>NC_048596.1:115692174-116008130 GCF_003668045.3 Cricetulus griseus | reverse complement strand
AAAAAAAAAAAAACTCTCTGGGCAAGTGATAATCAGAAGTCTGAACTGCTGCTCACACTAGTATAGTCTTAAAGGAGACAAGAGTTGTTGCTGTGTCAGTATTGAGTGTGCTAGGAAACAAAATTTTGAAGAGAAGGATATTTCCCTTCAAAAAATCCATGAGTGGTCAGAGTGGGACTTGCCTGTGTTGTTTTACAAGTGGAGTTCTTGCTCTGTGGCTGGAGTACTGAGCTTTGACAGTGACATGTGGGGTGTTGGAAATGTGAACCGGGCAGTCAGGAATGCAGGTGATGGAGCCAGGTACCATAGTCACTAAATAGCACCTGAGAGCTGCTGGCTAGAGTGTGTTCTTCTCACCAACACCCAGCTTTGATTTTGGTGGGCTGATGATTACTTTGAAACATCATATATATGTGTGTATATATAGTGTGTGTGCATATGTATGCATATATATATGCATATATATATATATCTCATTTATTACTTGACACCTCACATCTCTATAAGATAGATACTACATTTCCTTTGTTTGAAGTGAAAACGAGGTCTGTATGGTTTTAAGCAAAGTAGGTACAGAATAGCAATCAGACCCAGTTCTTAGTTTCAAATTTGGCTGCTTACATTTCATGATAATGCCTATAATGAGTCATCACTGTTCTTTCTCATAGCTCCATCTATCCCTGGGCCCTTCCTCAGCACACAAGGAAAACCTCCCATTTGCAAGTAGACTGTGTGTGTGTGTGTGTGTGTGTGTGTGGAATGCTCCCCTAAGCTTCAGGTGCCTTCCATCCTTCCGATCCTTCACATTGCCTCTTAAGGTTTTCTTCTTCCCTGCCATAGGCGCTTTGCTATAATTTTGAAAAAGCCCTGCCATCATTCCCACCAAGGGTGGCATGAAGCCAGACAAAGAAGGTGCTTGTTTACTCAGCACGTGTTAGTGTGCACCTGTTGACACGTCAGCCCCCAAGGCTGAGTTATAAACAAGGCACACACTGTGCTGCCTTTAGGCATCTTAGAGGTAATCTCAAAATTAGAGTGGTGTCAGGACCACTGAGAAGGAGAAGACGGTGTCATAGAACATGTACAGTGGGAGGAGCTTGCCATGCTGCTGCTTTTGTTAGGAAACATGGGGGTGGTGGATGGCTGTCTTAGTCACTGTTCTACTGCTGTGCTAACACTATTTAAAAATTCAAAGTTTCTTCGGAGACTTAGGGCAATCTCTTAACTGTAACTCCCTATAAAATCAAAATCAAAATGCAGATCGCATAATTCCTTCCAACATACAGTGGCACAGAGTATATAGTACCATTCCAGAGGAAGGAAGCAGAGCATAGTGAGGAAATACTGTACCGACGCAAGACCTAAGCCCAAAAGCTAACTGAATTCTGCATCTGCATGTCTAATGTCAAAGCATTCTTCATAACTCCAATGCCTTTCGGTCATATTGACTGCAACACACTTCTTTCTCCTGGGCCTGTTAGCAGCTCTCCTTGGCAGGTATCCCATGACATCTGGCATCTCCAACATCTTTTGGTTTCCAAGCTAATCAGGTGTCAACCTTTACAGCTTCACATTCTCTGTGGACCTCCATGCAGGGAAAGTCTGGCTTCAGTGGCTTTTCTTAGCTGTGGATTCCACAACCCCTTGTATTCTTGACTCTAAAGCCAGAACCACATTGCTGAAACTGCCAAGTTCTAAGGCTTGATGGGGCTGGATCATGGCCCCTTCCATCAATTATATATGCATCAGCTTTCTGTTGCTGACAGTTTCCTTCACTGCTTAAGCTTTTCTTTAATTACATTCACAAGTTGGAAGGAAGCTTAACTAGGTGGGGTCTTGCCCTAAGGTCAGACTTTTAGGGCAAGGCCAACAAGCAGCCACAGTGTTTGCCAAAATAGCCCAAGAGTGGTCTACAGGCCACTTATTAATGTTCATCCCTCTCAAATCTCTTGATCTGGGTCCCCACAGTTCAAATCACCCTCAGCACTGTCTTCCATATTCCTCCAATAAACAGCTTGGGCAGGCCTTTCACAGCAGTACTCCAGGCCCTGGTACAACTTCTGTCTTAGTCACTATTGTATTGCTGTGAAGAGACACCGTGACCAAGACTACTCTTATAAATGGAATAGGGGCTTGCTTACAGTTTCACATGCTTAGTCCATTGTCATCATGGCAGGAAGCATGGCAGCACTGATGGGACTGGAGCAATAGCCGAGAGGTACATCCTGATCCGCAGACAGACAGACAGACAGACTGGACCTGGCATGGGCTCAAAGCTCACCCCCAGTGTTATGCTTCCACCAACAAGGCCACACTTCCTAATCACTCTAATCCTTCTCAAATATTGCCACTTGTGATGACTAAGCATTCAAATATATAAGCCTGTGGGGGCCATTCTTACTCAGTTTACCACAATGGCCTTGAGATTTGTACCTGACTTCCTTGTATTTCTGCAGTTTCTTGCCTTCTCAGGCTTGTTCTGGTTAAACAGTGAAATGTCACAAATGTGCAGGGGCCACTGAAGCCATCATGACTTCCTGACCCTATCCCTAGGTCTATAGGCTTAGGGGACTCAAAATACTTTACATATCCACAAACAGACAAGTGCAATTTGACCCCACAAGAGCCCGCTAAGTTCAGAGTCTAGCTCCTCATCAGACAGCCTGGTATGATAATAGCTCCCCTGGCATCATGCAGGGAACAACACACAGAATGAGTCCACATCAGGGGAAATGGCCCCAGTACACCATCTATCAAACACTAATGGGAACTTTAGCTTGTGCTGGTTACAGGAAACTTGAGTACCAAGTTCAGCCAGCGAGGCGAGAGTGGCTGAGGGAGAGGACAGAAACTAAGAAGGGCCTAAAAAAAAGTGACATGCTTTGGCATTGAAATGCCATTGCAGATCTTTAGGCTTCCAGGCTTTTCCAAAGAAAAACAGGGATGCACGAATTGGTGGAGCTGACAGCTGAATGTGTATAGGTGCTGAGCAATGTCCACATTGAAAAAGGACAGCTTGGAGTTTTCATAGTCCAGCAGGATGCCGATCTTCTTTGGAGCAACTGTGATTCGTATATCTGGAGTTGTCCTGTTGTGCAGAAACTCATACTGGTGCCTGAAAATTCAAAGTTGTTTGTTACAGCAGAGTTTTGGAAACTACAGTGAGCTGTTTGCAGTGTTTCATGCTGACTTGATTTATACTCCTATGACTTTGTCTCCTTCTTGTAGTCAGCGACTACCAAGTAGCATGACATTTCCAAAACTACTTTTTCTAACACTTGTCCTAAAACAGTTTCAGGCTTTCTTCTTGAGTGAATCCTGCACCCAAAAAGCTTTTATACAGAACCATGAACTTCCACTGCATCAGACTGTACAGCAAGAAAAAAAATTTTTTTTTTTTTTTTTTTTTGGTTTTTTGAGACATGATTTCTCTGTGTAATAGCTCAACTGTCCTGGAACTCACTATGTAGACCAGGCTGGCCTTGAACTCACAGAAATCCACCTGCCTTTGCCTCCTGAGGGCTGGGATTAAAGGTGTGTGCCACCACCACCTGACTAAGAAAAAACATATGAAGTCAGTGTGTGACTCATTTGGAGTAAAGACGTTTGAAACGGAGCCCTGTGGGCCTTCATGAGAAACAGGCTTTCTCTATACACTGAACCATGATTCCATGAGATCCAGTTCTTAACTTATAGCTGAGCAGGGACTGTGGTCACCTAGCTATCACAGGTGAGTGCTGAGCATTGCCTGTCCCTTTTTGTTATGTAACCTGTGATTTGGAAAGCGACCAAAATCAAAACCAGCCACAGGACCTAGACATCAGAAGAACCATGTTGTCCGGATTGTCAGTTCAGATGCCCTAGATCAACACTTAAGTGTCAGCAAGCCAGCTAGTCTCCATCTCTGTTCACTTTCTCACTCACCATACAGCAAATGAGTCCCTTTCTTCTCTCTACCAATGGACTCAAGACCATGATCCAAAAATATGAGTTTAGTAGGGGCCCTGTTCTCATCCTCTATTGGCCCCCTTCCCCTTGCCCGGCTACGCACCAACTCCCATGCTTCCTTTACCTTCTCTCTTTGACTCTGACCCTTGTTCTTTCTAAATTAAAGAAGCCTTGGAGCTTTATTCTTGGTTCATATTAAGTGTCTGCAGAGCAATTCTTGCATCCCTAAAGTGGTTCTGAGGGTTAGCAGAGTCCAGTCTAATCCAAATCTCTCCGAGTAAAGCTGCTCTTCTCTTTATGGTTGGACATTCTTTTTTTTTTTTTTTTTGGTTTTCTGAGAAAGGGTTTCCCTGTGGCTTTGGAGGCTGTCTTGGAACTAGCTCTTGTAGACCAGGCTAGTCTCGAACTCACAGTGATCCACCTGCCTCTGCCTCCCGAGTACTGGGATTAAAGGCGTGTGCCACCACCGCCCGGCGGTTGGACATTCTAATAGATGGTCATGGCCAGGCTTCATCAAGCAAAAAAAGTGTCAGAAGCTGTGTCTTTTTGTTTGCTTGTTTGATTTTTTCAAAACAGGGTTTCTCTGTGTATCACTGGCTGTCCTGGAACTCACTAGGATTAAAGTGTGCCCAGTCAGAGGCTGCATCTTCTCTGAGGTGCTTAGAAGGATGGTAGAGACTTGTGGGGCGTGCATGTATTTTTTTTTTTCTTCAGGTTTTCAAGTGAAGGAAGGTGGTTGCCATGGCCTTGTAAGTCCAAACGTCTTGTGTACTGGCCAGCACTCTGAGATTTTTTTTCCTCCATCCACATGGAACCATTCCATGCAGAGCTGTCCCACACAGTGTGCAGCTACAGAAGTCTTGGTCATTAGGAACTCTTAGCCACACTGGCTTAAGATGGAATTGGTCTCACAGCAGCTGTAAGCTTGGAATACAGGAACTGAGCATAAATGAAAAAACAGCCAGTGGTTAAGAACTACACATGTGGCCCAGTGGTGGTGCATGCCTTTAATTCCTTTAATCTCAGCACTCAGGAGGCAGAGGCAGGCCGATCTCAGTAAGTTCGAGGCCAGCCTGGTCTACAAAGCGAGTTCTAGGATAGGACTGTTACACAGAGAAACCCTGTCTCAAAAGCAAAACAAACAAACAAACAAACAAACAAACAAACAAAACCCTGCACATGTGAAGTCAAAATGCCCGGGTTGGAAGCCAAGCACTGATCATACTGGATGGATTATCCAGCTGCTGTTAGGGTGGCCTTGTTCACACTGTGAAAGTATAGGACAGTATGGGCCAGGCTTGGTAGAGCATGCCTTTAATCCCAGCACTTGGGAGACAGAGGCAAATGGATCTCTTAAGTTCAAGGCCAGCCTGGTCTACATAGGGTTTCAGGCTAGCCAAGGCTACACAGTGAGACTCTGACTTGTCAGGGGTGGGGGAATAAGGACACTGTTGGCAGCTGAAGAGCACAGCATGAGCTTTAGCTCTTCTTTCTCTTTCAGAAGTGGGTGGCAACAACTCTTGGAATACCTGCAAACGCACATTCCTTGATTACTATTAGCAAACCTCTTACATCTCTCAACCCCTGTCTTAGGGAGTGCAGATTGATTTTTACCTTGTGGAGGCAAATGTATGTCTCATGCACCAGGACAAGCAGTTTGCTCCCAGGTCTTCCTGTTTAGGGACATCTTCACAGGCCACACCAATAGTGTAGTCCAAACGCTCATCGACCTCTACCTCCCAGTAATGGCGTCCTCGGACTGGAATTAGATTTCCAATGACAGCAACACACCTGGTTTGAGAAAGCAGAAGCATGGGCTGGGGTGGGGTGATAGAGTGCTCTTGTGGGTGGGAACGTGTTCCTTTAGAGTGCCACAAGTATACCTAATGCTGAAGACTGGAATAGCACACCATCCGGCAATGGATAAGCTAACACTGAAACCCACAGAACAGGTGTTGTTGCCTCTTAAAAAACAGCCTTCATCTAGCAGCTGATGGAAGTAGAAGCAGACACCCACAGCTGAACTGGAATCCAGTTGCAGAGGATGATGAGCAAAGGGGTCAAGACCAGGCTGGTGAAACCCACAGAAACAGCTGACCTGAACAAGGGGGAACTCTTGGTCCCCAAACTGATAGCTGGGAAACCATCGTGGGACTGATCCAGACCCCATGAACGTGGGTGTCAGTGAGGAGGCCTCGGAAATCTATGGGGCCTCTTGTAGTAGATCAGTACTTAGCCCTTGCATAGGTGTGGACTTTGGGAGCCCATTCCACATAGAGGGATACTCCCTGAGCCTAGACACATGGGGGTGGGCCTAGGCCCTATCCCAAAGGATATGACAGACTCTGAAGACCCCCTATGGAAGGCCTCGCCCTCCCTGGGGAGCAGAAAGGATATGTGATAGGTAGGGTGTTAGTGGGGGCGGGCAAGGAAGGAGGGGAGGGAGAGGAAACTGGGATTGTCATATAAAACAATCTTGTTTCTAATTTAAATAAAAAATGGAGAAAAAACCATGGCTAAGGCATTTCTAGTAATGAAGGTAGATTCATTATAAGATGGGAGGGACTGAAATATCACCAGATGCTTGAAGTTCGTGTCTGGCCAGCCCTTGCTTTGGGTACACAATAAAGAAAAAGGATCTCTCAGGTGACCTTTATACTAGGGGTGACAAGACTCCAGAGGCTGGGCAGGTGTAAAGGTGGCAACCGGAGTTCCACCCCCAGATCCCACAAAAGGTTCGAGGAGAGAGTCAACTCCACAGTGCTGTCCTCCACCCCTCTCCCCACGGCATGTGCATGTCTGAACTCACACATGCTCATCACACACATGAATAATGAGAATGAGAGAAAACTGCTTTGAAAGAAATTCAGAGAGTGACCCAAAAGCAAGGTAGCAGCACATTTCTCACCAGTCATCAAAGCTGACCCCCAGCCCTCCACTGGGAGCTGTCACCGACAGCTCAGAGGGACATTTTGGTGTCCAAAGTACTCAACAGAGGAAAGTTACCATTGCAAATGGGGTCACATCAGAACCTCCAAAGTATCTATGTCTCACTTGTACCAAGATTCCTGTGCTAGCCAAACCTTATGCAGCCTCCAACTGGGAAGATTTGTCTAACTGGCATCAAACGTTCTTTTTCACTCTTTAAGCCCTTGCCTGATGGCCCCAGCAAAGCTTCGGGAGAGCAGCTCTACCTGTGGCAAATTCAGTGACTCAGATGGGAGCCATCATGTTCCCTCCCTTCTCACCTGCCAGAGCCTCTATTTAAAGTGTAGTGGAGACGATATGCACCTCAGATCTTCCTTTTGGTTAACAGACTAGGGCTGGGAAGATAGTTCAGTTGGTACAGTCCTTGCCTTGTAAATATGAAGACCTGAGTTCAAGGCCCAGAACCTATCTGAAAAACCTGGGGGCTGGAGAGGTGGCTTAGTGTTTGAGTACTTAACTACCATGTTTCCCAGCACCCCCATGGCAGCTCAGAAGTCTATAATTCTAGTTCCAGGGTCTGACACCCTGTTTTGGACTCTGTGTACCAAGGACACATGCACAGACAGACATGCAGACAAACACTTGTAAACACAAAATAATAAATGTAAAAATATATAAAGTAGCAGGTCAGTAATAGCATACGCCTTTAATCCCAGCACGTGGGAGGCAGAGGCAGGTAGATCTCTGGTTCAAGGCCAGCCTGGTCTACAGAGTGAGTTTCAGGTCAGCCAGAGCTACACATACAAAGCTGGTGTGGTATAGTGATGTGGCAGATTCCTGGGGTCACTGACCAGCTTTTCTAGCCAAGCTGAACCCCAGCCCAGTTAGTAACCATGTCTCAAAAACAAGGTGGATGGCTTCCAAGAACACCTGAGGTTGATGTAAGATAGAATAAGCCATTTCTTCTATAAGTAGTTTTTGGTCTTGGTGACAGCCATGGAAAGCACATAGGACAGGCTCCGGTAATGCCTTGAGTACCTCTGCCTTATCTTTCATGGGCATGTCTGACACGTACCTGAAGAGTCCTCGCAGAGGGCACAGACACTATTCCTCTCCACCCTTGCACACAGCACAGCCATTCACAGGGCAACAGATACACTGGAATTGCAGACTAAAATGGGGCTTGCTAACTCAGCTGGACCTCTAAAGAGCCAAGACCATGCCTCTTAAACTCTCCTATATCTCAAGATGAAGTGCTAAACCACCTAAGAAGAACCTGCGAAGAGGGATGGTCAAAAAAGCCATTTCCAGGGGGCTGGAGAGGTGGCTCAGCGGTTAAGAGCACCGACTGCTTTTCCAGAGGTCCTGAGTTCAATTCCCAGCAATCACATGGTAGTTCACAACCATCCATTATAGATCTGGTGCCCTCTTCTGGTGTGCAGATATACATGGAAGCAGAATGTTGTATACATAAGTAAAATCTAAAAAAATAAAAATAAAAATAAAAAAGCCGTTTCCAGAGTCAGGTATGGTGGCATACACCTGTACTCCCAGTGCTTGGGAAACAGGGTCATGAAGATGAGACATTTAAGGTATTCCACATCCACAGGATATTCTTTCTCAAAATAAGTTGAAAACCCACTTAAGCAAGACTCGATTGAGAGCACCTGCGCCTCCCTGAGTATGGACAACTGTCCTTTTCTTAAACCTTCTTTGCCTGCCTCTTCACCCATGCTTGCCCTACAGGAAAGGCTTCTCTTAGTAAACTCCAGCTTTATCTAATACTGCCTCATCCTGAAATCATCTGTGATCTGGGCTTCTCGTACTGGTAAAGCTGGCAGTGAGGATCTGTGTCTCCCACTGCTGCTGACAATGGGAGAGCCCCTGTCTTCCCCAGCAGGTCCTCTGAACTCTCACTTTTGACCACCTGGAAGTAGAGAGGCCGTTTGCTACTGTTTAAAGCCTGGATATTGATTCATCTTTGGGAGTTAATCTGCCCGCTTCCTTATGTTGCTTTGATGTTTTTTCTCCCTATTATATAGTAGCCCCTATTTTAAGCCTTTTATATATCCTTGGAGAAAGAAGACAATATAGGTAAATAGTTCAACAAAATGAACTGAGCTCTAGAAGGAACAAGCAAACTGGACAGACAGACAGCCTTCCGGTAGCATCTGTCCTCAGGTCTTGTATAAGTCCAAAGAATTTTCTGCACCCACTTTAGAACTGGCCCACTCCACCACTTTGGTCTAAAGCACCCCAATGTGAGAGTGATGGGGGGAGGGCATAAACAGAGGAGAGGCAAGCTGCAGTTATTTCTGACTGCTATACCAGAAACTAAAGACCCAGGATACTTCCCCAACTGCCACACATGCACTCAGGAAGGGGCTGCGTCCTTAGAAAACCTGACATTGTGCATCACTTGCATTGTGCTTTTGACTCCTCTTGGCTGTTCTAAAGGCTCGGAAGAAATGCTCTAAAAAGGAGATCCGATTTGGGAGGGAAAGGGTCACCTGGTGCCTGCCTAATAAATATTCATGAAACTCATTAAGAAGCTACAAAAGAGCCCGCCATGCATGGTCTGTTCCCTCCAGGTCTGCAGTGCATGTGTTGCTTTGCCAAATGAACTTCCAGGACTATGAAGGCCTAAAGCAGTGGTTCTCAACCTTCCTGACGCTGTCACCCCCAAACATAAAATTATTTTCGTTGCTACTTCATAACTGCAACTTTTGCTACTATTATGAATCATAATGTAAACATACAATATTCAGGGTGGTCTTAGGTGACCCCTGTGAAAAGTCATTCAGCCACCCCCCAAAGGGGTTCCTGACTCACAGACCCACTGACCTAAGGGGAACCCTTCACTTCAACAGGGGAAGTGTTCAGAGCCTGGTTTCTGTCCCTATGCTATGTGACCTGATATCCTGGCCATATCCCATAGTTTCCACAGCCTGGGACCTCCCTCTGCAGAGGCCACCACAGTCTTGGTCAACTTCCTCTAAATAACAGTGGCACTAGGTAAGTTCCCGAATGCTCCATCAGGTGTCCAGTCAGATACCTGGTAAACTGGGTCTTGGTGGGTGGCAGCTCCCTTCTGAAAGTTTTCTTCTCACCTCGAACCACTGTAAAGCCATCTTCAGAAATGGTCAGCCAGGGATGGCAGCTGTCCTTGTTCAGCTGGAAGTAGCTTCCTGTGGAGGGAGGAGATTTCTAGAAGCCCCAATCAGTCATTGTGGGATTTCCCCAGCATGGCCTAGTGGCGGTACCAAGCACAGGGTCCAGACGGGTGCACAGAAGCCTGTTCCTGGCAGTCATGGACAACCTGTGAGTGGGTGTGGCCGCACTTGAGCGCTCAGTGCCTTGCAGTTTGCACATCTTGTCTCTCTTAGTCCTTAGGGCTGTGCCTAGGCACAGGTGTCACTGTCTTCATTTTGTAGATAAGGAAACTGAGGCACAAGTGGTTAAGAAATAGGCTGGCAAATGATAGAGCTCAGATTGAACTTCTCGCCTCTCTGATTCCAGAGACCAGGTTTTTAATTTGCAGGCTGTGTTGATACCTGAGTAAGAATTTCTAACCTTGGGCTGGCTCAGATGTTAAGAGCACTGGCTGCTCTTCCAGAGGTCCTGAGTTCAATTCCCAGCAACCACATGGGGGCTCACAACCATCTATAATGAGATCTGCTGCCCTCTTCTGGGGTGCAGGGTGAACACTGTATACATAATAAATAAGTAAGTAAATAAATAAATAAAATAATTTCTAACCTTGACAAAGAAAACAAAATTGAGGGAATTTGTTTGGATTTGTTGTTGTTGTTTTTACTTTTTTTAGACAGGGTCTCATACTGCAGCTCAGGCTCATCTGAAACCATTCTGTTACACAAACTGGCTTTGAACTTGTAGCAGTCCTCCTGCCTCAGCCTCTTGTGTGCTGAGTGTGTGCCAAGGTTCAATCCTTTGCTGTTTCAAAAAAAAGGAAATAAAGCTGGCTGTGCCTTTGCCCTCCGTGTCATTGCTTGTTTGTTTAGAGCAAGTATCTGTTATTTCAAGACACCCAACTTGGTTTTCCCATCTATGTGGCGGGAATATGAATGTGGGTTGCTCACAGACCTCTCCTGCCAATGCAAATGGGAACAAAGAAGCACAGTGTGTTTCAGTGAAAAGATCTCAGTCAAAGGAAATTTGTTCCCAAACACTGACTAGGCTCTCTGTTTCTGCTGCTCACCTGAAGGCCACCCACTCAGCTGGCTTGAACTGGATTACTCTGTGCAGCTTAAGGAGGCCTCAGTAAAGCTCAGTTGCAGACCTGTAGTACTGCCGGGGGAGGGCGTGATGGGGTGTGGATGTTTCTAATAAGGTCTCTGCTCACTCAGGACTTGGACATGGGACATGCCAGTTCTCTGACATGATGAAAGCAGATGAGGAGGGATGTCAGCACCCAGTGTGGATAGACAGAGCATGGAGGCAGGGAGAGGCTGAATGGTGGAGACTCAACTCAGGTGGTTTCTAACTGGGGAAGTGCTTGGTCTGACAGCAGGGGCAGGGAGGTGGCTGTGGCTACTTGGAATTCTCGAGAATGTCATAAAAAAAAAAAAAAAACCTAAACCAGGTGTAATGGCTCACACCTGTAATGCCCAGCTCTGGAGAGACTGAGGCAGGAGGATCACCTTGAGTTCCAGGTCAGCTTGCATTACAGATTAGCCTGAGCTACAGAGTAAGACTCTATTTCAAAACACAAAACTGGAAAGAAAAAAAAAAAAAAACAAAAACAGTGATATAAGAAATATGTAGGGCACCCAGATCCAGCAGGTCAGCCTCTGGGGCATGAAAAGAAGTCTTGAGTTCTAGCACTTTCTCAGCCAACCTGAGTTCTCTGGGGCTTGGTCCTTCATCTATAGAGAGCAAAGGCTTTCTTTGATGGTGCAGGAGCCCCTTCAATGCCTTAGTTAGGTTTTTCTGGTGCACTATTTTTCTTTCTTTCTTTCTTTTTGTGGGGGGGCAGGTCAAGACATGGTTTCCCTGTGGCTTTGGAGGCTGTCCTGGAACTAGCTCTTGTAGACCAGGCTGGTCTTGAACTCACAGAGATCCGCCTGCCTCTGCCTCCTGAGCGCTGGGACTAAAGGCGTGCGCCACCACCTGCCGGCTCTAGTGCACTCTCAGCAGTACTGAGTCTGCAGCACAGTGGCTAATTTTGTGTCCCAAGAGTGTGGCTGGGGCACAGACCTGTGGTGTGCACCGTTGCAGGCTCACTCCTGGCACTGGTGCCCCCAACATTGAGGGCTCGGACGTAGATGGTGTAGCTGTGTCCAGGCTGCAGCTGTATCAGGGACTCACAGGTTGGGATGCCTACAACAGACCTGTGCACAGAAGCAGAGCGGCTGTCAGCATGAACCCAAGCACCAGCCCTCCCTGTCACACCCACTGTTCTCTGACCCACAGCAGCACAGCCAGTGTCAGCTCCCAGAGCAGGTCTCCCAAAATCCACAGCTTGCTTGCCAGTCTGTGTCTGGCCATCTCCCTTCCAAGCTCCTCAGCCAGATTTCCCAAGTACCTAGCACTGTGCTCCAAGTGTCTACTAGAACATTGTGGAGTGTGTACCCTGTGTCTGTACCCTCTGGTTGTTAGGGCTATGTCCTCCTGAGGGCTGGCCCTAACTGTAGAACAGTCCTAGACCCATAGAAGCCTTCCTGCCAGTGTATGTCTATGAACAGGCAACCCTGTTAAAAGCAGCGGCCACAGAGAATAGTCAGATTCATTTCAGTTGGACTGTGTGGGAATACAAGTTTATAAAGTGCCATCTGGATTTCTGTGGTTGTCAAACTCCTTTCAGTTCAGTGGACAAGAGAAGTCTTTAGGATGGCGCTCATGTACAGATATGACACCTTACCCATCCAAGGACAGGATGTCATGTTAGCGGCTGCAGCTCTGGGCCAGAAGGGCATTTCTGCTTGTTCATTTAGTAGATATTAACCTTCCATCCCAGGTGCTATGTATGTCCTCAGGAAAACTGAACATAATCCCTATTCCTGGGGATCTTGCAGTCTGTGTGGGAAGAGAGGCATTTCTCAGGAGAACACCATGGTATTCATGACAAGCCTACTATGTGTTACAGTGTGGGAGGGTGGTGGTGACTTTCAAGCTAAGTTCTGAAGAATGACTAAAAGGAATGAAAGAGGGATAGGATAGTTTCCCGCACAGAAGACACATGAGCAAAGGTCCTGTGGCAAGGAGAAAGTAAAGTAGGAGCTGGAGAGGGAAGGGTTGTTGGCATGGGATGAGGGACGGAGAAGGAAGAGCCATAGCCCGTGGAGAAGCTATGACCTTCCCTTTGGTGATGGGACATGCGATTCAGTTTGTTCTGGGCCACCTCAGGTCACTGGAGCTGCTGATCTGTCCTCTGAGGGCTCCATCATTATGGGTTGGCCCAAGATTCCAGGTTATGATAATTAGCAAAGGAAACCTTGATCACTGTTGTGGTCAGAACCACTGGACCCCTCCCCTGACTTCTGATCTTTAGATAGAAAGAAAAACAAAAGCCAGCTTCGAGGTGGCTATGGGCACATAGATCCTGGCAAGAACAGATAAATAGGACACATGTTAGGTTCCTCGGCTGTCAACCAGTCCTGGCCATCAACTGTCTCCACAGATTGAAGGAAGATGCCAAAGAGCTGTGTGGGGTAACCAGGGGACTCCAAATATTTAAGCTCTAGAGTAGTGCAAACAAAGCCCTTCTCATTTTATTATTAAAGCAAGCAAAACATGAGGTGATGTTTACAGTTAGCTTAAGTGACTACAAGAACAGCAGGGAACACACCTGCTGCTATGTCTTATCATCTTTGGTCTCGTGAAAAGAAACAAGAATATTCTTCCCTGGCCTTTGCCTTTCCTACAGAGATAATGTGGACAGATCTCACATCCTTGCTTTCAAGTGCGTTTGCTCATCATAGTTTATGCAGTTCTATATGGACGGGCCCCTGTGGAAGAACATCCTGCACTCTGCTCTGTCCATAGTCCACAGTAAGTTTACACTTCCTTACACAGGCTCCCACACAAGGCCAGCATTAGAATTGCCTTCCTTTGGGAGTGATCACGGAGGAGGAGGAGGGGTAGATGGGGGGAATGGAGGGGAGGAGGGGGAGGGAGTGGGAGGAGACAAGGGAGGGGAGGCTGAGGTTGGGATGTAAAATAAACTAATAAACATAGTAATAATAAAGAAAAGAGTCTGGGCATTGGTGGTGCACGCCTTTAAGCCCAGCACTCGGGAGGCAGAGGCAGGCCGATCTCTGGGAGTTCAAGACCAGCCTGGTCTACAGAGCAAGTTCCAGGACAGGCACCAAAGCTACACAGAGAAACCCTGTCTCGAAAAACCAAAAAATAAAATAAAAATAAAGAAAAGAATTTGCATCCCTAACAGCTGGCCTCCAGGGCCTTTTCCATTCCCCTGATGCAGCTCTGTGCACCCCTGCTCTCACTCCACAGCAGAGCTCCCCTGGACGCCATGACAGTGCCTGGGCTGTCCAGCTGGATGGTCCCTTGATCTGTATGCTTTAGAATGGCCTGGCTATACTGCCTGGCGATAAGCCAGAAGCAGCCACGCTTCCTCTGTGGTGCCTTGCCATCGACTCTTGGGACCTGTAGACCCTGGTGGCCACATGTCCTGTCCTCATGGACTTGGAAAGGCCTCTCGCTCTCCAGACAGCCTTCTGTATCCTTTGTACACGGTGCATCAAGCCTCCTTCTCATTCCTATGCCCTTCTTTCTTGTGCCCTAATGTCAGTCACATTAGCTCCAGTCTCTGCAGTGTATCCAGCCCACTCCCATCCCCAAGGTCCCACGAAGCCCTTCTCCTCTCCCAAAAACATGTGGCTCACTCTTGCCCTTCTCAGGCTCAGTCATCCCATCCTGGACTCAGTTTAAACATCTATCAGAAGGATAGGCCCTTCCTCCACTATCATTCTCTCCATTGTATCTCTTTCTCTCTGAACTGTGTATTTTACACGTAGTTTATTGGTTTGCTCATACTTATTTTCCTCCCTGGACTATGAGCTCCACAGGGTAAGAAATGTGTTTTTCTAGATTCTGGTACCATAAAGCCAGATGTGAATGAAAAGGAAATCTTTTTTTTTTTTTTTTGGCAAGGTTTCAGGGCTTCAATTTGCTATATAGACAAGGATGATCTTAAACCCCTCATCCTCCTGCCTCCATGTTCCAAGTGCTGAAATTATAGATGTGTAACACCATGCCTAAATTGTTTGCTTTTGTTTTGGGGGGATTTGGTTTTGGTTTTGGTTTTGGGTTTTTTTGTTTGTTTGTTTGTTTTTGTTTTTCAAGACAGGGTTTCTCTGCGGCTTTGGAGGCTGTCCTGGAACTCACTCTGTATTACAGGCTGGTCTCGAACTCACAGAGATCCACCTGCCTCTGCCTCCCGAGTACTGGGATTAAAGGCCTGTGCCTCCACTGCCCAGTGGTTGCTTTGTTTTTATTGTTGTTTCTTAAGACAAGGTTGCACTCTGTGACCCAGGCCATCCCTTGGCAATGCTTCTGCCTTAGTTTACAAGTTCTTAGTTTATAGGCATATGCCACTATGGTTGACCTAAAGATAAATCTTAGACTGTGTGTGTGTGTGTGTGTGTGTGTGTGTGTGTGTGTGTGTGTGTGTATGTGCAGTGTGTGCACACATAGGTGTGTGTCGGTGTATGTACCCATGTGCACACACATGGGGTAGAGGAGGACATCCAGTGTTCTTCTCTGTTAGTTTCTGTTTTTATTTTTTTATTTTTTTGAGACAGGGTCTCTCATTGGTCCTGGAGCTAGGCTGGCAGCCAGTAAGCAAGCCCTAGTGGTCCTCCTGGGGTTACAGGTGCAGAACCATGCCCACCTTTCACATGGGTGCTGAGGATCCTAACTCAGATACTCACACTTACACAGAAAGCGCTCTTAGCCACTGTGCCCTTAATTACCCCTCCCCCCAGAGCCGGCAGGGGTGGATCATCTTTCATTCCAGCACTTGGGAGGCAGAGATAGGTGATCTCTGTGAGTTCAAGGCCAGCCTGGTTTACAAAGTGAGTTCCAGGACAACCAGAACTACTCAGAGAAGCCCTGTCTTGAAAAGAAAAATTATCCTCCCAGCCCTTAGTTGTATTAAAAAAAAAAAAAAAGCTGACTCAGATTTTTCCCCCTTGCATTCATCATTCATGTTCAATAGCATTCTAGCTACTTCTTGGGAGCCTCAAGTACCCTAATTAAGATGACTATGTGGCGTTGGTGGCACACGCCTTTAATCCCAGCACTCGAGAGGCAGAGGCAGGCAGATCTCTGTGAGTTCGAGGCCAGCCTGGTCTCCAGAGCGAGTGCCAGAACAGGCTCCAAAGCTACACAGAGAAACCCTGTCTCGAAACACCCCCCCCCAAAAAAAAAAGATGACTATGTGTCACAGATTCTGACCTGGTCCCCACACTGCATGTGCTTAGAAACCAGCAAAGGCCCTTCAGACTCACTCTGTCACCCCGGAGGCTTCCGGTGTTTCTGCCTGGATCAGCTCCACTGTGTATGAGTCCACAGGATTCAGGTTCCCAGACTCCCAGCAAATGAGTGCAGCCTCTTCACAGCTTCTGGTCGCCTCACTTATTATAGTCGGGGGAGAGGGAGCTGAGCGCAGGAGAAAGTAGACAGAACAGCCATTAGGCTCAGTCCCGGCCATTTGTTTAAGAGCCGTGGACAAACACCACAGCAATGCAAGCACCTGGAAACCCTTTCAGACATCCCTGAGGTTGAGGATGGTCACTAAGCCTGTGGAGTTTGAGTAATAAATGTCCCACATAGTCTAGGGCATTTGGATGTTTGGTCCCCACCTGGTAACCCTGTTTGGAGAGTTTTAGGTGGTGTAGCCTTGTTGGAGGAAGCGTGTCACTGTAGGTGGGATTTGAGGATGTAAAGACTCACACCATTTCAAGTTCAAGTTCACTCTCTCTAGCACTTGCAGTTCAAGATACAAGTCCTCAGTTTCCTGTTCCAGCCTCTATACCTGCTGCCATGTCTCTGCTGTGACTTTTTGTTTTGTTTTTCAAGGCAGGGTTTCTCTGTATCTTTGGAGCCTGTCCTGGAACTCGATCTGTAGACCAGGCTGGCCTTGAATTCACAGAGATCTTCCTGCCTCTGCCTCTCGAGTGCTGGGATTAAAGGTGTGCTGTGACTCTTATCCCTCTGGAACCGTAACCACAAATAAATCCTTCCATCTTTAAGTTGCCTGGGACATAGTGTTTCAATATAGCAATAGAAAATTAACTTAATACATGTCCCTAGTGTCAGTATAGTTGTGGATATCAGGCAAACCATGAAAAAAAAGAGTCCCTATGAATGGAAAAAAGTAATAAAGTCTAAAAACTTAGAATACAAATCCCACATAGGAAAAAGAAAAATTTCAAGCTTTTCTAAGTTCCCAAAAGGCAACCTAACACATAGGTAAAACAAAGGCCCAAGTGACTCAAGGCCTTAGACCAGATATCACACCCTCAGCTGTGTCAACATTCCTTAGTTCCAAAGACCAGATAACCATCAACTCCTAGTTGTAAAGACCTCTTGCCCTGGAGATAGTTAACAAAACAAATCCCCTGCCATAATTCCACTCAATTGTATCTTATTTTAACACATGGTTATTACTTTATGTTATGTAACCACAGAAATTTGTAATCTCAGGGCTTCCAGCTTTGGGATGTTCATCTTTAAAAACCCCACTTGGCTGTATTCTGTAAACTGTATTCTGTTTGCTCCCAAGCCAGTGGAGTCCAGGCTGCAGCTTGTAATAAAAGAAACCTTTGTTTTTACATTTGGTGAATCGCCTCCTTGGTGGTGGGTTTTTGGGGTTCCCTGAACTGGGCATAACACCTAACAACACCAGGCCTGTAGATCTAATGTATTAAATGAAATACAGAAAAAAAGAGTAGAAAAGAAAGAAACCAGAGGGAGGTGGTGGTGCACACAGGCTCTATTCTTTCAAATGAAATGGAAAACCCAGGCACATCTGGAAACCTGCAACTCCTGTGTCACCTTGAATGAGAATGAATAGCTCAGTACCTGTCATGTATACTGCGTGCTCACTGGAGGGACTGGGGCCAGTCCTGTTCTGAGCTATCACCCAAAATTCATATTGGGTATTTGGCTCAAGATTTGTTACTGAGCAGTATGTTTCTTTGACAGTCATGGTAAACTCTGGAAGAGAAAGAAAAAAGTCAGAATTCAAACCGTTAAAGGCCATGTGGCTTTGTTGTGTCCCATTGTGAAAAAACCAGGCTGCAGATCCTCCCTCCTCTGCAGGCATGTCCCTGACACCTGTGCTAAGAGGCTCTGGCTTCCTACCAGACTTTGAAGTGGGGCTTACTTGATGATACTGAAGGGGCCAGGTCCCCATTTCGGCACCCATAGCAGCCGAACATGTGCTTGCCATAACCTTGCCTTGGTCACTTAGAGGTCAGATGCCTGCCTCGTGGCAAGGAACCAATCAGAAGTTAACTGGTGGTGCTATGCTTTATGGCACTGGGTGTGCTTTACGGACAAGCGCACAGCAATGATGCAGAGAGCATAGCAACCACCCTGGGAGGGCCTATGGGCCATAACAACCAGTTGACCAATCAACACAGGGCAAACCCTCCAAGCCCGGAGGCACACCAATCCTGAACCTGTGCGTACCCCAGACACTCCCCTTACACTGCTCTATAAAGATCTGTATGCAGTGGCTTCGAACTGTCTTTGCTAGCCATCCGACATGACCGGTGGATGAAAGACCCGAGCTAACATGGGGTTAGCCCGTTAAACTACAATAAAGCCTCATGCAATTTGCATCAAGCTTTCACCTCCATCCTGTGATTGGGGTGGCCGAGGTCCTGGGCTAAGATCCTGGAAGCCTCAGCTTTTCGAGGGTCTTACCATACCTTAGTGGTGGTTCTGTGACAAGCATGACACAAGAGAAGGCTTGGACACAGTGAGGGGCTCGCCCCCCTCCCCCTACTGCTGGGAATGCTTTTGCTACATATGAATGAGTCTAAGGACACACTCTGGAGAGTTCAAGATCACAGGGAGAAAACTCCCCTACCCCCACCCTTGCACCAGGGGTACCAGCTGCCCCCTGGAGGGCCAGACTAGAAGACAAGAGTTACTTTTACT
Organism: Cricetulus griseus; assembly: GCF_003668045.3. Classification (NCBI taxonomy): domain Eukaryota; kingdom Metazoa; phylum Chordata; class Mammalia; order Rodentia; family Cricetidae; genus Cricetulus; species Cricetulus griseus. The sequence goes on along the minus strand of NC_048596.1, from coordinate 115,989,101 downwards.
GATGAGAAGCAACTTAAGGAAGGAAGGGGTTATTTCCTTCAGGGCAGGGAAGGCAAGGTGGCAGCTGCTCACATTGTTTCCATGCACATGGCAGGAAGCAGAGCACTGGGCCCTGCTGCTCATAGAGCTTTCCCTGTTCGAATCAGTCTGGTACATCATGTGGATCTTGCCTGCCCTGTTAAACCTTTCTGGAAACACAGACACACCCAGAGATGTGTTTCCATAGTGATTTTAAATCCTTCAAGTTGACAATGGAGATAAACCATCATAATGAATAAGGCCACCTTGGACCGTCTGATGGCACTCAAGGGGTCCCAAACCTGAATAGTCTAACCAACCCATAAAATTATAAAACAATAAATGTGTGTTATTTTAAGACATGAGGCAGGAATATTGTTACAGAGCAAAAACTAACTGGCACAAGGCTAATACGTGGTGGTGCACATTTGTAATCCTAGGACCAAGGAGGCTGATGCAGGAGGATAGCTGTGAATTCAAGGCCACTCTGGGTTATTTAGACCTTCTCTCAGAAATCTAGCCAATTAAAAGTTATGAAGAAGTATTAAAGAAATCTGTTACTTGGTAAACTAATTATAAAAACAAAAAGACCTTCTCTCAGAAATCTAGCCAATTAAAAGTTATGAAGATGTATTAAAGAAATCTGTTACTTGGTAAACTAATAATAATTATAAAAACAAAACAGCACCCTGCATTCGTGGATAGATCTGCTCTCAGAGGCCAGGGGTTGTTAATGAAAATCACAGTTTTAGGAATAGGCTACTGCACTGGCCACTTTTTTGTTGCTGCAATAAAACAATGTGACCAGTGTGACTTATTGAAGAAAGTTTCCTGGGGTCTATGGCTGCAGAGGTGGGGAGGTACAGAAGCAGGAGGCTTGGCAGCTGGAGCAGGAAGCTGAGTATTCAACCAGGAGCTCCAAGTAGAGAGGGGGACTGGAAGTAGCGTGAGGCTACCTACTCCTAAAACCCATCCCCAGTGACGGACTTCATCTAGCAAGGCTACATCCTAAACCTCCCAAATAGCAACCACCAACTGGAGTATTCAAGTATTCAAATACTTGAGCCTTTGGGGGACATTTCTTGTTCATGTTCACCACAGCTACTTCCCTATATGAGTCATTTGTCAGAGATGTCTCTCAGACCCCATTAAACAGAATAGGCAATTGCCACTGCTGCTGGTTGCCCAACACATGACCTGCTCACAGAGCATAGAAAGATAAAGTTGATACTAGAATAGAAACATCCTTCCTGCAGGCTAGCCCTCACAGTGCCAGTAGGTACTATGTAGCCTATTGTAGAAAAAAAAAAAAGTCATTTTCGCTAGCACTGGACTGACTGTTCATGCTGTGGCACTGACCTGCTGGTGGCAAATAGACTCACTGGTGCAATAGTGGCCTGATAGTTATGTGGGTAACCAACCATTCTCTAATCGGTTATGAGGTCTGCTCCACAGGAGTGATTTCATGCCTGGTACTGTAAACCTGAGTTAGAGTTCATGACCAGGGAGATCATAGGCCCTTCGGGGGAACCTACTGTTGTTCTGATAAACAGTCATGTTGTCAAGCTGCACTCTGAACATTTATGTTTGCACCCATAGATTTGTGTTGCTCCCAACTTTGGTCAGAGAAGTTTCTTTCTGCAGTGGGTAGTGATTAATGCAGAGACTCAAACTGGTCAAAGTGCCAACTATAAATGAATATGAGTGGTTAGCTGTGGATGGGGGGCTCAGAAAGAATTTCGGGGGCACATGGGGAGGAGGGCTGTGAAGTTCTAACTTCTAGACATCATGTTGCCACTGCACATGTCAACTGACAGCAGCTGTGGTTACCCCAAAACATCAAGCCAGCCGGGCTTTCCACTTGGGTGGGGGAGGGCCCTGGAGACCCACTGGTGGTTGATGGCATCTGAGTAGGTTGCTCATGCCCCAGTGGATGGCTGTGTACCCATATGCCTATGGGCAGCATTAATTGGCTTTGGGGTTATTAGTAACAAAAACCAAAAATAAAAGAGGACATGAAGTTGGGAGAGAGATGGGGTGGGGGCACTAGGAGGAGCTGCGGTGGGGTAGTGGTGCACAGATATGACCAATATGCATTGTATAAATGTATGAAACTTTCAAAAAATGAAAAATATTTTTTTGAAAATCTCCTCCTTCCTGGCCCCTGGGCAGAAATGCTGTCCTCACCTCCCTTAACTCAGAACCTCCACTGCATAGCCTGGAACAGTGTGAGGTGCTCTGGGAAGGGAGCCTGCAGACCTGGTTCTCATCCTGGTTCTGCCACAACTCACTGTGACCCACAGACAGCTTGTTTCTCTCTGAGCCTTCACCATCCTCAACTATTAAATGGAGATCGCCAAGCCCGGCAATCTCACTCTGACCCCACTCATACTGGACAGACCTGCCAGCAGAACCAGATGCTCATTACTTCAATTCAGGTCTGTGGGGCTTGGGGGAGGTAGTTTTCTGCAATCTGATATCCCATTCTTGTTATGATTTAATGAAGTGCCTCCCAACAGCTATGTGTTGAAGGCTGTCCCTAGCCAAATACCCCAGGAGGTGGTGAAAACTTTAGCAGGTGGGGCCTTGTGGGAGGAGGTTAGGTATTAGAAAACATGACCTTGAAAGGGATATTGGCACTCCCAGCCTCTCCCAGTTTCTCTTGACACCATGGATGCTATCAGGTGAGCAGCTTCTCTGCCACACTGTGTCGTGATATACTGTGTCATTAAAGATGGAAACCATGGGTTACTAAAGTTTCCTACTTAAAAGTTGATTTATCTCTGATAGTTGTTATGTTAACAATAAGCTGACTATGATGATTCATCTTAATTTCCAACTTGATGAGATTTTGAATGACCAAGGATGATTTGAATCACCAGACTCTGGTGTCTTTGAAGGCATTTTCAAAGATGTTTAGCTGAGGAGGGATGACCCACCTTTAATGTGGGAGCCACTATTCTGTGGGTGGGGTTCCCAGACTGAATATAAAGGAGAAAGTGAGTAGAACACCAGCATTCATATCTTTCTGTCTCTTGACTGTGGTTACAATGCACCTGCCACAACGCCCTCCTTGCCATGCTGGACTGTGTACCCTCAAACTGTGAGCCAAAATAAACCCTCCTCTTCTAAAGTTGCTTCTCATGTCAGTATTTGTTTACAGCAACAAGAAAAGTAACTAGCCAATGGCTAATACAAATACACTGCTCACAGGAGAAGGGCTGGTGGATTGTTGGTGGAAGGATGGTCCCAGCCCTAGTACCACACAAGCCATTTTCCTGGGGGTGAAGATAGGCCTAAAGCTGCCCAGAGCAAAGGCCATACCCTGGAGCTTTCTGGTCAGCATCAGCTCTTCAGGCTCTACACCTTACCTGCTTGGCCCTTGCCAGGTGAGCTGTCCCGCACTGGCCTATAGGACAGCTGGTAGCTCTCCACAGTGTCATCAGAATATAAGCTCCAGCACACCCGGACGGAGGATCCTGTGGCCGAGTTCGGGGCCTGTGGATTTATCACTGGAGCAGAGGGAGCTGAAAAACAAAAAGAGAAAACAACATTGAGGAGCCGTATGTGCAGGTGTGGGGCAGGGTAGCCACTTTTTATTTTATTGTATGGTTTTGTGTGCATGGGTGTTTTGTCTGCATGCATGTCTGTGCACCATGTGCAAGCCTGGTGCCCATGGAAGACAGACAAGAGATATTTATAACTGATACTCAAAACACTGAAGAATCTCCAAAACTCAATGGCAAACAAAACAGACAACCTCTTAAATAACATCATTTAAAAAACGAACAAAGGGCTCAAACAGATGTTTGTCTAAAGGAGCCATACCAATTACCACCAAGAGTGTGAACAGGTGCTCAACATCAGTAACCATGAGGAAAATGAAGATCAAACCCATAACCTGAGGGTCATGTGTGGTGGTGCATGCCTGATCCCAGCACCTGGTAGGCTGAGGATCACAAGTGTGAGGAGAGCCCGGGTTACTATAGCTATACTATAGGTGAGTTCTATAGCTAATCTGGGTAGAGAGTGAGACCCTGTCTCAACAAAACTAAAAACAACAAACAAAGCACCCCAAAACATAATGAGCTAGCCCCTCACTCCTGCTAGAATTGCCACGCTCAAAAAGCAAAAGATGGCAAGGATCTAGAGAACTGGAAGCCATGCGTACTGCCAGGGACATGTACTTTTTACAGCCACTGTGGAAAACAGCATGGCAAGCCACCAAAAATTTAATAAGGAACTGTTAGCATAATGTCACACCCAAGAGGCCTGGATACTCCAGAGGATCACTTCAGTCCAGGAGTACAAGACCATCTGGGCATATAGTAGATCTTAGCTTTAAAAAGAAAGGAGGGGGAGGGGCTGGAGAGATGGCTCAGAGGTTAAGAGCAATGGCTGCCCTTCCAGAGGTCCTGAGTTCAATTCCCAGAAACCACATGGTGGCTCACAATCATCTACATGCCAGAACACTGTATACATAATAAATAAATAAATCTTGAAAAAGGGGTGGTGGCTGGAAAAGTAGCTCAGGGATGCAGCACTTGTATAGCATGCATGAGGCTCTGGGTTCAATTCCCAGCACTCAAATGGAGTGAGGGGGAGAAGAGATCTGTCAAACGGGTCAGCAATCCTACTTTTAGGCATATAACCAAAAGAACTGAAATCAGGATCCTTGAGATTTTGCGCATTCATTTCATGGTGCTGTATTCACAGTGGCCAAGGTAAGAGACCAACCTAATGTCCATCGACAGATTATTGGAGAAAGAAATTGTGGTATGTTTACTCGATGGAATATTGCTGAGCCTTAGAAGGAATAAACCTGAGCTGGGGAGGTAGCTCAGTCAGGAAAGGGCTTGCCAAATAAACCCGAGGACCTGATCTTAGAGCCCCAGCATCCACACAAATAGCCAGGCTCAGTTCTATACATCTTGCAGATAGGATTCCTGCAGCATATTGGCCATATTAGACTCCCGGAAAACTCAGGCCTCCGGGGTCCCAGCCCAGGACCACACACACATATCACACACACACACACACACACACACACACACACACACACACACCATACATACATACCACACACATCCCCCACACACACACCACACACACACACCACACACACATACCACACACACATCCCCCACACACCACATACACACATACACATCCCATACACACCACATACACACACCACACAAACACACCACATACCACACACACTACACACACAAACCTCACATACCACACACACACACACACACACCACACACACACACCACACACACCACACACACACATACACACCACACCACACACATACATACCACACCACACCACACACACACACACACACACACACACACACACCACACACACACACACACACACACACCACACACACACACACACACAGAGAGAGGCATCCAGCAGTTCCCATCTCTCCCTCCCCAGTCCTGGGCTGCCACCATTCTGTTTGCTGATTTTGTGAGTTCCACTTCTTCAGGCACCTCACAGAAGGCGAATGTGCAGTGTTTATCTTTCTGTGAAAGGTTTGTTCCACATATTATACTGTCCATTTAGGTCCACGTGTGTTCTCTCTCTCTGTCTCTGTCTGCCTCTCCCTGTCTCTCTCCTTGTGTCTCTGTCTCTCTGTCTCTTTCTCTCTCTGTCTCTCTGTCTCTGTCACTCTCCGTCTCTGTCTGTCCCCGTCTGTCTCTTTGTCTCTCTCTCTCTCTGAAATCAAGCTCCTGTGGAGATGCACCTGGAATGGTGTTGATGGAATCCATCAGCTGCTCCACATCAGAGAAATCCAAGGTCTGGTCTTCAAACTCAGGCTGTGCAGAGAGCTCCACGTCTGTTTTGGTTTTCAGGAATTTCCCCAGTCTGCAGGTATAAAAAGACACGGCCAGGGGCTGGGGAGTTGGATTAGCAGTTAAGAGCAGTGGCTGCTCTTCCAGAGGACCTAGGTTCAATTGCCAGCATCCAAAGGGCAGCTCACAACCCTCTGTAACCCCAGTTCCAGGGTATGTGATACTCTCTTCTGGCCTCTGTGGACACCAGCTACACACATGGTCCATAGACATTCATGCAGGCGAAACACTCACACGTGTTTTTTGTTTTGTTTTGTTTTTTTTAAACAAAACAAAAAACCCACAAATTCACACAAAGATGGAGGAGCTTTCTTCTTAGGGTATATCTATAGGGCTAGGTTACTAGGAGGAAATAGAGGGCCTCTGTCAAGTTTGCATCTCTTCACTTGCTTCTAGATTTCGCTATCTGATTTGATGATGGGCCTGGAGGTTACCTCCTTAGAATTTTGTGGCTTTGACAATCACTGAGATAAGCAACTGAAAGGGAGGGAATGTTTACTATGCCTGTGTTTTAAGTTCATGGTCAGCTGGCTCAGCTCTTAGGCCTGTAGTGGAAACATGGGAGGGGGGGCAAAATGGAGGAAATCTGCTTATCTTGGGCAGTCAGGAAGCAGAGAGAGGCGAGCGAGCCAGGGACAAGACATACCCTTCAAACCTCTAGTGACCCATTTCCTTCAACTAGGCCCCAGCTCCTCATCTCCACCATCTCCCCCCTGTACCATTGAGTTACGAACCCATCAAAGGATCATCATTCATGAGATCCGAGCTCTACTGATCCAATCATTCCCCAGAACCCACTTCTGAACATAGTTGCTTTAAGAACAAAGCCTTCAACCCATGAGCCTGTTAGGGAACACTTCCTATCCGAACCATCCATCAATGTCTAAACCAGTGGTTCTCAACCTTCCTAAGGCTGCGACCCTTTAATACAGTTCCTCATGCTGTGGTGACCCCCAACCACAAAATTATTTTCATTGCTACTTCATAACTCCATTTATGCTACTGTTGTGAATTGTAATGTAAATATCTGTGTTCTCCTTGGTCTTAGGTGACTCCCGTGAAAGGGTCCTTTGACCACTCCCCTAAAGGGGTTTTGACCCACAGGTTGAGAAACATTGGTCAAATCCCTCCCAGGGGAAAGAGGAAGGGCTGGGCCTAAGAATGGGAGTCTGTCCATCAGCAGGATGCACAGCCACATTTTCTCCACTCCCTCATCACCCCACATCCCCACATGGACTCAGGGTTTCTGCTCTGGAGCCTCGTACCCCACAAGGTCAAGAGCCCTGGCTTTGCTGCTCCAGAGGCTCTCGATGGTCTTGCATCTGCTCCCTGGCAGTCACAAGGCTTCTAAGTGGCAAAGGTGGAATTTGAAATCCAAGTCCTTTTTGTCAAAACATGTGTACTTCGGCCTTTACATTAAGTTCCCATGTTGCTCTGCAGACACTGTCTTACTAAGTCCTCTCAGAACCACCCCTGTCTGTAAATTGGGAAGGCAGGGCAATGGATTTGGATCTGCCTAAGGTCACTGTGGAAGCAGCTTTAACTGCTGTGTCTGACTTTAAAATTTGCATGCCTTCTGCCACAATATGACCAAGGGCTGAGGAGGGCTTGGGACATGTACCAGTCCTCAGTTTCTCCCAGTGGAACAAAGTTCTTGTGTGTATGTGTGTGGGGGGGCGGGGGCTGGGCACAGGCTTGCTGGGTGGGCCTCAACACATGTTCCCGTCTAGCCCAAAGACTCTAAGATTCACCGGGCTGTGGTAGTGCACACCTTTAGTCCCAGTACTCGGGAGGCAGAGGCAGGCAGATCTCTGTGAGTTTGAGACCAGCCTGGTCTATAAGAGCTAATTCCAGGACAGTCCCCAAAACCACAGAGAAATCCTGCTTCGAACCACTGCCCCCCCCAAAAATATTCTAAGATTCAATTTCAAAGGGCGCCACTGACCTCACACCGCCATTGCAAAACCAGTACTATTCTATTTATAGGTCCACTGGAACTGAAAAGGGAAGCAGGTAACCTAGTGGAACTGAGTCTAGAAGTAAAAGGAATGGACACTGAAACTAAGTCAGGACAAAACTATTACCTGTCAGTCATAGCCACTGCATCCTGAAAAGGAAGAGAAAATATTAAACCAATTTAGGAAATAATTTTTCTCAACAATATAAAATGTAATTTTTTAAGTTGGAAATTACCAAAAAGGGGGAATCACCCCTAAGAAAACCACCATGTTTGTGCCTTTTCCTTCTGCATTCCTACACCTCCCGGGTCACACAGGGTCCTTCAGCCACTGACTACAAAGACTGCAAGGGATCATCCCTAGAAACAGCATTGTTTACTCAATGGTTCCTCTGTTGCAGGACACTGGCTGTCTGCAAGTTCTTACCATCGTAAGTAATTCGTGGTTTCCTACATTCTGTGTTTGAGATACAGTGACACCATGGGACCACTGGCTCAAGAGGCTGAGCGTTGGTTCCTTTTGCAGCACTTGCCAGGTTGCTGTCCATCTTTATCCATGATCAAGGTGAGAAGGAGGTATGACTGCGCTTTGAGGGGTAGCTACGAGCTTGGACAATGAGGGCTCATACTCAGTGTCTGAGAAGATCCTGAGGACCTCTTTGTGAACCCACATCTGCACCATAGTCCCGCAGGGCCTTGCAAGATCCCTAAATGAGGCTGAAATTCCCGTTAACTCTGCTATATGGGGTTTGAGCCAGATTTGATATGATTTGAATATAATTAAGAAATTGATATTTTTGGCATATGTAGGAAGTTACAAAGCAAGATTTATAACTGCCACCTTGGCACAGGACAATTTAAGGTACCTTATTAACCTGGACCAACTTTCTCCCAGAGATCCAAGAGAAGCCAGCGGAGGCAGCCAAGAAACTCTCAGGATACTGTCTTTACTCACCTCCATGATCAAGGGACAGTCAATGATCAAGAGACAGGAACAAAGCTTGGAGTTACCTGGGGAGCAGTAGAAGGAAAGGGCCAGGTGTTCCTGCCTTCTTGGCCACTAATAAAGTGATGTGGAGAGATGGAGGGACAGCCTCCCACCATGAACATCATATAGATATTGACCATCACAGTTAACTCAGATCTCTGGGAGGACAGAGGGTAGGCTAGCCTACTCCAGGCTGGACCTTGGATTTCATCTCATGGTTTTGTTTCTTTCCTTTCTGTTTCACCACAGACCTTTAAGAACTCAACCTTCTCTTGGTGGCACATCTCCTCTATGGTTTCCATCAGCTCTCTACAGGCGTCAAGGTTTTCTCCACAGGTGACCAGTTGTCCATATAAAGATTCCAGCTTCTCCTTCTTTTTCTCTCCTAGGGCTTGAATTTTTTCTTCATACTTTTGAGCAAGGGTTTCCAAGATCTCATTGTAATGTGACTCAAAGTTTTGTTCTTGTCTTCCAAAATTCTCCTGCAAGACAGTTGACCCCAAGCATCCTTTTAGTGTGTGTGATATGTTGGCTAGAGTCACTGTGGACATGAAACTCTATCTACCCAGAGCTGTTTTCATCCCTTCACTTAGCAGGATGCTGGAGTGGACGCTGGGGGAGTGAAAACAGAGAGTCCTTCTTACATCCCCAGGAATGATCTTTAATTAATTAATGCATATGAACATGCGTGAGTACATACATGTTTGTGCATGTGGAAACCAGAGGACAACCTCAGGTGTCATCCACAGAGTCTCCCACTGGCAGAGAGTGTGCCAATTAGGTATGCCTGGCTGGCCAGCGAGCCCCAGAGATCCTCTTCTCTCTGCCTCCCACACTGGGATTACAAGCATGTGTCACCACACCCAGATTTTCTATGTGGGTTCTTGGGGTCAAACTCGGGTGCTCAAACTTCGCCAACTGAGATGTGTGGTCCCCGGCCCTGAGCAGCCTTACCAGAAAGTGCTGCTATGGTTCCTGGCAGCATGTTGTAATCCTCTCCCTGTTTCAGCTACCTCCTGTTACCATAGCAACCAGCCTGGGAGCTTATCAATGGTTAATCAGTGTGTTGCTGGAGGCTTTGACTTCAAGACAGAAATGTTTGCCCTGAGAGATGTCCACCTGCCATTCCCTCCTGTGCTCCCACATCTCACGATATCTGTCCTCACTGAGTGATACATGGATTGTATAAACACCAGCAGTATATCAACTTGGTTCACACCAGTGAGGAGAGATATGAAAGCAGAGAAGAACGGGTTGTGGTAAATGGCACTGCCTGATGTATGAGGAAATGCAGGAAGAAGAATGTAGACATTGGATCTGGTACGTGTAGTATTTATGTATTTGTTAGTTTTCTCTTAGCATCTTTTTTAAAAAAGATTTTATTTATTACATATACGACATTCTGCTTCCATGTATATCTGCACACCAGAAGAGGGCACCAGATCTCATAATGGATGGTTGCTGGGAATTGAACTCAGGACCTCTGGAAGAGCAGCCAGTGCTCTTAACCTCTGAGCCATCTCTCCAGCCCTCTCATAGCATCTTGTTAGGTGACCCTATATGGCTTGGCACCCACTATGCAGGCCAGGCTGGCCTGGAATTCACAGCAATCCCTTTGGCTTAGCTTTCCAAGTTCTGGGATTACAGGCATGCACTACCGCACCTGGCTGATAGCCATAGTATTTAAACTGGGAACACAGAGGCTGGAAAATGTTGAGTAGAGCAGATGGATTTCTGGTATCCATTTCTCACACTGGAAACTCACAAAAGCTCAGTGGTTTTTGGCTGTTGCCACCTTCATCCAATGACAAAGGCATTTCCAAAGAAGAGGCTTCTAGAGGTCACTCAGAGGGCTGTTACTAAGTACCTGCTGTGTGCATGAGACTCACTCAGAATGGTGAGAGGGTGAAGCAATAGATGATTCTCCAGTGGAGATAACAGGAGGTCCCTAGTATCTTCATTGGGAATGAAGATACTTGGATCTGAGAGTATGGCAGATGGCAGGATGACAGAATAGCGCATAAGGAACTTAAGAATGTTTGGTGTTAGCTGGGCGTTGGTGGCACATGCCTTTAATCTCAACACTCGGGAGGCAGAGGCAGGTGGATCTCTGTGAGTTTGAGACCAGCATGTTCTACAAGAGCTAGTTCCAGGACAGCCTCCAAAGCCACAGAGAAACCCTGTCTCGAAAAACAAAAAACAAAAAACAAAAAACAAAAACAAAAACAAAAAAGAATGTTTGGTGTTTTGCCTGCATGTCTGTCTGTGCATCACATGTGTGTAGTGCCCACAAAGGCCAGAAGGGGGCATTGGATGCCTAGAACCAGAATTACAGGCCATTGTGAGCCACCTGAGAATTAAATCTGGGTCCTCTAGAAGAACAGTGTTCCTAACCTCTGAGCCATCTCTCCAGTCCTAGCATAACGAGTTATCTCTAGCTATCTCACTCTTATCCCTCTTCCTACAACCTCGTGTTTGAAAGTAGAAGTGCTTCCATCCTTCCCACTCCATCCGCAGGAATAGTGGGACAGCTCTCTCTCCCTTTAAGGCTGAGGGTGATGGAAGGATGAGTGTCTTGCAGCGTTTAACTAAAGCTGGCGAGGACAGAGGACTTGCTCTTACTCTGTGGAGCTGTAGGGGACAGTATGACCAATGGGCAACCATGAACAGCTTCAGTTCAGTAATCTTGGTCCATGGATGAAGAATCTACATTCTTGCCATTTCAGGCAGGAAGAGAGCTGATGAGAAGTCCATTTTGAGGCAATGCAGACATAGGGAATAGCTTAGCAACCCTGGACTCCCCTTGTCTTGGGCTCTGCACACTCCTAGACACTGAACAATGCACCTAGCAACCTTCCAGCAATCTAGGACCCCTATTTGCATAGAGCTGCATGTATACATACTTTAAACAATGGAATAGTTATTCTTCTCTGCCACCCTTGATAACACCCCATTTCCATTCAAACAGACCCTGGAACACAATCCAGGACTATGGGCAATGTGCTGATCTGGCCTAGGCTGGATTTGGGTGCAAGTATATTAAGTCAACCTTGTCCTCAAAGAAGAGAGAATGTTGTATTTACCATCTTATGTTTATGCATAGTTGGCCATGCATAGTGATTAAAATCAGATACATCATGGGAAGGGATATGGGCAGTGAATAAGGGTTCATGTAATCTAATCCTGTCCGTCAAAATAGTGAGTTGCCCACATACCCCTAATGACCAGACTTCTCTTCTTGAATCCCATTAAGGGAACCCAAAATAATAATCAGCGTCCATGAGTGCTCTCACTCATGTGTCCTGTTGTTAGCCTATTTTGTTTTTTGAGACAGGGTCTCTCTACATAGCCCTGGTGGTCCAGAAGCTCACTATGTAGACCAGGCTGGCCTCAACTCAGAGATCCACCTGCCTCTGCCTCCTAAGTACTGGGTTCAAAGGTGTGTGCCACCTGCCCAGCCCCACTGTCAGTCTTGACAGTGTATTTTTAATCTGCTCTATCGTTTTGCTTTGAGTAAAATTTTCTTGCTACTGAAACCTGTTTGACAATTTTTGGGAGCCATACAGCTTGGCATGAACTTTTAGGCCAAACTTGGCAGGCCACACAGTTATAGAACTGTCTTTTGATTATAAATGGCTTCTAGAAGCCTGAGCACACAGAAGGAACAACATGACCCAGACGTCAATCCTTTGTTCCAACCACAGGCCCACTTACCTAGGCAACCCTCCTTGCCAAACCACTTACCTAGGTAACCCTCCTTGCCAAACCACTTACCTAGGTAACCCTCCCTCTCCCCACCACCCATGAACTTTTTACCCTGCCAACATCCTCCTTCTACAGTTTTCTGACATCCTGCTTGAACTAACACCTGGCTCTTGGCCTCTTCTCCCCCTCCCCTTTGCCCCATACTATTGACTATATAAGCTAGCCTGGAAAAAATAAAATTTGCCACTTGATCAGAATCCTATCTTGTGGTCATTCTCTCTTGTCTCTTGTCTCCATTCCCCTCCCTGGACTTCTTGCTCTAGGTTTCTGTCCTGCGGGTCAGGACAACTACAACAAATAAATGCCGGTGAGTGTGTGAACAAAAGGGAATCCACATACACCTCTGTTGGTGATGTAAACTAGTCCAGACACCATGGAAATTAGTATGGAGGTTCCTCAAAAACTGAAAATGTATCTTGTTAGTTTTCAACTGGCCTGTCCTTGGGCTTCTGACAGAATATGCCCTCAGCTGCTGCCACTAAGAGCATCACCTGTGCCCATTCACTACTTTCCCTTTTAAAAAAGGTCCTGACTGGCTGGGCATTGGTGGCGCACACCTTTAATCCCAGCACTCGGGAGACAGAGGCAGGCGGATCTCTGTGAGTTCAAGGCCAGCCTGGTCTCCAGAGCGAGTGCCAGGATAGGCACACAGAAACCCTGTCTCGAAAAACCAAAAAAAAAAAAAAAAAAAAAAAAAAAACCCTGACTACCAGCCTGGTCTACAGCATGAGTTCCAGGACAGCCTCCTCTCTTTCTTTCTCTCTCTTCCTCTGTCTGTCTGTCTGTCTGTCTGTCTGTCTGTCTGTCTGTCTCCTGCTGCTCTTGTCCCCAGAGACCAGTCTCCCCGCTTCCCTTTCCCCTTTTTATGATTTTTATGATCCCTTTATCCTAATAAAACCCCTCCACTTGAACTCTATGGCATCTTTCTCTCTTGAGCTGCTTTTTTAAAATGACTTTGGTCCAAGTCAGCCTGCCACACACACTTGCACATCTATGCTTATTGAGGCTATTCAGAAAAGCTAAGTTGTGGAACTAAGCTATGTGTCCATCAATAGAGGGATGGGTAAAGAGCATGTATTTATACATGATGGAACTGTTTGCAGGAAAATGAATGCCAGTGGAGATAACCTACCTGTCCGTCAAAATGAGTGAATTAAGCTAGTCTCAGAAGACAAATATACATTCTCTCTTATTTGTGGCTCCTAAATCTTACATAGATTCATAAGATCATGTATGTACATATGCCACTAAAGTGTCTAGGTAGCAGAGAATATTAAGGGGAAAGGAACAAGAAAGATGAAAGAGGGGAGTGGAGTTGGAGGAATTACAACACATTATATACATGTGTGAAAATGTCCTGATGTAACAGTGTGTACAATGAATATGCACAATGAACATTTTCAAAGGGGAGGAAACTTTGACAATTCACACCTGATTTAATACTTGACAGTATCCCAAAAACCTCAAAGTAAAAACCCCAGAGAGCAAAGCAACAGCATGAAACCCGTTATGTCTGGTTATACAGCAGGACATCAGATAGGACCCAAGGAAATCTCAAGGTGAGACCAAGAGAAAGAAAAGGACAAAAGCAACCTGTTTTGTTTAAAATTCCCAGTCAGTGGAAAGGTTACTGGAAACCTCCTACCACTGTTACAATAAACCAATCAGACCAAATAAATAAATCCAGGTTTAATCTGAGCAAAGCATTCCTGGGTGGCCCCAGGAGAAGAGAAAACCAGGAACTAGGAGCTGCATCCAGAGATTGGGATTTTAACATCCTCCAGGGTGGGGCCACCAATGGTAGGTTTTTTAGGGGTAGAGTCTGGACTTAGGTGACTCCAGGGGATGGCCTGCCCTTGGCAACCTGAGGGCAGGGTTTGAAACAGGCTACCAAACATTCCAACCTCTTTGAATAGATATAGAGGCAGGTAGGACTTCCACCTAAACACAACCAAACAAACAAAAAGCCCATCAGGGGCAGGGGTTTAGGGAAGTGGTTCAGTTGGGGCAAAGAGCTTGCCAAGCAAGTATGAAGGCCTGGATTTGGATCTCCAGCACCTATATAAAAAGCCAGGTGCAGTAGTGATCCTATGTAATCCCATCACTGAGGTGACTGGAAACGGGGATCTCCAGGTCTTGCTGGCCAGCCAGGTGAGCCAAATTAGAGAACTCCAATTTCAGTGATAGGCCCAGTCTCAAAAAATAAGGTACAGTGTGGCTGAGGAAGACACCCAAACTTGACCTCTGAGCCTCACATGCATGAGCATACATGTGTATGTACACTTGTATACACAGGTACACACAAACACACATATATGTTCCCCACCACACACCAGCTTCAAGGACAGAAGAAAACTGTTCATTTCACCATCTGGATAGGGCTACCATAGTTTTCATTGTTGGAATTAAAAAAAAATTCTAAACCCCATGCAATTGGCACTTTGATTGGAAATTTTCTGCTTTATTTATCCATATAATAAACATGTATAAACACACTTGCTTTGAAACATCCAGTGTAACAGACCTGGAGATACACACACACCAGCCTCTCCCACCTAGATGACATAGTAAATGTAGTAGGGGATGCAGACAAGTGACCATCACCTCTGTAGCTACCCGGTGTGTGTGTGTATGTGTGTGTGTATGTGTGTGTGTGTGTGTGTGTGTGTGTGTGTGTGTGTGTGTGTGTGTAAAATCTATGGAGAGCTGAAGGGAGGGGACAGGTGACACCTCACATTCTAAGAAATAGGTCTGAGGCACATGCCTTTAATCCCAGGACTCGGAAGGTAGAGGCAGGGGGATCTCTGTAAGTTTGAGGCCAGCCTGGTCTACAAGAGCTAGTTCCAGGACAGCTGGAGCTGAAACACAGAGAAACCCTGTCTGGAAAAACAAAACAAAAAGAAGAAAGAAAAAGAAAAGAAATAGCGGCCGGGTGTTGGTGGCACACGCCTTTAGTCCCAGCACTTGGGAGACAGAGGCAGGTGAATCTCTGTGAGTTCGAGGCTAGCCTGGTCTACAGAGTGAGTTCCAGGACAGCCTCCAAAGCCACAGAGAAACCCCGTCTCAAAAAAAGAAAAGAAATACCATTTGCTTATTGTGGCCACGGATGGAAGCTACACGTGTGATGAAATCACCAAGTAGGTTCTTTTTTAAAAAATATTTATTTATTTATTTATTTATTTATTATGTGTACAGTGTTCTGCCTGCATGTTGCCTGCAGGTCAGAGGAGGGCACCAGATCTCATTACAGATGGTTGTGAGCCACCATGTGGTTTCTGGGAATTGAACTCAGGACCTTTGGAAGAACAAGCAGTGCTCTTAACTTCTGAGCCATCTCTCCAGCCCCAATACCAAGTATGTTCTTACCTCCACTGTAATGAACACCTCCTCCAGGTGGCTAGCAAAATTTTCCATCTCAATGATCTGCTGTTCCAATTTGAACATGTTTTTGTGGATTTCATCCTGTGGAACAGAACAAACAAGGTGTTAATGCTATGTTTGTTTTAATTTTGTTAAATTAAAAAAATATATGTATGGACATTTGCCTGCATGTATGCCTGTATACCATATGTGTGTCTGGTGACCACAGAGGCCAGAAGATAGCATCAGATCCCCTGGGACTACAGTTACAGGTGATTGTGAGCTACCATACTCTTAACGGCTGAGCTATCTCTCCAGTCCCCCATCCCATCCTAGTTGAGGCATTCAGGATGTATTCCCTGCCCACCTCCCTGAGACTCACAAATACTCTCCAGACAAAGATGGAAGGAGACCTGTTACCTTGGCACTTTCCAGTGCTTTGTTGAGTGGTGTTACTTCATGTTCTTTGTGTATTTCAAAATCCTTCTCAACAGTTCTTACTGGAGTTTTGCAAGTGACACAGAAGACATCAGCAGGCTCTTCTTCATCTTCCTCCTCTGGGATGACGTAGCATTCATACTCCTCACTGGCACGGCCATGTGTATACCTGTAGGCTTCCCGAAGGTCTTGGCACTGGCCAGGAAGGCCTTGCCCTCCATAGCCCAGGTCCTCCTCAGCCTCAGCCGCCTCACTGCTAAGCCCCCAGCCTCTCTGATCTCTGGCTGAGTCTTTCCTCCTCATCCCATAAGAAGGATACCCCAGAGTCCCCAGTCTGTGTTCATCAACAAACTCATCCCCTAACTCATGGTCATCTTCAAGTCCATATAAATGGACAAGCTCGTCCACTTCCTTCTGAAGATTCTTACTGTCCACTGTCCCTCTCGGCTCATTGGTCTGTTCAGCCTGGGTTACTTCTCTCCTGATTCTGCTGCTTTCTCCTGGGAAGAGCTGCAGCCTGTCTTCAGAGTCATACAGGTCCATGTGATAAAAGTGGAAGTCTTTGGGGGCTGTTGACCTGCCCAGCCCCGGCTCTTCCCCTGCTTCCTGCTCCATTGATACAGAACAGTCCTTCTCAGACAGTCAGTGGATCCTAGGACAAAGAAGAGATCAACATCAGTTCCCAAGAAGGCTATGGGTTAAGATCTCATCAAAGAAGTTATGGTCGAAGCCTGCATCATGGCAAACAAATTCACCAAACTGTCTGGGCTGGAGGTGACTCACAATTGTTCAACAATCAAGAAAAACACACGGAGACACAGGCTGGCTAGCAAGCAGAGGGAATTGGGACCCTGTTGAAGAAAGGTGCATTGGGGAGTACCACCCTGAAGTGGAGTCACCTGGAAGACCTTGTCTCAATCCTCAGCCCTCACAAAATATGTAAGATGATAAATATCGGTTATTTTAGGTAATCAAGCTGTGGAATAATAGTGTGCATGATACCAGCCTAAAACTAACCTTTCCCTCCTGCTACCATCTCTGCCTCTCTTTTGTTCATATTCAGGCTCTTTCAAAAGATGGGATTGATGATATTGGTCTTTTCCCCATGGCATGTGTATGAGGCTTTCCATGGGGAATGCAGGCACAGATACTATTAAGAGTTATCAGCTTTTAGATTCTTGGGTTTGTATTTAATATTTCTCTGGGTTGCTTTGCCTGGGAATGAGCCAGCATGTGAGGTTCTTTTCTCAACAGTCCTTCTCTTCTTTATTATAAAAGCAAAAATATACTTCCTGTTCATTCTGACTATTACATTGCACAGTGAGATTTCATTGCTTGGGATTCTAATAAAACCTCCAGGAGACTAGACAAAAGGACAATCTGAAGTATAGGTATCGATGCTGACAGTGAGTGACATTAATGAATGGGTAAGAAAAAATTTTTTCAAGGTAAGTGCTTTCCAGCTCTTTGCTTCCCACAAAATTGCAGGAGGATTTAATCAAGTTGTCAGCTGACACACTATTTAAAATAAATGTTCATGATAGGTCATTATGCAATTTTGGCATGTATTTCAGGAAGAACTGTCAGAACGGACTGGCATTGTTATAAATTGCTTCCCTTCCCACCTACTTATGTAGGTGAGCATGGTCACTCTGTGTTTGCATGGACAAAATTTAAAAAAAAAATACAAAATCTCATTCATGTTGCATTTCTAGAATGTGATATTTTCATACTTGGGTATGAATTTTTAAAAAACAAACAAAAAGTCCCATTCACTTTATTAAAAGATGCATTTGGGGGCTGGAGAGGTAGCCCAGTCAGTCAAGTGTCTGCCACACAAGCACAGGGACTGGAGTTCAGATCATTAAAATATGCCTCTTTAATCCAGCACTGGGAGATGGGTGAGGGACAGAGACAGGCAGGTACCTGGAGCTCTTTGATCAGCTAGCCTAACCCGACTGATGAGCTCCAGGTTCAGTGACAGTCTCTGCCTCAAAGAATAAGGGGAAAAGCCATCAATGAAGGGAGCTGACATTAGAATGTGGCCTTACACACACATGCACATACATGCACTTGCTCATATAAACACACACATATACCCACCCCACACATCCATTTCCATTTTATTTTTAAGTTATTTACCAAAATTGTAATGTCTACAAACTGCTCTCTTATATTCAACTAAAAATTATGTTGGTAACTTGATTCAGTAGAAAAATCATTTTACTATTTAGAGATTTGTGATTATAAGAAAAATAAGAGCCGGGTGTTGGTGGTGCACGCCTTTAATCCCAGCACTCGGGAGGCAGAGGCAGCCAGATGTCTGTGAGTTTGAGGCCAGCCTGGTATCCAGAGCGAGTGTCAGGATAGGCTCCAAAGCTACACAGAGAAACAGAGAAACCCTGTCTCGAAAAACCAAAAAAAAAAAAAAAAAAAAAAAAAAAAAAAAAAAAAAAAAAAAAAAAAAAAAAAGAAAGAAAGAAAGAAAAGAAAAGAAAAAAAGAAATTAGTTCCCATATTTTTTGAAGAAAATGCATAGATGATCAACAAATGACATTTCTAACATAGAACATGCCTTTCCACAATAAGTCTTTGAATGATCGGCAGCACCTCCAGGTTGCCGAGCACATTGCCTGCAAGTAAGTCCATTTCTCCCTTCAGTGGTCTCCAAGGCCAGAATTGCTTCCAGCCGTGGAAACTTAACCTCAGTCCCTCTCATCATTATCCATCCTGGATCTGTTTACTCCTTATTGCAGTGGACGATTCTCAACAGAACAATTCAAAGTCTTTTCTAAGACTTTCTCAGTCCTGAATGTCTGGTTGCAAAACTGATCCGATGTTCCTACTGCTTGAAAACAAGGTCTCACTGCTAAGACTTGCTGTGAGCTCTGACTCATGGGGGAGGAGGGGCAGAATGAAGGAGAGGGCCAGTTATCTGGAAATGGAACCCGAGATGATGAGCACACAGTCTCCCCCAGGACCACATCTCAGACAACAGCAGCAGCAAGTCTGGGCTTTAGAGTTATTCTGTCTTCACCCCACCTTGGCGCCTGGCTGCCACCTCAGCTTCCTCAAGCCCCTCAGCCACTCCAGAGGTTCAGAAGTTCTGGTTCCCCTGGCTTTCAGGCCAATGTAGAATGAGCAGAAAGCCTGCCCTCTCAGAGTTACCATCTAGGGGGATCCTGGGGCTCTTTGCCAGCCATGCTGATCTCACCATGTATGTACCTGGGCTACATGGCTGGGTCTCATACATTGTGCCAGCACTGACTGTCCCTGAGGCTGGCAGAGTGTGGACTCCAGAGAACAGGGCAACACCAGGTGCTAGACACAAGGAGCAAGACACCGGTTCTGCTTTTGAGGGGACCCCAGACAATCAAGTGATTATCACCCCATCTGGGGCTGGGACATGACTTCTCAGAGATGCTGACTTCGCTATTTCCTGGTACCCCAGGTCTCTTCTCCCTCCTTAAGCCCAGCCTCTGGTCCCATAGACTAAAATCACAGTTTCTCCCTGAGGTTCACATCTGAGTGCCACTCTGTAGGCAGAAATTTCCCTTGAAGCCATCTTTTCTCCTGTCTACTGACGGGGTGTCTGCCTGGCACAGGCTCTTAGAAGTGTACTCAGCCATCTTGAATTCTGGAGGCTCCATCATTGGCCAGTCTCAGCCCTTCTGGATCCCTGGCACAATCCCCATTCCCTAGTGCTTCACTCTTAAAGTGATGACACACACACCTTCGCTAGTGGACTTCTGTGCTCCTTCAATGCCTTTCAGTATCCTCCAGTTAAATCTTACCCAGGGTCTTCCTGTTGAGAGCATCTTACTTCCTTCTCTGTTGCTCTTTAGCCACCTATCTCCCCCAGGTACTAAATCTGTAGATCACACACACACACACACACACACACACACACACACACACACACACACACACTTCTCCCTTCTCAAGGCCACTGTCCTAAAGATTCAGATAGCCTTGGGTTTACATTCTGTCTCCGAGACGCCCTTACGGTGTGACACTGCAAAACCACCTCTCTAGACCTCACTTTTCTGAACTGTATAATACATGGACTATAAAACAGGCTTATTAATTAGTAATCTGCCTCATAAGGTTGGCATTTAGATGCGATGATGTATATGAACTGTTCTATGTATTACTCAAATTAAGCTGTCTATAAACATCCAATGCTTTTGTTCCTGTTCTTGTTGTTATTAATATTTTTGGGGTCAGTATTTCCCTCCTGGGCCAGTTTAGAAGCCTCTTACCTGGATACCTGTGGTGGGTTGGAACCAGGGTTGGGGAGTGAAAGGCCATAGCAGTGTGGAGTCAGCTGCTGTAGGAACATTTGACTCGGGAGGAGTAGTCAATGATGGAGAAGCTCGAGCGTATCCTCATATTCAGTTGGAGACACTGCCTAATGAGATCACTGTTCCCCACACAAAAGCATCCCAGTGGCCCAGGCAGAGATGTATTCTACAGTTAGAGGACCTCTGATTCAATTTCTAGATTTTAATATGTCAAAACTGAACTGGGGGGGAGGACAATGGGCTTCTTTATGATCAATTTAACAAGGGGTTGTCTGGGATCCTCTGCATCTAGTCCTGTGTTGACAGCTAGTCTCCAGTCCAGTGAGAGCTGAGATCCAACCTTAGGATTTCCATGCACAGAGGATAAGCTCTCTAAAAATAAAACTTGCACCTCCGTGTGTGTGTGTGTGTGTGTGTGTGTGTGTGTGTGTGAGAGAGAGAGAGAGAGAGAGAGAGAGAGAGAGAGAGAGAGAGAGAGTGAGAGAAAGTGAGAGAAAGTGAGAGAAAGTGAGAGAAAGTGAGAGAAAGTGAGAGAAAGTGAGAGAAAGTGAGAGGAATTCTGTATTATTCTGAGGTCCTGACAAACAAATGGAGCTCAAAGTACCGAATCGAGCTATGGGGAAGATTCCAACAGGAAGACCGACAATCCTTCAACACACATGCAAATAAGAGCACAGTCTTCCACACCAGCTTCTGCTCTCTGAGTGTGACAGCCACCTGGTCTGCACAAATCCTGTAGCACAACCACAGAACACAGTCCCCTGGGCTCCAGTACTTCCTAAATTTCCTTCATTTTCCTAATGGAATCAGAATGGGGAGGAGGGGAAACACTGACTACAAATTGTTATTTCGCCGGGCGTTGGTGCCGCACATCTTTAATCCCAGCACTCGGGAGGCAGAGGCAGGAGGATCTCTGTGAGTTCAAGGCCAGCCTGGTCTATAGAGCAAGTGCCAGGATAGGCTCCAAAGCTACACAGAGAAACCCTGTCTCGGAAAAAAAAATTGTTATTTCATAAAGTATGGAATGAAGGCTTAGAGGAGTAAAGCAATAAACTAGTCTATACTGCACAATTAGGAGACCCTCTCTGCTATACCAGGGCAGCTTAAAAAAGATGGATACTGGAGCGCTGGCTCAGCTGTTAGTCGTGCTTATTGCTCTTGCAGAGAGAGGATCCAAGTTTGATTCCTAGCACACACACTAGGCTGCTCATCCCAGCTTGACCAGGCTCTGACACTTTTGGCCTTTGTGGCGACCTGTGCTAATGTACACATAATAGTGCTCTCTCTCGCAAACACACACACACACACACACACACACACACACACACACACACACACACACACACACACACACGAAAAATATTTTTAAAAAGAAGACATTTGTTTAAGTCTTGTGTGTAAAATGTGTCTTGGATGATTTAATTGGCAAAGTCTCCTTCTCCTTCTCCTTCTCCTTCTCCTTCTCCTTCTCCTTCTCCTCCTCCTCCTCCTCCTCCTCCTCCTCCTCCTCCTTCTCCTTCTCCTTCTTCTCCTTCTAGGTACCCTGAACACATCTCAGAATCTACTGAAAATAATCTAATTCCCTAGAGATGAGACCATGATGGGAAGGACATCATTCTGCATATAATTATAAATGTGCATCTACATAGCTCCTAGCAATGCCTAAAGAAAGTTTGCCTTGCAAACATGATTCTGACCAGTTTCCCAGGGCTGGCACAGACCCCAAAGCTTTCCACAAGAGCAGGCTGCCTGCAGCTTACACAGAAAACATCAGCAAACACACCCGATGTTCAGATCAAATCATGGAAATAGTTTTCAGAAAGCATTGGCAGATTCAAATTTAAAACTATTCACCAACACAAAATGCCATAGCCAAATGATAGCTGTATCTAGAACTCCAAAAATTTTTTTAACAATTGGGCCCTGCACTTAAAACACCTGAAAGACACAAGTCAAGAACTGTCAACCTCTCCCAAGTTTCAAGAGACTTTTCATGCCTGGTACCACCTTCAGGCAATATGAATTCTTGCAAGTTTGAGAAAGCATGGAAGACGTTGCCCCTGTCAGCTGTAGTTTACATTTGTCTATGGCATCCCTTCCCAGCAAAAGGACAGAGGTCCATTAACATTGTGAGTGTGTTATAACAGTGAGATAATACAGTTTGCATTACAAATGTAATTATCCCCAAACTTGCCTGCTCATCTAAAGGCTGACAGATGCATCTTTTAACTCCAAGGTCCTAGGTTTCTGCTGGAAAATTGAATCTCCGTTTGACCAGCTCCCCTTCCTGGGTGACCTCTGCATGCTCTGCAGGCTGGCCTTTCCTCGGCCACCCTGGGAAGTGGGGTGGCAAAGCTGGATGGTAACATGAGCTATCTCCCACCACAAATAGCAACAGGCCTGCCATGAGTGACAGTCCAAATATAGACCTGCCACAGCAGGCTTGTCACTTCTTACCACTCAAATGTCACCAGGAGAGGTCACATGCTGTGCCCTGAAGTACTTCATTTACTGTGTGGGGGGGGGACCCAGGACTCAGATGGCTGGCCACATGTACAGGGCTAGAGCTGCCATGGCCAGGCCAGCATGGAAATGCCTGACAGTCCTGGGCTGTGTGCTTCACTTGGGTTTTCTCAAAGTGTTTTGTGCAAACAGCTCTGGAGACAAAGGCAACTTCTTTCCTCTCCCATCATCCTTTGAACAGTGAGGACTGTTCCCCTCTCTCTGAATGAAGATCCAGTAAAGCCTGTGATTCCTGTTCCTTCTAAGGTGACACAGTCTTAGGTCTCTTCAAAGCCAGCACCTGAGTGACAAGTTCTATAGATTTATTCAAAGGCCAAACCTAGTTTGTAGAGCATCAACTTCTTGCTTCTGTAGCTTGGTCCTCTAGTAGGATGCCTAGAGAGCTGGGGGGGGTGGGGGGGGTGGAGGGTTCCTCCCCACACTCTGAGAGCAGAGGGCTGGATGTAAGAGTGGTGGTGAAGGTGACTAGCTGGCTATTTGAGTGATTGTCACAGCAGGTGCTGACACTGGACTGTGGGACCTGTACAATTCTCAGCCCTAACTCATGTCTAGAGAAACCTATTGTGAGGACCCTTCTGAAGTTTCCACAAGGCAGAATGTCCTTCTCTCCACAAAAGTCTGTTTTATCTTGGTCGGAACTGGTCTGAGCCGGTTGGAAGCATTCTGAACTGGGGGAGACCAGTCTGAACCGGCCAGAACCAGTAGGAACTAGTTGGAACTGATCAGAACCAATAGGAACCAGTCGAAACTGCTAGTAACCGGTCAGAACCGGAAGGAACCAGTTTGAAACAGACAGAACCTGAGTCACCTGTCATAACCATCATAACCAGTAGCAACTGGACTGAATTGGTCACAACTGGATTGAACTGGAGTGATCCAGTCAGAACCAGTTGGAACTGGACCCACACAGCATCTTCCAGTATGATGAAAGCTAGCCAACAGGAAGGGAGCTTCCTGTTCAATACCAACTTGATTTCTCCATATACTTTGAGCAATCGCTCAGAACCACACTGAACCAGACTGAACCAGTCAGAACTGGCCGGAATCAGACTGAACTGGTCAAAGCCAGTCAGAACCGGGCCCAACAAGTCAGAACTAGTCTGAGCTGGTTGGAAACCAAAACCCAAAACAAACAAATGTACTGGGGAATGTTGCTCAGTTGGCAGAGTACTCACCCAGCATTCATGCAGCCTTAAGTTCAATTCTCAGCATCTTATAAACCAGGCTTGGTAATACCTATAATCACAGCACTTGGGTGGTGCAGGCAGGAGAATCACAAGTTCAAGGTCAGTTTGCAGGCATTCTGGGCTTCAAGAGACTGTCTCAAAAAATGAAATAACTGGGACTGAAGAGATGGCTACAAAGTAAGAGCATTTGCTGCTCTTCCAGAGGACCAGGGTTCAGTACCTAGCACTCTCACCAGGTGGCTTACAACCACTTCAGCCCCAGGTCTAAGAGGTCTGATGCCTTGATTTGTCCCTTTGTCCAGTGAACCAAAGAATGGAGAGACCCAGGCCACCATAGCTGTCAGAGTCACTACTATTTATCACTCTTCCAAAATGACCAATGGGTTAGTCTCTGGAATATAAACATCACACCACAGGGGAAAATCAGGCAAACAATCCCTGTTCAGCAGACAGGCTTCTTGGGTGACATACAGAGCTTGTTACTCACAAACTGGGGGTCTTGGCTCACACCTGTAATACCAGCACATGGGAAGCAGACACAGGTGGATCAGGAGTTCAAGGCCAGCCTGATTTTACACACTGAGAGTGCCCCCCCCAAAAAATCAAGGGTTGCAGTTATATCCTGTGTTAGTGTGATTACCTAGCGTGTGCCCTGGGTTCAATCCCCAGAATTTCAAAACAAACACACACATTTATAACCCTTTTGGAATAGCCATTTAGTTAATGAACACTGTCAATGATGAAAGCACAATACATGAAATCATCAGTACCAGTGAGGTCAGGAAGGAAAAATCCTTTCTTTCTGTAGAGGTCTTGAGCACAAAAGCTGCAGTAGGAATAAGGCCCTCTAGGCTAGGTGGAAGTTTCTGGTATTTTGAGACAGTTTTACTCTATAGATCAGTGTGGTGGTCTAAATGAGAATGACTCCATTTGTTCAGATGTTGGAACGCTTGACCTCTAGTTGGTGGTGCTATTTGAGTAGGTTTGAGGAGTGTGGCCTTATTGAAAGATGTCATTGTCATTGTCACACATCATTCTCAATCCACTCTTGGTCTTATGCTTGTGGTTCAAGATATGAACTCTCAGCTTCTAGTTCCATCCACCATGTCCTCTGCCTACTGCCATGGTGTTCCTGACATTATAGATTCCAACCCTATGGCACCATAGACTGACCCATCCCGAGGGTCCAGTTATTCAGGGTTCCGAAGGGGGGCTGCCTGAAAGAGTCATGGGCAAGAGAAAGGAGACCAAGCGGCGCAAGAAAGGACAAGAGTCCGTCTGTGCAATGTCAAGGTCTCGATTTATTGGGGCTTAGAGTAGGCTTAACTAGCCCTGCAACAATAGAATTGGGGGGAATAACAGAAGGAACATCAGGTATTTGCTGGGACTAGAACATTCTTCTTATCAGCCGGAACATCTAGTGGTCTTCCTTGGAACATCGAACAGAAAAGCCCCAGACCCTTTCTCGGAACAGAAGCAGTTAGCAGTTCCACTTGGCCAAACCGTGTCTAATTACAGGTTACAAGAGGCTCACAGAGCTGGCTTTAAGCCGCAAACTTAAAGGTCATTAAAAGGCTTACAAAGGTGGGCTTTAAGCCGCATAGTTTTGGGCCCATGGCCCCTTACAATAGACCAAATAAAATCTTCCCTTTGTAGTGATGATAGTGATGATGACGGTGATGGTGATGATGGTGATTGTGAAGGTGAAGATGATGATGAGTTTGTGATGATGGTGATAATGATGAAGATGGTGATGATGGTTATTGTTTGTCTGCATCGTCATCATCATCATCATCATCTGCAAAGATGCTCTGTAGTGCAGGCTGTCCTTGAACTTGTAGTTCTCCTGCTTCAGTTTCCCAAGTAGCTGGGATGATGGGTCTATGTCCCTGGGTCTGGCTCTTACATAGCCTTTGAGAGTGTATGATTGTTCTTCTCATTTGAACACCTAAATAATCATGTAAAGATTTTGTCTATTGATTCTTGATGCTCTTTTTTTTCTTTTGAGGCATGGTCTCCTGGAACCCAGGCAGTCTTTAGAGCTGTTGTGTAGTCAGCACTGGTCTTCAAGTCATGATCAACTTTTCTCTATTCCCAAGGCAATACAGGCATGCTTACCAATCTGAGGTTTAGAGGCATTAAGTGTGTGTAACTACTGAAGTGTTCCAAAGATCTTGCTAGTATTTGTAAAGAACATTTCATTGGAGGCTCCCACAGGCCATATATGTTGTAAGATTGTAGTTCAAGGGAGAAGCCTGTTGTCAGCCAATATTGTTAATGGAGATGTAACTCTTCAAGAGCTCTGAAGCTTGGGAGATGACACATCCATAGCCATTGTTACCAACCATAAGGACATCAGTTTTATTTCCATTGTTCAGATGGTGGAAAGGGAAAATCAATTCCCACACATTTGCTTTTTGCCTATACATGTGAGCCATGGCAGTATTGTGACCAAAAACACATAAAATAAGAGACATGTAATAACATTTTTTTTCAATCTATTTCCTATTTTTTTCTTCTTTATCACCAGTGTTGGGGGTTGATTCCAGGACAAGTGCTCAGTCTATGAGTCTTATCTGGCCCTGCCTGGTTAAATTTGCATTTGATTTAGTTGTTAATTTAAATCACCAGTAGAATTCCAGAAAGCTGCCTGGGACTTGGTCCACTAAACAAATGTCTTTTCTGACACAGACTTCTGGAACTAGTAAAAGGTCACATGGAGATTCTGTATTTCTACAGCTGGGAGTGGTTGGACCCTGGAAAGCAAACTGAGGCTTCCTTGGTACTGATTAAATGTAAGTCAGTTCCTCACAAAATGTAACCAGCCCTGTCTACTAAATACTCATTTAGCCTAGGGGTAATCTGTGAACTGAAACTGAGCCACCATCAGGCCTATGCCTTTACCTCTTTGCAGGAAATTTGGGACAACTCTGGGTAGTTGGGAATCTATGAGTTATGGAACTAGAGTGAGGCTCTAGATATCCAAGGTAAATGGACTGGATGGTGTCAGCATTGCTAAAATAGTGACAGACAGAAAGGTCTCAGGCTGAGCATGCCCTTCACCATCAACTGTGGATGACCAATCTCAGCACAAAGGAAGCAGAGGCAGTGGGATCTCTATGAAATGGAGTCCAGCAGCAATTCCTACAGAGTAAGATACAAGACAACATTGCTATATAGAAAATTAATTTAAAAAAGAAAAAGGAAGAAAGTATTAAATAAAGACAACTAGAAAGCCAGAAAGCAAGCAAAACAGAAATAAAGACAGAAATAAGGGAAGCAAGGAAACAATCAAGATATAAAGAAAGAAGACCAGATGACAGCAATAGGAAGCAAAGTGGAGAATGCCTGGTCAACAAGCTGAGTAGAGTCACATTTGCTGAAAAGGACAGAAGCAAGTGGAGACCAATTTTTTTCTGGGCTGGAGGACCAAGAGGGCAGGAGAGTCCAGTGCTTTGTACAAAGACAGGTTAGTTTGTAAGTTTCCATATCTACCCAATAAAGAAAGATCAATGATATCCATAGGGTTGTGGCCACAGGTGAGAGGGTTTGCTGGATGTGAGGGAATCAAGTGTAGTGAAACTGGGAGAATCCCGGATGGAAAAGACATTTAAGGTCATGAACTTAGAGTGTCAAACACCAGGAAGGATCAGGTCAAGATGGGAGAGCCTACTGATATCCAGAGTGAGTTGGCTACAAAGGATAGTGTATTGAGGGTTAGGGTTAGGTGGGCCCACCTGAGATTACCTGCCCCAGGCTCTCTTCACTCCTTGATTAGAAACAGGGCACCATAGGAATGACAGAGAACCTAGGACTTATAAATTCTGGGTGAGTTTCCTCTCCATTGCCAGACTCATTGGGCTAAGTCTTGTAATTACTTAGGAGCTATTTGTATGATTATCCTACTCTTTAGAAAACTTAGAGCCAAAGGAAACAGGATGACAGAGAGATAGGATGAGGCAGCAGAGTCATCCCAGCTACATTGTAAGTCTGGAACAAATTTTCAAATGCTGGGAAGACTGGATGAATAAAACCTGGGCAGTGTGATGTTATCTATCCATTTTCTTCCTCCCAGGTTCTCCAGTAGAGGACAGTACTCCAGTAGGATCCACACCCACTGTGCCTGGAGCCTCTCCCCCCCCCCCAATGAGTTCTCTTCCTTTGTGTAGGTGGCTTTTTGGAACAGGAACTAGGTCACTCCTTGCTGTCTCTCTCTTCTGTTGGCCCCATCTTTGCTCCTGGCAAACTCTGATGCAAGTGATTTCCAATGAATCTCCCCACCCCCAGCAAAAGAGCTCATCTCATCTTGAGCAGTCACTCCACCAGCTCCAAATTCTGCTCTCTGAAGGAGCCTTTTGGGGACCCATTTCTGGGCACCAGGTGGAAAGAACACAGGGTGGAGGGGGCATGTAGTAGAGGGACCTTGTGGTAGAGGGGGACAGGGTGGAAGGGGCACAGGATGGAAGGGCCATGGGGTGGAGGGGCCATGAGGTAGAAGGGGCGCAGGGTAGAGGCACTTGTGAGACCGAGGCAGGAGGATCACTAGAGTTCAAGGCCAGCCAGGGCTATATAGAAAGACCCTATCTCAAATGATAAAAGAAAACAAAAAGTTAAAAAAATACATAAAGAAGGATGTACAAGATATTCATCACTTCATACTGTTATGGTTTTGGGTTTTGGTATAGGGCTGGGGCTAAGGTCTGAAGTACACTTAGCATATGTCATACCACTGAGATACCTTCTGCCCCATATAGTCTTGTTTAGATGGGCAGAAACTGGATATTAATCTGTTTTCATCTATATGTGATTCGTTAGGTAATTGTGATAGAGTCAACTCAATATTTGCAAATATTAAAAACAATAATGTAGGTGCTTATTGCCTTAGGCACCTGAACCCAGGGTCCATGCTAAGCATGTCTTTACAACCAAGTCATACCTTTAGCCTCATGCCTACATTTCTTTAATGCTCATAATATATTTATAAATGGAGATAATACAAAATATCATTCCATTCCATGTCTTCCTACACGTGTGTGTATGCACTCGAACACACACACACACACACACACACACACACACACACACACACACACACAATTAACGTCCAGGTTCTTTAGAGGAAATAAACCGACAGGAGGTTTATAATAATGGAGAAATTTATTTTGAGGAATTGGCTCATATGAATATGGAAAAATTTATTTTGAGGAATTGGTGCATATGAATATGGAGGCTTCTGCAGATTAGCAAGTTGAAGACCTGGGAGGGCTGATGGAGTAGAGAAGGGCAATAGATCAAAAACAAGGAGGATAAAGATTCCAGTCTGAATCTGAAGAAAGGTCAAAACTTGCCCTTCTATATAGAGCCCAAATGGACAAAGATCCCCTCCCCCCATGAGAAAATCGAATTTTAAAAAGGATATGTATAATCGAGCAATCTTGATCAAGGCGTGGCTCCATTGACCCTTATCTCTAGGTCCTTCCCAACAGGTTGTGTGATCCTGAGGAGTAAATTACTTGTGCCTGAGGGTGCAGCTTCATCATCATAGATAATTAAATCAGGGAGAGGGGCATTCCAGACAGGGTTTCTCTGTAGCTTTGGAGCCTGTCCTGGAACTCAATCTGTAGACCAGGCTGGCCTCGAACTCACAGAGATCCAACTACCTTGGCCTCCTGAGTACTGGGATTAAAGGCATGTGCCTCCACGGCCTAGCAGATAATAAACTCTTTTGAGGAGTGTGTGACCTACTCTTTAAGGCTTACTATTGCTTATATAATAAAAGTTTATGTGTCTGTCTGCTGTTCTTGAATTCTAAGGTGACTACAGGTGTAGGACAAGGCATCTTTAGGGGTCTTGGAGGCCCATGTGAGGAAATGCTTTTTGGCAAAAGCACTTTCTTCTGGCTTGCTCTAATACCCCAGCAGGCAGGTTTTCAGTAGTGACGATGTCTTGCTTAGTTCTAGTGTATACGTATTGTAGATGAGCCCCCTTTCTGGGTCTCAATTTCCTTGCTCTCAAGATGAAACTGGAACACATTGTATTTAGGCATGTTAAGTTGCCAGCCACGATGCTTGACAAGCAGAAATATCATGGCCATCTCCTCAATATACCAACAACACCGTGGACACTCAATAAAAGCTTACAAACTTGGCGAAAATAAATATGTCTGCGACTCAGTTCTTAACATCCCGAGGCCCTCATTAACTATTGAGTTCAAATCAAAGTTGATCTTTAACAGTAAGTTTGTGGCAGAAGCCACATACTTAATAGGGTCCTACTGAGGGAAATTGTCATTTTAGTGTAGAAAACTAAGACAGGGGCTGGAGAGATGGCTCAGAGGCCATAGAGAGGATCTGAAGTTCAGGTCCCAGTTCCTGTATTAGACTGTTCACAGCGCTAGGGGATTTGACGCCCTCTTCTGGTACCTATACTCAGGAGCAGTATCGTCCTGTCCATATATACACATGATTAAGAATAAAATCTCTGCCGAGCACGGTAGTGCACCCATTTAATTCCAGCACTCAAGAGACAGAGGCAGGCCAATCTCTAAAACTTCAAGGCTAGCCTGACTTTCTTAGGGAATTCAAGGTTAGGCAGGGCTGTAAAAAGGAAACCCAGTCCGCTTCCCGCAAAAGACTTTTCATTGGCTCTCACTTAACCAATTCTAGACACGCTCCCAATTCTCGGCAGCCAATCGGAGTGAAGGGGGCGGGAACAGCTGCTCAGCTGACTGGCAGTAGCGGCTCGCGGAAAATGTCGCGGCCCTGCGGGGTCTAGGAGTACACGGCGACCATGGACTGCGAGCAGCTCGACAGCCTGGATGGCTGGGTGCCGCTGCGCGAGGACCTCTTCCGGGAGCCCGAGCGACACCAACTGCGTTTCCTGGTGGCCTGGAACGCCGCGGAGGGCCAGTTCGCCGTCACCTGTCAAGACCTCACGGCGCAGCGGCTGCGCGGTCGGCCGGAGGGCGACCGCGACGGTGGTGGCGGCGGCGGCGGCGGGTGCAGCTGGGCCGGGCTGCTGTCGGCCGCCGGGTTCCGCGGAGCGCACCGGCAGCTGGCGGCGCTGTGCCCGGCCCTGGAGCGCTGCTTCCCGTCGCTGCCACCCGAGCTGGACGCGGCGGGCGGCGCGGGCTGGGGCTTGGGGCGCGGGCTGTGGGAGCTCGTGTGGGCGCTCGTGTGGCCCGCGCCTGCGGAACCCGGCGACGCGGCGCTGCAGGAGCTGTGCCGCCAGCTGGAGCGCTACCTGGGCCAGGCGGCCGACGGCTGCAGCGGCGCCACTGTGCGCGATGTGCTCTTCCCGGCCCCGGGAGACTCGGCTGATTGCGAAGGCCTGCGCGAGTTCCGCGAGAGGACGCTGCGTGCGAGGCTGGACGTGGCGACAGCACGGCTGCGCCAGGTATGCGGCGCCTGTCCGGGCCGAGAGCGGGTTCCCGGGACACGGCACATACCGGTGTGGGTAACGCACCTGCGCCTGGGCTGGGAGG
The DNA here is from genome assembly GCF_003668045.3 of Cricetulus griseus. Lineage (NCBI taxonomy): Eukaryota > Metazoa > Chordata > Mammalia > Rodentia > Cricetidae > Cricetulus > Cricetulus griseus. The sequence goes on along the minus strand of NC_048596.1, from coordinate 115,957,205 downwards.
TAGCGGAGGCCCGTGACTTTGCAGCAGAGTAGTTTTCGTGTGTTTGTTTTCTGAGGCAGGGTCTCAGGTGCCCCAGGCTGGCCTGAATTTCTCATCTCTCTGCCTCTCCTTCCCAAGTGCTGGCATTATCAGAGTGCGTCTCCGCGCCGCGCCCTACTCGCTTGGTTTTTTGAAATAGGGTCTCCTTCTGTGGTCCAGACTGGCTTTGAAGTCACGGCAGTCCTTGGCTTCTCAAATTCTGGGGGTTAAAGGCAGGCGCCATCATTCCTGGCTTAGACAGAAGTTTACTTGTAGATCTGAGCCAGGCTGCGCCCTTCACCTTTTCCCTGTTCTTGGTAGAGCAGGATGTTGTAATGGGAAAGAAATATTGAAAGCAAAAGTGAAAACAACGCATACCCGTAGGAAATCAAAACATTAGCTGAAATGGAAGCGATTTTTGGTCCTCTGGGGAAGATGAGAGATGGCTAAAGTCTGTCTTAGAGGATGAATGGCTTTTAAAAGATAGTTCTATTGTTATTCTTTAAGCAATAAGTATTAAATGGAAAAGCCCCCAGCAAGTGAGGCTTTACTCATCAGTTTGGAATGTCAATAGTAGGAAGGCTCTTTTGGACCAGAAGGAGGTAGTTGGAGACCCATCAATTATTTGTGTGGTACACTTACAGACCCTAAAGGGAGGGAGGCACTGAGTTCACTGAAAGATTTAGGGAGAAGCTATGTAATTTCCCTAAGAGAGCCAAGTGTCAAAGCTTCGTTCTGTGCATGGGCACTCCCGGGACATTTCCTGTTTCTCATTAGAAGTTTGTTTTCTGTTGCTTTGATAAACACCTTGGCCAAAAGCAACTGGGGTTAGAAAGGGTTTATTTGACTTACAGGTTCAACCCATCGTCAAAGGAAGGATGGTTACTGGCTTGCTTTCTTGACTTGCTCAGCTACTTTCTTAGACAGCCTAGGACCACCTGCCCAGGGGTCCAGTGACCCACAATGGGCTAGGTCATCTTCTATCAGTCTAGCAATTAAAAAATAAGTGCTCTGCAGACATACCCACAGGCCAATCTAATGGAGACAATTGCTGGATTGAGGCTCTCTTTTACCGAAGCCATTATTAAGCAGTGGTTTTGCTGTGTTTTGAGGAAGGGGAGGTGTAAGAAGAATTCAGCCACATAGCAAAATCTTGATTGCTGTATATTATCTTAAGCTAAATATAGGATGAGTCTTTTAAGCCGGGCGTTGGTGGTGCACGACTTTAATCTAATCCCAGCACTCTGGAGGCAGAGGCAGGTGGATCTCTGTGAGTTCAAGGCCAGCCTGGTCTCCAGAGCGAGTGCCAGGATAGGCTCCAAAGCAACACAGAGAAACCCTGTCTCGAAAAACAAACAACATCAAAAACAAACAAACAAAAAAAGAATGAGTCTTTAAAAGTTAAAATGGCTTTATAAAAGGATTCTGTTAGTGGGGGTTTTTGTTTTGAGACAGGGGCTCACATAGATAGCCTACTATGTGAGCCCCTGTCCTGGAACTCACTATATATCCCAGGCTGCCCTCAGACTGTGGTGACCCTCCTGCTTCAGCCTCTGAAGTGCATTATAGGATTATAGTCTTTTGCCACCACACCTAGAGCAGTTGGGGTCACTTTATTCTGTACAGCTCACACACCTACTTCCCGAGTTAATTTCACTTTATAATATATATGAGGAAATGACAGGAGATTTTTCAGGCCAGCCAGCTTTGGATCCTTAACCTGGTCATTTTATATCGGACTTGGCTATTTATTTAGTCAGTGCTAGTGATTGGGCCTTGTGCATGCTAGGCAAGCGCTCTTCCCCTGAGCTGTCCCCCTCAGTCTTACTTTCAGGCATCATCTCACTAAGTTGCCCAGGCCAGCCTTGAACTCTCTGTAGCCCAGGCAGGCTTAGTCTCACACTCTCCATTCCCGTCATCCTACAGTCCAGCCTCAAAGGCCTTACTCTACTTTTCTGATGTCCTGTGCTTTTTAGGAGCTTTCTGCTGCAGGATTGAACCAGTTTCAGCCTCCCAAAGTAGTTGTAATTAAAGCCTGTGCCACTTCCTGCCTTACATTCCCAAGGTAGCTGAATTACAGGTCCATCCCACCAGACTCAGCTCTAAATTGGTTCTTCATACTTCATTTCTTAGATTCTTACCTCCCTTTCCCTTAATCTCCTAACATCTGTATACTGTAAAGTTATATTTCCCCCAAATTCAAGTTCATTCCCACTATTACAGTTCTAATCTAGCTCATACTATTGCTCTGTTCATAAGCATAATTCACTTGTCTGCCTGGAACTTACACATGGAGTTGGAGGGGTGGAAATAATACTGCCGTTATGAGTCCACAGAAATATATATAGTATTTTTGCTTGTTTGTTTCTTTGAGACTGGGCCTTGCTTTGTAGTTCAGGCTGACCTGGAAATAGCTTTTTTAGCCCAGTGTGGCCTCAAACTCATAGTAAAAGTCTTGCTTCGGCCTCTCAAGTGTTGGGATTATAGGCTTCAGCCACCATACTAAGTCCTCATATTGTTAAATAGTCTTTAAAAAATAGTGTTGAACGATTGTGAAAGGACAAGCCATCTTATTTAACCACGTCTATGTAATTGGGCTTTTTGGTTGGAGAACATTTTCATGTTTACTTAATATTTAAAATTGATGTTTTAAAATTGAGAATATTTGGTTTCATTTATTTATTTATTTATTTAATTTATTTATGGCATTGTTGTATAAATGTCCAGATTTAAGCTTTATTTGCATTTGTGCCTTTTAGGTTCTTCTAGATCACGGAAAAGCCAGCACCATGGTAGCGTTAATGAAAGTTTATCAAGAGGAAGATGAAGCATATCAGGAATTAGTTACCGTGGCAACCATGTTCTTTCAGTATTTACTGCAGCCATTCAGAGATATGCGAGAAGTTTCGACCTCATGTAAGCGTGATATTTTGGTATGTTTCCTGATATTTTTGTCTTATTACCTGTGTAATTATTCTTTTAGTCACATATGAGGTTCAGTTAGTATTTTTACTTTGAGTTCATCTATATATTTAGATGATGTTATATGTATATATAATTTATTTATTTAAAGACAAGGTCTCATGTAGTCCAGGCTGGCCTCAAATTTACAATGTAGCTGAGGTTGGCTTTGAGCTCTTGATCCTCCTGCCTCCAGCATGTTCAAGGCCCTGGACATAAAGCCACAAACAACAATAGCCAGCCTGGTTGTACAGGTTTTAAGTCTAGCTATTTGGGAGGTAGACTCAAGGTCTGCCTGGGTAGAAGAGATTCAGAGTCATCCTGGGAAACTTAGTAAGACCCAGTTTCAAAATAAAGAGTGAGAAAGGGCGTGAGACTGTGGCTGCATAGTAGACTGATGCTGATCATGGGCAAACCCTCTCTTCTAAAGAGGGAGATATGGATTGGAAGTGATGACATTACTCTGCTCATCTTATCATGTGGCAACACCCACACTGTCCCTACTGATGGACTGGTTTTCTACCTGTAGATTTCTTAGAAATGGGATGCCAATTTAAATAGCAGGGCCCTGGATTGTAATTCAGTAATTAAACTTTAGTAATTGCTGTCATTCTGACTCCATTAGGGTGACCCCATTTAGAAAATGCATTGTTAATATTGCCTTTTGTTCAACTATCGAGAGTCAGGAGACAGCAGACAGATTCTTGCTCTCCTGCACGCACGCAGCTATCTTTCCATATGTACTTTTGTGACCTTGGCAGGAAGTTGTTCTGTACCTGCTGCTCTAACCCACAGATGGGTTGTTGGTAGTGTGTGTGTGTGTGTGTGTGTGTGTGTGTGTGTGTGTGTGTGTAGAACACATGTAGAGATCAGAGGATCCTTCTACCATGTGGATTCCAGGGATTGAACTCAGGTCATCAGGCTTGGCAGCAAGTGTTTTTACTCACTGAGCCACCTTACCAGCCAACAATATTTGAATACTTTTTTACCCTCAAAAGAAACCTCATACTCATTTTCTCCAACTTATGCAGTCTATAATCTACTTTGTCTCTGTATTTGGCTGTTGTGGAAATTTTATTTTATTTTATTTTTAATCTGTGTGTATGATGTGTGTGTATGTCCTTGTTTGTGTGCGAGTGCAGGCTAGCTGACCCATGAGCTGCTGGAGATCTTCCTGTCTCTACTGCCCATTTTGGTATAACACTTGTATTATGAACATATTTTTGTATCTGACTTTAGATGGATTCTGGAATCTACTTTAGGTGGATTCTAGAATCTGAAGTCAGCCAAGGCAAGGACTTTCCCCTCTGAGCTATCTCCCCAGCCCACAGAAATGTCACATAAATAGAACTATAGAATGTTTGTGGGTTTGTGGCTACTTTTTCACTTAGCATATTTTAAGAATTGGCTGTGCCATAGCCACTAGGACTTCATTTCTTTTATTGGCAGATAACTGCCATTATGAGAATATACTGCATCTTCCTTATCCATTCACCCTTGTTGGACACTTGGATCATTTACACTTTCTAGATACATGAATAATACTGCCATCAACATATGTGTATGTGTACCAGTCCTGACCCCACTCCCTCTTTTTGAGTCATGGTCTCAGCTGTAGCTCAGGCAGAACTGGCACCCACTAGGTAGCTTAGGATGGCCTTGAATTTACAACTGTCTTCTACCTCAGCCTCTGAGTGTGGGATTACAGGCACAGGCCACACTTGATTTACATACTTTCTCTCATGTATGTATTGGGAAGTGGACCTGCTGGTCAAGTGATAATGTTTATCTTGTGGGGTTTTGTTGTTATTGGTTTTGTTTTTTTGTTTGTTTGTTTTTTTGTTTTTTTTGTTTGTTTGTTTTTTGAGACAGGGTGGCGTGCGCCACTAACACCCGGCTTGTTTGTTTGTTTTTGAGACCAGGTTTCTCTGTAGCTTTGGAGCCTATCCTGGCACTTGCTCTATAGACCAGGTTGGCCTCGAACTCACAGAGATCCACCTGCCTCTGCTTCCCAAGTGCCACCAACACCCAGCTATCTTGTGGTTTTTTTAAAAAAAGTTTAACCTTTTGAAGGCCACCAGACTGTTTCCCAAGTCAAGTGCACTGTTTTAGTGTGGGCTCATTTGTGTCAATGTCAATACTTGGTATGTTTTGTTATTGTTTCTTTTTGAGATCAAATATTGGTATATAGCTCATATTAGCCTTGACTTGTAGCAATTCTGCCTCAGCCTTCCAAGTGCTGGGATTACGTTGTGTCGCCAAGCCTCTTTCAACACTTGTTGTATTTGTCTTTTTATCCTAGTTTCTTGTAGCTTTGGCTTTATTTGTGTAACACTAATTCACTACTCCAGCGTCACCGAATCAAGCTTTGTAGAAGGAAACCAGGTGCTGGATGCACAGCTGCCCTTTAGTCCAGGCTGTTAGCATAGTGCACCGCAAACAGGCGGCATATGAACAACAGAACTTTTTTGTCCTTATAGCTCTGGTGGCTGGGAAGTCAGCTCAGGTGCTGGCAGACTTGGTGATGGGAACTTGTTTGCTAGTGTGTGGTTGGCTGTCCTGATGTGTTCTTACATGTTAAAGAGCAGGGAGACCTTTGGCCTCTTCCTTTTTATAAGGGCATCAATCCTAATCATGAGAGCTGTATCCTCATGGCCTAATACCATCACACTGGGCTTCAATATATGAATTTCAAGACCCACAAACATTCAGGTCAAACGGCACTGATCTGAATACATATGAATACCTTTTAGGTGACCATATTGCATTAAATTAAGTGCTAAGTATTTAAGGGTCCTAAAAGAAACTACTGAAAAAGCAGCACTTGAGTCCTGAGTGCTGAACAACAGACATCTCATTTGCACAACTGTACCCTGAAAAGGTTCTAGTCATGCTAAGTCAGTCAGTGTTTTCCCTCTGTCCCCAGAGTACACTTTTGTCACTGTGGAGCTGAAGTCAGCAGCCAGCTGAGCTGGCGGGAATGTGGACTAAAGAAAAGCTAGCTAAAGAAGTTAAAGGAAAAGAGGAAGACACACAAATCAGGAGGGCAGATCAATCAATATTGAAATGCCCGGAGTTTGTTATTCTGCACTCTTACATTTTCATACCTTAACCAAAAAAGGGGAACATGGTATCATGCATATGGAACAAACAGACTTTTTTTCCTCCTTTCTCCTAGGATTTAGTAACTACACCTTAGATTCAATTTCTTGTTACCTGGCCTTGAGAGTCAGGAGTAACCACACCTTAGACCAGGTCTATTGTTATTTAGAATAAACTCCTAAGGCCAAGATCAAATATCCTACTATAACTACGCCTTTGACCCTTAGGTCTTATGACTTACTGAGGACAGTTTTGAACTCTCTGCCCTTGAGCCAAGATGGAGTGCAGCCATCTTATGGGCACTGACAGTCTTCCAGGGGTGCCAGCACCCAGCTCACTGATACTCATCAGGAGCTGACTAAGCAGGAGTAAAATGAGTGATTACAACAATCTACACAGCTGCTTCAAGATTTCCTAATGGCACTACATCAATTTTTTTTGTAGAAGTCCCTGAATGAGAATGACCTGGGTCCTAAAAGGGTGCTTGCCCTACAGAAGGAAGCCAGTGAATGGACCAGACAGACTGAAGAAGCAGTGGTCTCTATTCAAGATATCACTGTGAATTATTTTAAGGAAACAGTAACGGCATTAACAGGTGACATTAAAACTATTGTACTAAGGTATATGTAATTTTATTTTACTTAGAAAACATTTGCATGCATCTTCAGTATCAGGAACCACATTTGCTGGGCACTGGGAATTCAGTGGAAGGATAAGTATGACCACTTTCCAGCCTGGTGAGCAGAGACGTCTGTGATATTTGTTCAGTACATGATAAATAGCTGGGGCTGTAAGCAACACCAAAGGAAAAAAACAGGGCTCTGAGATCCTTTGGAAGCAATTGGGTCTGATTGGGGTACTCATGAAAGGTCTCTGAGAGGTACGCTTGCCCCAGACTAGACTAGTACATGGAAGTGGAGAGGAGTTGGGCATTTACAAAGGCTCTGTGGCTTCAGAGAACTTTGCAAATAGGAGAACTTAAAGCCAGACCGTGGGCTGGGTCCTGGAGAGTGTGGACTGCTTTTTATGAGCAAGAATTTTGTCCAGCTAGGTAGGGGTCACACTAGACCTAAATAGGAAACCTAATGTCTGTCAGTCTACTTGATATATATGTATGTATGTATGCATATGATATATATGATATATGATTTATATATAAAAATGTGACCCTTGAGTTTTTTTTTAAAAACAAATGTTAGAAGTTCCAGTTGTCCTAGTGTACTTTTTGTTGCTGTGATAAACACCATAACCAAAAGCAACTTGGGGAGGAAAAGGTTTATGTCATCTTAAACTTCCAGGGAACAGTTTTTTTTTTTTTTTCCTGTTTTGAGACAGGGTTTCTCTGTGCAGCTTTGGAGCCTATCATGGCACTCCCTCTGGAGACCAGGCTGGCCTTGAACTCACAGAGATCTGCCTGCCTCTGCCTCCTGAGTGCTGGGATTAAAGGTGTGCACCACCAACGCTGGCTCAGGGAACAGTTTTTCACAGAGGGAAGCTAAGGCAGGAACCTAGAGGTGGAACGGAAGCTGAGACCAGGGAGGAATGCTGCTTAATGGCTTACTTTTCATTGCTTGCTCACCTAGCTTGCTTGCTTGCTTGCTTTCTTGCTTTCTTGTTTTCTTTCTTCCTTCCTTCCTTCCTTCCTTCCTTCCTTCCTTCCTTCCTTCCTTCCTTCCTTCGTTTTCTTTTATTGGAAACAGATTTTCTCCTCACACAATATATCCTGATTATAGTTTCCCCTTCCTCTACTTCTAGATTCACTTCATCTCACCTCCTGTCTGGATCCATGCCCTTTCTGTCTCTCATTTAAAAACAAACAGGCTTCTAGGGTTTAGTAATAAAATATAATAAGACAAAACAAAAAGTAATACACCAGAATTGAACAAAACAACAAACAGAAGAAAAAGAGCCCAAGAGCAGGCACAAGAAGTGGAGCTCCACTCATTCCCACACTCAAGAATTCCATAAAAACACTAAAATGGAAGCCAAAATATATATTCGAAGGACCTGGTACAGATTGGGCAGGCCCTGTGTGTACTGTTTCAGTCTCACTAAGTTCATATGTGTACTGATCATGTTGATTTAGAGGGCCTTGTTCTTCTGGTGTTCTCCATTCCCCCTGCTCTTACACTGCCCCCTCTTTCACAGGGTTCCTTGAGTCCTGTGGGGAGGGATTTGATGGAGACATCCCTTTTAGGGCTAAGCATTCCAAGGTCTCCCACTCTATATAATAATGTCTGGCTATGGGTCTCTTTTTTTGTTTTGTTTTTCCCCCTGTTTGTTTCTCTGATGGTGTTTTAGCAAGGAACTGATCTATGAGTATAGCAGAATGTCATTAGAAGTAATTTTATTAGTGTTTGTTTGTTTGTAATCAGGGTTCTCTGTGTAGCTTTGGCTGTCCTGGAACTCATTCTGTACACCAGGCTGGCCTCAAACTCAAAGAAATCCTCTTGTTTCTGCCTCCAGATCACTGGGATTAAAGGTGTGTGCCACCATGTCTGGCTACTTTTTTTTTTTTTTTTTAAGAACAGCAGTATTTGGTTTTATTCTAGGTCCCTGGGCTATGTACTCTTAGGTTTGGTCACCCAAGCAATGTTTGGTATGGGTTCCATCTAGTGGAGTATGCCTTCAGTCAAATAAAATATTGAATATTGGTTAATCCTACAACCTTTGTGCCACCATTACTCTAGCACATCTTGCAGGCAGGACACCATTGTAGGTCAAAGGTTTGTGGTTGGGTTGGTGTTTATGTTTCTCCTATAGTAGTAGAGTACTCTTATGCAGAGTACCTTCCTGTGCTAAAGACTCTAGAACATAGTGGTGAAGGTTCTATGTAGGCACCAGTTTGACTTCTCCATGTTCAATGAGTTGTGTAGCTCTTGTCTTCAGCAATGGGGACTTGCCATCTGTCTTAGTTAGGGTTTCATTGCTGTGAGGAGACACCAGGACCATGGCAAGTTTTATAAAGATAAAGTATTTAATTGGGGCTGACTTACATTTCAGAGGTTTAGTCCATTGTCATCATGGTAGGAAACAGTGGCATGCAGGTAGACATGGTGCTGGAGAAGGAGCTGAGAATTCTATGTCTGGATCTATAGGCAGCAGGAAGAGACATGCTACACTAGACCTGTCTTGAGCTTCTGAGACCTGAAAGCCACATCTCCTCCAACAAGGCCACACCTCCTAATAGTGCCATACTATATGGACCTGTGGGGGCCTTTTTTATTTTAATCACCTTGACATCAATTTGTAGTTTGTAGAGAGCAACCTATAGTCTTTGCCACAGCCTGGGTTGTTTGGGGATTCCAATGGGACTCCTTTGACCAACAATTCAATTAAATGTAACCTAATCCCAGTTTGGAAGCTTTATTTGATGACAAAAGAGTGCCAGCTGGGGCTCTGCCTCCCCATTATTTGGTGATTTTATTTAGATCACTTTTATGTATGTAAATATTTTTCTGTATTAGGATTCCACGCTACCCCTCAGATGGCCCTTAATTTTAGCTCACCCTCCCTTTTTTCTCTCCCATTTTGATCCTCACATTCCAGCCCACCATCCATAACTATCTATTCTATTTCCTTTTTCTAGTGAGATCTATTTGTCTCTCCTAGTCCCTTCCTTTATAACTAACATCTGCTTCTTCAGATTGTAGCTTGGTTATCATTGACTTAACAGCTAATATCCACATATATGCTAATACATACTATATTTGTCTTTGTGGGTCTGCGATACCTCAGGATGATTTTTTTTCAAGTTTATCCATTTGCCTCCAAATTTCATGATGCCATTTTTTTTGACAGCTGAGTAATACTCCAGTGTATATGTGACATTCTCTTCACTCATTCTTTTGTTGAAGGACATCTAAGTTATTTCCAATTTTTGGCTATTATGAATAGAGCAGCAATGAACATGGTTGAGCAAGTGTCTCTGTGGTAGGGTGAAGCCTCCTTTGGACATATGCCCAAGAGTGGTAAACCTGAATCCTAAGGTAGATGGATTCCCATCCTTCTGTTAGCCTATGGGTTCCCATGGAGTGCCTGCTGGAATTGAGTGAGGGCAGGGATGAAGCAGTGAGTCAGGTGAGGGAGTTAAGAAGGGAAGATCTGGGTGATCCACTGGAGAAGTGTGTGTATGTGTGTGTGTGTGTGTGGTTTGTTGGCCTCAGCAGGTGGTCTGCTGCAAAGCAGGGGAGTAGACTGGGGACTAGATTTGGAGGAGAGGAGAGAGAGGTGAAGATCTGCAGTTAGCCTACCTGTTTCCCTGGCCACAGTGGTCTGTGGATTCTCAGGGAGTGCCTGCTGGAGCTGGGGCTGCTTCCCTGGCTGAAGTCAAGAATTTGCTTTCTTTTTGTTTTTTGTTTTTTCGAGACAGGGTTTCTCTGTGTAGCTTTGGAGCCTATCCTGGCACCCGCTCTGGAGACCAGGCTGGCCTTAAACTCACAGAGATCCTCTTGCCTCTGCCTCCCGAGTGCTGGGATTAAAGGCGTGCGTCATCACGCCGGGCAAGAATTTGCTCTCTTATACAACTGGGTACCACCTGCAGGCGGGCAGGTGGCATCACCCACAGTGGGCTAGGCTCTCCTACATCAATCAACAGTCAAGAAAATGCCCTACAGACATGTCCACACGACAGTTTCTCAGTTGCTTCTCTTCTTCCCAGGTGACTCTAGTTTGTATCAAGTTGACAGAAACTAGCCAGCACACTCTAGTAGGGTTTGAAGTTCAATTGAAAGCAGAGTAATGAGCTGTTGGTCAGACTGTTCACACCAGCCCGTTAGCCACAGAAACTGTGGGACCAACAGCTCAGTAAGGCAGACCATAAGTGTTATTATCCTGCTTTTAAATTGAATACTAAGATTTTCTATCCATGACCAAGGGTTACTTCTGTGATAATACAATTATAAAGAGGTTTTGAAAGGAAAAAAAGGAGGCAACAAAGAGACAACTCAGGATTCATTAATGAGTTGTACTTGTTTTATTTTATCAATTATAAATTCAGGAATGCAGAAACAAATGGAGCAGGATCGGAAGAGGTTTGGCAAGGCTGCCTGGGCCACAGCTACGCCCAGGCTAGAAAATCTCCAGCTCATGTTAGCTCAGGAGACTCTGCAGCTCATGAAAGCCAAAGAGCTGTGTCTCAACCACAGGTGCGCTGAAATCCAGAGGAAGGTAAGACAAGAACAATCACTTTTCTTTCTCTAAAAGCATGTTGCCATTTAGGTTGCCTTTCATCCTAGGTGTTGGTAACAAGCCCCCTTTGTATCTCCCATCACAGCTTCCATAGATACTAAAGAAGGTGGGTCATGATGCCTCCTTTCCTTTGTAACACTGAGTGGGGGGATTCACTTTAAAAATAACACAGTAGTAATGTTTAGTATATATTACTGTACTCTCTCTCTCTCTCTCTCTCTCTCTCTCTCTCTCTCTCTCTCTCTCATGCATGTAAACAATGTGACAGTGTCCTGGAGCCAACATCTTGCAGGCAGGTACTAAGTAAGTATCCACCACTGAGTCCCAGCCCAGCATAGCTAAGAGTGTGCTCTGCCATGTCTTAATCTAAGTGACTCTTCATTGCCTCATAGTCAGGTAATAGTTTCCATAATCTTGGGGCTTGGGGGCAGAATCTTGTCAGTAGCCGCCTCAGATCAGGCTGCTTGTAAGACGATGCCATAGTTGGGCTGACTACATTTAATTATTTTTCCCAGCTCTGGAGACTAGACGTCCAAGATCCAGGTGCCTTCCTATTCAGCTTCTGGTGAGGGCTTTCTTCCTGGCTGTGGCCACTCCTTACTGTGTGCTCACGGGCCTCTCCTGTCTGTGGAGAGGAAGTGCTACTAAGCCTTCCCACCACAGGGTCCTACTCCACTACCTCATCAGACCTGATCACCTCCAGTGACTCCCTCAGTACTGTCACATTGGACGTAGAGTGCCAACATTTACATTTGGGTGACACCTCTAAGGATTCAGGCATTATGCTGGCCTATCCCTGACACCTGACAGAATGCACTCAGGCAGTACCCTGGTCACCCCAGGGTTTCATGACTACTGGTCTGCAGGCAGGTGCAAAGGACCCCTTTAAAAGACAGGAATCCCATTCCACCCCTGCCCACTTATGCTCTCTTTCCTGCTGTCTCCCTGGGGCAGAAAGGACTTTTCCTGCCTCCCTCTTCTCTTCTGTCCTCTGTCTTGTGTCTCTTTACCTCTTCTCTCCCCACCCCCACTCCAGCTTCCCTTTCTAATGAAACTAACTTCTCACTTGAGCTCTGCCTGCCTGGCATGTTTGTCCCCAACCTTGATCACCCTTACCTGCCATGGAATCTGCCAAGGTTCCCCTCGAGCTTTATCATAACAATACCTTCTATCTCGAACATTTTTTTTCTCCTCTGATTTTTACCTTTTATTTTATATTGTAATTTTTTTATTAATTTATTTTTTACACTCCAATCCCCATTCCCCCTTCCATCACTCCCCCCACGTCCCTCCACTTCCACCTGCTCCTCAGAGAGGGTAAGGCCTCCCCTAGGAAGTCTACTAAGTCTGTATTATCTTGTTGAGGCAGGACCAAGGCACCTCTCTACCCCCAACACCCCTGTGTCTAGGCTGAGCAAGGTATCTCTCCATATAGAACGGGCTCCACTAAGTCAGTTTGTACATTAGAGTTAGATCTTGGACCCACTGCCAGTGGTCTCATATATTGTCCCAGTTGCACCATTGAAACCTATATTAAAGGAGTCTAGTTTGGTCTTATGCAGGTAACCCATTTGTCAGAACTGAGTCAGTGATCTCTCACTAGCTCGGGTCAGCTGATCCCTGACATGGTCTTATTGCCATTATGTTTTTAGATCATGAATGTATTGACTTCTTTTAAGGTGGAGTGTATTCGCTGAATGAGTTCAAGTTTGTTGAGATGGAGGGCTTTTGTCCTGTCTCCTTTCTTACAGTTAGCACCATGGATGAGCAGAAAACAGCCAGGATGCTTGGCATGTGCTCTTCCTATGTGAATCATCTATTCCTTTCTCTATACAAACCAGGTTAAAGATCTTCCAGACCAAGGAAAGAATATAGATGCTGTAGATGAGCTAGAAATACAGTATTACGAGATTCAGTTGGAGTTGTATGATGTTAAACTAGAGATCCTGAAAAGCGAAGAGATGATCCTGGTCTCACGGTTGGACTCTGTTAAGAGACTTATAAAAGGTAACATTCATGTTTATGTTAGAATGAAGTGTTGAGTCACATGTTTGAGGAAATACAAATTATCGATTTCTTCTTATAAAATGGCCTACTACATCTACTGATCGTATTCAGTTTCCCTTCAGAATTTTTGTTATTCTACGATATTTTTAAACAAAGAAGCCCTCATGCCCACCATGTAGAGGCGCTTGGTGAAAGCAACTTACAGACTTTTAAAAATGTGTTACATACATAAAGATGAGTGTCAGTTTTTAAAACCAAGACTATAGACTCTATCAAGTAACCTCCTTTTGTTTTTACCTAATACACAATAAACTCATTTAAGTATTAATAATTTTGAAAACCCTCAGAATTTTAATGGCTGCATAGTATTTCCTTTTACAGGCATACTGTGGTTTCTGGCTTCTCCCTGTCTTGAACATCAGTGCAGCAGAAAACTTTTCTGTGTGTGTTCTGTGCACAGATTCCTGATAATTTATGAGATAGATTTCTAAAGATAGAATGTTTGGGCTAAGAGCAATGCTTACTAATATGTATCTACCAAAATGGCACTGGAACAGTAATTTGAAATACTGTCCTCCTCCCTCTATTGTTTCTAACTTCTGAATTTCATAATTGCCCTAGAAAGGCTACACAGAAGTTCACCCCACCAGCAGATGAAGGTACACCTTCCACGCTTATACTCCTCTTGAACTTCTGGGTATTTGGTAGTGAAAGTGGCATCTTAGTTTTTGTTTATTTAATTGCAATTGATAGTGAAAACAGTATACTTAATGGACATTTTTTGAGATGTTTACTTTTTTCTTTTCTGCCCCCCCCCATTTTTCTCTTCTTTTGGAGTTTTGAGACAGGCAGGGTCTTACTATGTTGTTATAGCTGGCCTCAGATCCACTATAACCCTCCTTTCTCAGCCCCACTGAGGGCCAGATCACAGATGTACACCACCACACCTCACATCCGTTTCTCTTCGTGATTTTTTTTTATGTTGTAGAACCCATTTTTATACATGCATGCCATTGTGCTTTGTTCATATTTGCTACCCCCACTATCCCATGTCTCTTTTTTTCTCCCAGTTTTCTCACCACTGTGTACACACACACACACACACACACACACACACACACACACACACACACACACACACACACACGTTACTGATTCCTTTCTTTCTTTCTTCTTTCTTTTTTTTTTTTTTTTTTTTTTTTTTTTGAAACAAGGTCTCGTGTAATTGGCCCAGCCTGGCCTCAGAATTGCTGTGTGGTCAATTCCTGGTCCTTCTGCCTTCACTTCCCAAGGGCTGGGATTACAAGTGTGCCACCACACCCTGCTGTGTTTCTGTAATTCTGCATCTCAGAAAAATCATGCCATATGTATCTTCTCTTTTTGGAATCCTTTCCACACGAAGGACTTTATTCATTGTTGGCCATTCTATGATAAATATCAAACTTTTCTTCTCAAATTTGTCCTGAGCACTGATTTTCAGGTCTCTGCTGCTGCTTTGGAGACTCTGAGCCACTTCAGTGGTTGGTCTGAGCTCTCCTGCACTCATTCCCAAGGCCTCCTGCTGTGGGCTCCCACTGCCTTGTACCTGCAAAGCCTGTTAGCACCCCATGTTCCCCTGCTGCTCCAATCCTGACTCTCTCCTTTATTCTTCCAGATGAACTTTAAAATCACTTTGGCAACTTTTAAACAAACAAAAACTCACTGGAATTTTGATTGGGATTGTGCTTAAGATTAGAGAGTACTTGGGAGAATTGTCGTCTTGCCATTTTGATTCCTCCCACCCAAGATCATGGTAGGTCTCTCCACATCTTCAGTCTCTTTCTCCAAGTCCCTTCGAGTTCAGTGAGCCTTACGCAGGGCCTCTGCGTTTGCTTTAATACTGGTATCCAAAAACCTTTGCCGCTCTTTTCAGTTGTGAACATTTTTATACATTTAGGGGGACCTTTTATTTTTAAATAGTTAACCTGGAAGGATGTTTTCCTTTGGGATAGGACTCCTGTTTGGGGAGGAAATAGAAAACATTTTATTCTGTGTGCTTCTGCATGGTTTAGGATTGTTATAAGCATGGCTTTTAAAAATCAATATATAATCAAAACTGAAGACTGGTGAGACAGCTTGTGCTGTGCTGGGGCATTTTGGCATAGATTTAAAGAACCCTGAACATTCATTTCATTTGCTAAGGAAGAAGTAAACTCTCTCTGTCTCTCTGTTTCTCTGTTTCTCTGTCTCTCTCTCTCTCTCTCTCTCTCTCTGATATGAAGATATGTTTATCATCGTGAAACTAGAAATAACAGAACACTGGGACATTCTGAGAATGCTTGAACTAGTGAATACTATGTGGCCATTAAAATGCTATTTCTAGCACATGCAACATGGTCAGGTAGAACACTGTGTAGCTATGTAAGAAGTGTGTGTGTAATTTTAATGCTGTTTTCCTCTACGTGATGTAATTACAGCTAGTCTTTTTTTTTACATTTAAAGACATTTTAAAAAATTATTTCTTATAGTAAAACATGCCTAAGAAAGCCACTAATCTTTTTAGAGAAACAGGAGGAAGTTGTCTATTACGATGTGTGTGAAAGCCCGGAGGAGCTGGAGAACGTGGCTGATGACCTGGAGCTGCACCTTGATCAGGATGAAGAGCTGAGAGCACTCAGGCAGCAGTACCGGCAGCTGGAGGCTCAGCGGGGCCGCATCTGTGCCAGAAGGGCCCACCTCAGGAACAGAAAGGTACGGTCCTTCCATCCAGAGTTTCACTTGAGAGCGGGGTTAAAGTGCTGAGGAGGTTTACCTTCATAGTGATTAATGCTCTATGTGTGTCTGTCCCTGTGGCTAGAGCCAAATATATTTTAAAATGCTAAAAAATTGTTTCTTTTCAGATTTAAGTGTCTATCATAATATTTAGATTTTTAATTAGTTCGTTCAGTAACTATTGAGTTCCTACTTGTGCATAGTGCTTTTATAATCAGAGTAAGAGTGGGACCATGAGATGTTCTTCACAAAGAGCCCGATAACCTCACTTCAGTCCCATGGTGGGAGAAAAGCGCCGCCTGTCGAAGGTACCCACTGACCTCTGTGTGCCCACACATGCTTAACAGATAAAAATAAGACAGAAGGGGTGGGTGTGGTGCTGCTGGTTAAGGCCTGAATCCCAGCTGCTTGAGAAGCTGAGGCAAGTTCATGGTCAACCTGCATGACTTATGGAGACCCCGTCTCCAATTAAAAAATATTAGCACGGCTGCAGGTATAGTTCAACAGTAAAAACTTAACTAGCATGTATATGGTTCAATTCCCTGTGCCACAAAAAATAAAATTAGAACTTAAAAACTACCCTAGGGAGAAACTAACAATCACTTGTACAGCATAAATTTTACTCTAAATTATGGATTATAATGAAGCCAGTCACAGAAACAAAGTTCATTCTTATTTCAGATCTTGCGTTTTGTTTGTTTTGTTTTTGTTTTTTTGATGAGGGTGTTTTTGTGTAGCCCAGACCATCCTGGAACTTGCTCTGTAGATCAGGCTGGCCTCTAACTCAGAGATCCGCCTGCCTCTGCCTCCCAAGTGCTGGGATTAAAGGCGCGCACTGCTCAGCTTGTTTTCTTTATTAAAAAAAATTTCATACAATGTATTTTGATCATGTTTTCCCCTCCCTCAGTTCCTCCTAGATCCTCCCAACCCCCTACCCACCCAACTTTATGTTTTCTCTTTCTTAAAAAAAAAAAAAAAAAAAAAAAAAAAAAAAAAAAAACAGAAAAAATGAAAATCAAATAAGCACAAGACCAATAAGGCAAAAAAAAAGCAAAAACAAAGCAAAATGAAACTCATGTTTTCTTAGTTCTAAAACAATATAATTACATAAAAACACTGAGAATTTTTTTCCAATAGAAAGTTCCTATATTTCATTTGCTCATTTATTGTGCTTTGTTTATTTATTTATTTATTTATTTATTTATTTTTGTTTTTTCGAGACAAGGTTTCTCTGTGTAGCTTTGGAGCCTAGCCTGGCACTTGCTCTGGAGACCAGGCTGGCCTGGAACTCACAGATCTGCCTGCCTCTGCCTCCCGAGTGCTGGGATTAAAGGCATGTGCCACCAAGGCCCGGCAAGCTGAGCACTCTTAACTACCATGCCACCTTCCAGTCCTATGATTTCTCTTAAGCTAAGTTTTTCATCTGTTAGGAAGATAGTAACACCAATAATACAAATTTCACAGTGAACTTAAGAATAAAATGGCACTGTGACTCAGGTTGACAACATACTCAGCAAATGTTAGTATTACTGCATTTTCTCCTGTGTATGAAGGGTTATGGAGAATGTACAGTTTGAACATACTGTTCCAACTACTTCTAGGTGGGCTTGGAAATTTAATTAGTATTTATAACACGGGGAGATGGATTTAAACAATTGTATCAGAGCGGATTTGTGAGATGGCTGTTCTATGAAGGTATCCATTACTGAGCATGACAACCAGGACTCCCAGGAGAAAACTGACCTAGCAGGTTGTCCTCTGACTTCTGTCTGTGCGCTATGGTATGTGTGCGGCCCTGCTCCCACCAAAATAAATAAGTAAACATTTGTATGTTTAATAAAGCAGTTTGTTGAGACACTCATCTCTGAAAGCACTCTGCTGGGAACAGATGACACACATAACTGTAGAGGAGGACCTAGTATTGACCCTCATTGGAAACTGAACACCTTACATGCTAGTCAAAAATGTAATGCCTCCAATTCTACTCCAGCCCACGAACGTCTTACTAAAAATGGTGTGTGTGTTTTGTGTGATCCCACAGGATCACTGCCGAGAAAACCATCAGCTCAGACTGCAGCAGGCTCAACAGAGTGTGAAATATTTTCACCAGCACCACAATATTCAGATGGTGAGTACCCGGTGGTGGGCTAGCCTGTGGAAACTACACAGCTGGGACAGACAAGGGTGGGTCTCCTTTCTTTGTAAATACATACATGATGAATTCTGAGCCTTTACAAGGATGTGTTTGTTTACGTATAGAAAAGAAACAAAATGAAAGAAGAGGAACAAAAGAAAAAAGAATGGTTAAATCACGAACGTCAAAAAACACTTGAGCGACTAAGAGCATATAGGGAGGTAAGTTCTGGAAAGACTCACCTTCTTTACCAGGGGAGATAAATGAGCCCCACCCACCCTAGAAAAGAGTGTAATGTATTATGAACAGGTAACAATTTTTTAAAGATTTGTTTATTTATATACAGTATCCTGTCTGCATGTATGTCTGCAGGCCAGAAGAGGGCAGAAGAGCTCATTACAGATGGTTGTAATGTGGTTGCTGGGAGTTGAACTCAGGACCTCTGGAAGAGCAACCAGTGCTCTTTAACCTCTGGCCACCTCTGCAGCCCAGGAGCATAGCATTTTAAAAATGCTATTATCAATAAGGAAAAAAAATCAGGAAACCCACAGTATGAACCACTGCTAACTTTTGATTGAGGCAGGATCTTAAGATGTACCCTAGTAGTTACTATTCTTTTGTTGTGAAGAGACACCACTACTAAGGCTACTTATAAAAGAAAGCATTTAATTGGGGGCTTGACTTGCAGTTTCATGGGGCTAGTCCATTATCATCATAGCAGGGAGCATGGCAGCAGGCTGGCGGGCATAGCACTGACCAGTAGCAGAGCACTTACATTATATCCACAAGCAGCAGACTGGGGGCCAGAGTCTGGGCCTGGCA
The DNA here is from genome assembly GCF_003668045.3 of Cricetulus griseus. NCBI lineage: Eukaryota > Metazoa > Chordata > Mammalia > Rodentia > Cricetidae > Cricetulus > Cricetulus griseus. The sequence continues at coordinate 115,938,220 of NC_048596.1, read as the reverse complement.
TGGGCTTTTATTTTTAGTGTATAGGTGTAAGCACACACATGCCTGTGGAGGTCAGAGGACAACCTCAGCTGTCATTCTTCAGGAGCTGTCCACTTTGTTTTTTTTTTTTTTTTTTTTTTTTTTTTTTTTTTTAAGACTAAGCGTCTCAATGACCTGGAGCTCACTAAGTAGGCTGTGCTGGCTGGCCAGCATGCTCCCAGGAGCTGCACAGCTTCCTCTCAGCTCTGGGATCACAGTCAACCCCCAACACACCAGCTTTTTGGGTGGGTTCTGGGGATTGGACAGCAGGTTCTCTTGCTTGCACAAGTACTTTACCTAAGTGGTCTCCCTAGCTTCCTTTTTCTTTGTAACAGATCTCTGAATGTCACTGTGGAGGGAGCCTTGACATATAACTACAGCCCATGTGTTCTGCTGAGCTGAAGCTGTCCCTTTTCCTCTCACTCTAAACGATGATGAATGTTTTCTTCTATGTGCATTTTTCACCTATTTTATTACAGAGAAAGTAGTATATGGTCACTTGGTCAAATGATAGAAATGTGGGCTGGGTTTTTGTTTTGTTTTTTTTTTTCTTTTCTGTTTGTCCTTTTTTTTTTTTTTTTGGTTGTTTGTTTGAAAAAGATAAGGCTTCACTCTGGTCCAGGGCAGTCCCTGAAGTCACACCAGCAGTGCTCCTTGAACTTGTGAAAACAGGCTCAGTGGCATGGGTCTGTGTTGGTGGCCAGAGTTCTTGGGTTAGGACGCCCAGTGCGCAGGGTAGTGCTTGTTTATAGACCTGCTTGTGGAGTTGCAGCATTTTGATGGCCTACATTGTGGCCAATCTCTCACTGGTTTGTCATCCTCAGAAGGGGCAAGCTCCTTGGTCTGCACTGAAAACAACCTGCTCAGAAACCATGGTGCCAAACCTGTCAGGTGGACGCTCTCAGAAGAGGTCCTCAACTGCTCATCACAAAGTAGCTCATCGTGCCTCAAGCAAAACCAGAAGTGTTACTCCCTTACCTGAAGCTATTAGGAAAACTCCTGAGTATCAAGATACCGATAACAGTATCCCGGTCCAGGTGTTTGTTCCAGATGGCAACCAACTCTCCAGTGAGGGTCTGTCACTGCCACCACTGCCACCACAGCCACCACCTCCTCCGCCACTGCCTCCGCCTCCACCACCACTTCCTCTCCCTACTCCGTCCTCTTTTCAAGCTACCACTCATCAGAATGTAGGACTCAGGACTTTAGAAACAGAGGACCAGCCATGCTCTCTAGTGTGCAAGGTGTCTGAGGAAAGACCATGCGATTGCCTGGAGGACTTGCACTGTACAGGTAATCTACTGCAGTTCTGCTCTGGCTCCCTGTGGGTTCTTAAGTTGTTGAAGTCTCATTAGTTTCAGTTTAGAATCTTCTTCAAAGTTCTCTAGTCTCAAAATATCCCAACATTTGTTGCCTTGTTACTACTCTTACTATGGTTAGTATCAGTGAGATTGAATTTGACATGCGAACTCAGCCGGAATACACATCTGTTAAAGAGTCAGTCTACTTCAGACTGTCCCCACTTCAGCTTGGATTTGAGTTCTGCCAGTGTTTCTCAATACAGCTTTAAATGGCAGTACATCTCTGAGTCATCACACAATGTTGAATTTGATTGAGAATACTGGGAAAACTGGGCCGCCTTTTGTCTTCACACTGAATACACTCAAGGATTTGTTTAGTGAGGCCCACAGTTCTCATGCATAATTCTAATTATGGCTTTAGACATTGGCTTTTGGAAAAACTGGCCTAAACCTGCCAAGACTCAGCCTACTGCTTTGGGGAGGGTTGTCTTAGATAAAATAAACCCTGGTAAATGCTGTCCTATGGCTGAGTATTTCACTCCACCAGAACACAGTTACAGGAACAGGGTTGAGCGAGGCCCATGGAGCATACATGCTGGTTTGGGTTAATTGAGCACTCTACTTATTGTGAGCTTGGGGCTTTACTGTGCCCAGAACAGGCTGTGAGGGAAGACACCTGCAGGTTCAGGTGGCAGGCAGCCCACTGATAGGGTTTCCAACACCATGCAATGAAGAGTGATTTCCTGTCTGCCTAGATTAGAGTTTGGGTGCGGGAGTATTCTCAGTTTAGGTTGAATACACAGTGTGTGTGTGTGTGTGTGTGTGTGTGTGTGTGTGTACTCTGTTGAACTTGCAAACACTAGATAGCACTGGAGAAGACGGTGTGAACCCTTGATTGTGGAACTTGCCTAATCAGTTCTCAAACGGGGTTGTAATCAAGTGAGGGTTTGAGTGCAGAATAGAACAGACTAGTTAGCCATAACCTAGCTCTTTGGTCCCCAACTAGAAATGACTGTTAAAATGACTGTTAATCCTGAAGGCTTCCTTGGCAGATGCCTAAGTTAGTGGCTGAACTCATGCCCTGTGTGTTGCAAGCAAAGAAAGGTTTTACCTCTCAGGGTCTCAGGATGCCAGAATTTTAAAAAATAGCTTCTCACTAGTGTCTTGGAACTCTGAGCTAATCTGTGTTTTGACAGTATTTCACACTCTCTAAAATAGAGCCCATAGCCACCTCAGGTAAGGTGGGTGGAATTAAACACGCTGTACAGGAAATGGGCCAGTGCCTCCCTTTGGGCTCACAGAGCGCCTGATTAAGTATATCACTTTAAGTCTTCATGTGTGGGAACTGTTGAGTGCCTGTTGTACGGGTGAGTCATGACTGACTAATCACTCCAAGACTGAAGCAGAGGAGTGCAGGGGGCGTGTTCAAGGTGTTTTTAATGGGAAAAGAAATGGAGGAGATGCAACCTATAGGAAGCGATCAGACTGTTCCACTGCAGGCACCCTTAACTCTTTAGGGTATGTTAAGTCACTTCAGCAAAAGACAGGATGGATGTGGCCTGTAAGTCACAGTGGGTTTGAAGAAGTGGTGGAAAGCAGTCAGGATAAAACATCAGCCACCAAGCTGTCCTGACTGAAACAGGGCTCTAGGTGCTGCTCTGAAGCTGGTCAGCACTGTCAGGGGCTCACTGCACCCTGAGTGTTTGTTATGTCATGGTATGAGCTGGGGTGTGCTCTGGAAACCTGGTTCTTCATCATACTTGCTGTCTGCTCACTTTCAGGCTCTATGAATGAAGTGTTGGCCTCCCTACGGCAGGGCAGGGCCTCTCTCAGGAAAGCAGCAGCACCTACCTTGTCCCCTCCCAGCACCTCAGTCAATGAACAAGTCCTGGCTGCCATCAGGCAGGGGGTACAGCTGAAGAAAGTCCACCCAGATGGGGGCAAGAAGCACACCAGTGACCTGGAGAGGAGCATCAGGGCAGCCCTGGAAAGAATCAAGAAAGTGTCTTCTACTGACTCAGAGGACAGTGATGAGCAGGGTCCTGTCGAGTGGGACCACTAGGGTCTCCAGGTGACAAAGGCAGACAGGCCTATAAACCCTAGACAGCAAGAGTTCCCTGAGACTACTCTGTGGCCTTAACACTGGAGAGCAGTGGAGGTGTGGTAACTGTCACTCCCCACAGTAGGTTGGTCATGGGAGCAGTACTGTGTCTACCCTAGAGGCACTGAGCTGGAGGTGCAGCCCGTGGTATACGTTAGATAGTGTGCTTCCATGTGTATGCACACTGGTTCCTCAGACTTAAAGGCTTGAATGTGAACATAATTTTAGCAATAATCAGAATAAATTGCATATATTCCAGGATTACTTTAAATAAAACTTATTTTGTGTATCAGCACTACAGAAGCTCATAATAAACAATATTTATAATGCATCTGTGTCGTGAGGAAATGGTCTCTGGTCCACTATGAAAGCAAAGCACTTTCTGCTTCAGTGGGTTGAAAATTTCCCCAGATTTCAGAGATTTCAGCGCAGCACTGAGTTGAGCAAGTGCTAAGGGCACGGGAACAGCATCACTCATTTCAGACACTGCTAAGGAGTGGGGCGGGGACCAATATGAAGCAGCCTAGTCACTCCTCAGACTGCATAGGTGTCCCTTAACCTTATTATCCCAACTCTGGGAGAGGGGCAGCAGTCCTCAATTCCTACCAAATAAGATGAACACACATTTCTTGTTCCCACTGTCGTGACCGGCTTGTCTCAGCTTTAACCCATGACAGCCATGAGGTTCGGCCTGAGTGGGGGTGCGAGGACCTGGAAGCTCCCAGCAACCCAACGGCGATAAAGATCAAACACAGGCATCTTGTCATCTTCAGAGAGCTCTCAGTTCCATGTTGTAGAACTAGAGTCATTTATTAGCCGTCTTTTCTGGTGTTTCTTAACCGTCCTGCCAATACCACGAGGAAAACCATTTCCCTCTTTGTTCCCTCTCTGCTCTGGCCGCTTGCCCCTTCTCCTAACCTTCCATCCTCACAAGTTACTCACACACCTCTGATCTCCCTGCCCTGGTGCAGGCCTATTCAGATACTTAGGAGCATAGAGATGCAAATAAGAGGCATATTACCCTGAGGCCATGGTAAACAGTGGTAGCCTTACTGGCATAAACAATACAATAGTAGGCCGGAGCTTTCCGGTGCTCCATGTTCAGTGAGACCAAAGGCTGGATCTCAAAATATTCCATAGCGGAAATACTTTGGTCTCCCACATCCCACTTAAAGTTTTCTGTACTCCATCTGGCCAGTACCAACCTGGAGTGGCTGGGACGCGTCCCAACCCTTCAGCAGCTATACTTGGACCTGCCTCAGTGGCCTGGCTGAAGATCTCTGTGTGGCCACTGCCAGGCTACCCATGGGTCTGCCACCTGTCACATGTCCCCAGTGCTAACATGGCTGAAGGCACTAATGTGCCAGTCTGGCTTTAACATCTGGTGCAGGGAGTGTGCACCAGCTCACACTGGCACTGTGTCTGCTCTCTCACAGGTCCAGGGGTGTCTGTGTCAGGGCCTGTGACCTGTTGGGCATAAAATGGCTTTGCCTCAGGCCTTCTTTCTCACCACAGGGAGAAAACTCCTCTGGAATGACTTTGGAATTTGAAAGACTGGCAGAACCACAGCTTTGTAGGGCTTCCCTTTGCTTATCTTTCAGTTGGTTTTATGATTTCATTCTGTATTGCAATTTCAGTGTTGTAAGGGGCCGGGAAGCATCATTAGATGGGGATAACTCAAGAGTTTGTCAAAAGTTTGCTTTTGTCAAGGGTTTTGAGAAGCCCTCAAAAAAGTGATCTTTTCAAAGGTGAATTCTCCTAAGTTCCTGATCCAATCATGTCTTTAGGATTGTAAAATTTCTCTAGAACTTTCTCTTCTTCATTTCTCTATCTCATTTCTCCCTTACCTTCCTTTCAGTTGTAAGACCCTGGGAAAGCCCAGGCTTCCAGAATCTTAGCTCAGGACCTCGGCCACCCCAAACACAGAATGGAGGCGAAAGCTTGATGCAAATTGCATTAGGCTTTATTGCAGTTTAACGAGCTAACCCCATGTTAGCTTGGGTCTTTGACCCACCCACCATGGCAGATGGCTAGCAAAGACAGTTCGAAGCCGCTGCGTACAGATCTTTATAGGGCAGCGTAAGGGGAGTATCTAGGGGTACGCACAGACTCAGGATTGGTGTGCCTCCAGGCTTGGAGGGTTTGCCCTGTGTTGATTGGTCAACTGGTTGTTATGGCCCATAGGTCCTCCCAGGGTGGTTGCTATGCTTTGAGCGTCATTGCTGTGCGCTTGTCCGTAAAGCACACCCAGGGTCGTAAAGCATAGTGCCACCAGCTAACTTCTGATTGGCTCCTTGTCACAAGACAGGCATCTGACTTTCTAGTGTCTAGGACAAGGTCATAGAAGCACGTGTTCGGCCATTATGGCTGCCAAAAGGGAAGCTGGTCCCTTCACAGTCAGCTCAACTTTCAGGTAAACACATACTCCAACTTCTGGGATCCAGGACCATGGAGGGGAACAGTGTGCCCGCTGGAGCACAGGCCATCGATTTGTGCCTCTTGGAATATCTCTCGCTTTCCACCTGACAGGAGGTGAGGGCCAGCGCCCTGCAGTCTCACACACAAATTCTCAGAGGACTGGCTGTGGTCCCTTGGGCAGCTCTCTTTCCTACTTCAGGTTTTGATCTTATGTCCTCACACTACTTGCCTCTATCCCCACAGTGTTGCGCATGCACACACACACACACACACACACACACACACACACACCTTCATCTAGGAAACTCAGACATATTCTTCTGTCCCAATTCCATAGCTGTCTCTTTGGGATCTTCCCTAAGCCGCCTTCTGGACATCAGTGTTCTACAGGACAAACGCATGGACTGGGAGTGTAGCTTAGTTGGTAGAATGCTAGCCTACATGAAGCCCTGAATTCAGTTCCTAGCATGGCATACAGCTAGGCTTAGTGATGCACACCTGTAATTCTAGCACTTGGGAATTATTGGCAGGAGGGGCCGGAGTTATCATCATCCCTGGCTACAGCCTAAGTTCAGGCAAGCCTAGGATACTGAATTCCCAAGCCTCAGAGATAAGTAAATGGATATAGTGTAGTGGGCAGTGTTCATGCCAGCTGGTTGGTCTGGGGATGGATCTGGTCCTCGGGTGGCCATGCACACTGGCAGCATCCTCTGAACTCTGCTGGAGCAGACTGAGCTGTACCAATCAAATGGATTTGTTCATTTGAATATTCATTTGCATCTGAAATCAAATAACTCATGGCAGGAGCTAGAATGAAAAGGTTTTGATTAATCACCACATATGCTGTGAAACCATGTACAATGGATTTGTTTTTAATCTTTAGGCATGCAAATCCATGTGACTGTCCAGTTTTCTGTTACTGCCCTAACAAACCACTACAAATGCAGTGGCTTAACACTCCACACTATTTACTTAGAGTTGGCATCTCATATAGCCCAGGCTAGTCTTAAACTCGCTATGTAGCTGAGAATGACCTTGAGCTCCTGATGGTCTGCCTCTACCTCCCAAGTGCTGGGATTACAGACAGGCACATGCTAATCATGCCTCACCAGACACAAACTTACTCATTGGGTTCTGTTGGGCAGCATCCGACATGGCTCATACGGGTGGGCTAAAAATCGCTAAGATCAAGGTTTCAGTAGAACTGTACTTTTCAAAGGCTCCAAGAGAAAGCCATTCCCTCTCCTTGCCTCGTTCCTAGAAGTTGCTTGTGTTCCTTGGCTTGTGGCCCCTTCCTGTCTCCAAAGCAGTAGTGTATAGCTTCCTGACCCTCTACCACCATCACATCTCTTTCTGCTGCTGCTTGGAAGGAGATTCCACCTATAAGAACTCATTATATAAGACCCACCCAGACAGTGCAGGTAACGCCCACCTGAAGGTCCCTTTACCTTTTAACAGTCACAGGTTCCTCTCTGGGGCCATTGTTCCGTCTAAGGCAGATTGCCAGGCTATCCAGAGGCCTTACTCTAGAAAGCTTCTCCAAAGTAGTCTGATGGCCCAAAGAGCAGCTGCTCTGAGACCATCCTTAGGAACTCTAACATGTGGGGCTCAGGACGGCTCAGTGAAGAAGAGCACTTGTTCTTGCAGACAACCTGGATTTGGTTCCCATTGGGTGTCTCACACCCAGCTGTAACTCTAACTCCAGGGGGTCTGACACCTTCTTCTGCCTTCCATGGTCACTTACATGCATACGACACATATAAACTCACACAGGCACATAAACATACCCAGTAAGTATTAACATTAGGCCAGGTGAGATGGCTCAGTGAATAAAGACATGGCACCAAACTTGACAACCTGAGTTCAACCCCTAAACAGGAACAACATACCTTGCAAGTTGATAGGAGCCCAAAACAGGAACAATATCCCTTGCAGGTTAAGGTTTCAGTTTGCAGGTGACAGTTAAGTTCCTGCTCGTCATGTGTGAAGTTAAAGTTTCTATTTGTAATTAAGAATTCCTAGCGGGCGTTGGTGGTGCACGCCTTTAATCCCAGCACTCAGGAGGCAGAGGCAGGCGGATCTCTGTGAGTTGGAGGCCAGCCTGGTCTCCAGAGCGAGTGCCAGGATAGGCTCCAAAGCTACACAGAGAAACCCTGTCTCGAAAAAAAAAAAAATCCTGGCTGGCTGGCTGGTGGAGGCACACAACTTTAATCCCAGCACTCAGGAGGCAGAGGTAGGTGGCTCTCTGAGTCTGAGGCCAGCTTGGTCTACAAAGTGAGTCCAGGACAGCCGGGGCTGTTATACAGAGAAACCCCATCTTGAAAAACCAAACCAACCAACCAAACAATAAAAGAGTAAGTTCCTGTTTGTTAGATCTGATATAATTTTAAAACATTTTTCAACTTTCACTAGATTTGCGACCCCCATTCACATGATGTACATATATATCTCCTTACCCGTGTTCCTGCTCTTTCATTGTATTTTTCTAATAATGTATAAGAGCCAACTCTCTCACCCTGTGAACACCTCATCTCTTCCTCCTATAAAAGGGACTTCAAGAGGCCCGAAGGGACTCTCTCAAATTGCCTCTCTCAAATCCCAGCTTAGGGTGAGACAGCCAGCTGGCCAGTCCCAGATATACCTCCAAAATACAGCCTGCTTTACTTGGACAATCGTGGGTTTGTTCTTTTCTCCCGAGACTCTCAGGTTTACCATGTGGAGGGAAAGAACCAATTGCTACATGCTGTCCTCTGACTGCCACACGTGTTCTTTGTGAGAGCCACAAAAATAGATGAAAACATAGAGAATAATAAAATACACCACCTAAGTCATAGGACTGAGGTTCAGACCAACCTGGGATACACAAAACTGTCTAAACAAAACAAAATCCTGTATGGTGTTATCCAGAGCTCGAGAAAGCTCCCAGGAGTGGTTGGATTTCATGGGATCTTTAGCCTGGGCCTAAGAAGAGGAGTGGAATTGGAACAGAGAACATCCCAGGTTTTGGAACAACATGAATAAAGGATACAGAAAATGCAGCAGCCAGACCTCTCTGTATGACCTTTTGTGAAGAAGTGCCAAAAAGAGTTGGGTCTGGAAGCTGATCTACTCCAGGGTTTTGCAGCTGTGTGTAAGAGCAACCAGGAAATGGAGGAGATCCTGGAATGAGGGGACCAGGAAGAGGGCAGGGATGGTGTGATCGCAGGTGGGCACAGATGATACCAGCAGGACCAGCCTTGGAATGCAATACGTACATGAGTGAGGTAGGACAGCATGAACACTTTCAAGGCAATGTGCTAGGTGCAAATAACCATTGAAAAATCGCCTAGGGACACCTCCAAGCTGTCTGAGGAGGAAGAACCAAAGGGCAAAGACCAAGGATAAAGTATTGGAGACCCAATAACACCAGACCAGGAAAGGGAAAGAGTAAGAGGATGCAGAGGCCTGCTGGTGTAGCCATCAGCAAAGGCAGCCTGTACTGGGAGTGGACAAGGACTCCTTTTGCTCCTCGGTGATTTGCTGTCCCATGCAAACACTCATCTGGTTTGTGGAACAGCCCCTTTGTTTACCATTAAGTCGCTACAACCTGAAACCTATTGACCTCAGAGAGGGCTCAGGGAGCCCAGAGCAGGGCACCTAAGCAGATCCCATGCTTTCATGAGAGGAAGGGAGGGAGGGAAAGAGGGAGGGAGGGAGGGAGGGAAGGAAAGAGGGAGGCAGGCAGGCAGGCTGGCAGGCAGGCAGGCAGGCAGGCAGGCAGACAGAGACAGACAGAGACAGAGATAGAGAGAGAGAACATAGTTGGAGAGAACTGGGCAGAGGACATCTCAGCAGATATAGGCTGCTTCCCACAACCCCACTCCAACAACAACAACAACAACAAAAACAAAAAACAAAAAAACACCCAGGGAAGATGTAAGCCCTCCCCAAACCATCAAAGACTTGGGAGAAAGACAGAACCCAGAATTGCATGAGTCTGGTGCAATAGGGCTTAAAATAGACATTAAATGAAGACACAACAGGTCATATTTCTTCCATTCCTGAGCCGAGGGCTGGGATTCACACCTCCTACACATTTGGGAATAGGTGGTTCTGTGCCTAGCACAGTCTTCTCTGTGTGCACAGCCTGTTGAAATTCTTCTGGAAAGGTCTGCTGAAGTAGGATCAGTCTCTGAGATAGGCTTTTTTTCCTGTATCCAGGCAACCGGCACCCATTCTCACTGCCTCTCTCAGAAAGCTAGTCCCTACACAAGAAAAGTGCATCGTGGAGCAGGGTAGAACAGCCATAGTGTGGCCCATAGTGGCAGGAATCTAACAGCTGTGAGGTAGTCAACCCCTAAGTGTCCCTGTGCATAGGGCTGCCCCAAAACAGGAAGTGAAAATGTTTGCATGCTCAAAAGAGCCTCCATTCTGTTCCAAGAGTCAGGGAGCCTCCGCCCAGACTGCTCAGAAAGCATATCAGCTGCTGGAGGACATCACACACTTCTAAAACACCTCAAGCCACAAAGGCTTCCAAGAGGTTTGTGCCAGCTTAAAAACACACAGAAAGATTTTGCTGAGCTGTGTATTTCTACATAAACATCACTATTACAACAAAGCCAGGTAGAACCAAGGGACAAGCCTTTAAGAAAACGATTTTCCCTTCAATATAAAAGGGTCATTTTTCTATGGCAAACAGAAACACACAAGCAGAAACAACAGATAGTGATAATGGGAACAAGCCTTCTTAGTCTTTAATGAATCAAGTAAATAAAAATTAAAAGTCCATAATAGTATATTTAATAAAGTCAAATACACATAGATCACATATTGTTGCTTTCAAAGAATATACTTTCTCCAATTTCCTGGGGATCTTATTAAAACTAAACATTATTATTAATTAATGCTAATGAACTCCAAAACACAAATTTTATACCCTCTTTGACAACACGGTAAAGCAGAGGCTTGTGAAAAATGTTAAAAGCAACTGCAACAAACACCAAATGATCTGGAAACCTAAATATAATTTAAAATAACTCCTCAGTAAAAGATAGACTCCACTCTGAAATGATAAATTATTTATAACAATCTTATCATACATAAACATTTATGAGATACAGACATATTCAGAGGAAAGGTCACCATCCTACAACATGAATTGCTGTACCTTCCACTGACAAGAAGTTAAAGTGGCCTTTAACTTGAAAAGGTGAAAAAATACCACAGGGAAAAAATAACAGTTATAAAATGATAAAACTGGGAATTTACATATAAATTCCAAAGTTGATTCTTTGAAAAGATGATTAAAATTGACTAATTATTGAAAAATAATTAGAATAAAAGTGAAAAGCATAGACACACAACACTAAGAGAAAAAAGAATACAACTCCATATCAACAAATGTGTAAAAACCTTAAAAGACAATTACCATTAGGAAAATTTAACTTGCCAAAAATCTTACAGAATAAGAAACTCTGAAGAGACAAATGAACATGGAAAAAAATTGAAAATTATCAAAAGATTATTTCTTTAAAGGCACTAGACTTGGACAGTTTTATGCTTGTTATAAAAACTTCAAAGAGCAGGAGTTCTGAATATTATTCAAACTATCCCAGGGCATAGAAAAAGATATCGAAAGTGTCCCAAGATACATTTTAAAGGAACTCCACATAAAAACACCTGACAAAGACAGCAGAAAAAATCATACTCATCGTATTAATAACACGAAATTCTAAAATAAAAGGAACCCACCAAATCAAGAAGAATATTTTCTCACTGTAAAGCTCTTATACAATAGGCAACTTTTATTTATTTTTAGAAAAATCTGAAAGCACAAATAAGACAAAGTAAAAATGTACCAAAGACCAACCAATTGTGAGTAACCACTGTTAACTCTGAAAGGAGATGTATAGTAAAGAATAACATACTGTGACTGTGTCAGGCTTTTGTAGAAACAGGAAGAGGGCTTTACTAATATTAGCAAACCTGCTACAATGACTCATCCCAAGTCATGATAGAGAAAAATCACTTGATCAGCTTGACAGAAATTAAAATTTGTTTCCTAAAACCCCAATTCCCCTTACTGGTAAAATTACCAGCAAACTAGAGACACAAGAGCATGGCTTGAATATAGAACACAGAGTCACATGCATAGTTTTGTAAACACACACACAAAAAATCCTCACCAAGGGGAAGGTCTATGGAGAAGCATGTTCAAGACCAGAACAATCTTAGACAAATAGACATAAATTTATCATCACTAATCAAAATTATCACCTATGAAGAAGGCAAATGAAATTAAGAACAAAAGGGTTAGAATGAAAAGAATCATGTCTGGCTGAAGACAAACAGAACGAACTTGTTTGCCGACACAGGCTCTTCTATGCAGAGATACAAATGAGGTAGATAGATGCTTCCTGGTGGCCAAGATCTTCTGCTGAGAAAAGAATGCAAGTCGCAGAAGGGCTGCATCAAACTGTCAGCACGATGAAACATAGTATGTGAGTGTGTGTGTGTGCATGTGCCTGCTTGTGAATGTTTGTGTGTGCATGTGTTTTACATAATTGTTGAGTATCTTGGATCAGAGGGAATTTTGATTATAGGAGACACTGATTTTCTACATTTTTTCCTCATGTTTAAAAATGTATGTAACCTGTATGTAGTGTCCTCAATTAGGAAACCAAGGGGAAGGATTCCCATGAACAAAGTAGTGCTATACCTATGTAACATAAACTGTCAGAAAAGATGGCATTTACAACAGTAAACACAATGAAAAAAATTACCTTTATTGGAAAAGATAGACCAAGGGACATAAAACTGATCATCATGAACTTAGTGAAATGAGAGGGTTATAAAGATGCTACTTCTCTTGTAATACAGAAATATCACTGTAATGCAATTGCAAAATTGATAAAATGGTCCCTGAATTTCTTTTGGAAATATTAGTATGTAAAATAGACTAGACAGTTTAGGAATTGTCATTAATGGGGATTTTAAACCCAAAGTTAGGATTACTAAATACTGTAGTACCAGCACTTGAATATACAGGCAGGCCACTTAGGCATGTTTATACCCCCTAGAAGGGTGGGGTGTATAATGAAAAGGCAATGTGATATCAGGAAAGGATCATTGTCCCCCCAAAATAGTGTTGGTGCAATTTAGAACTAAATTGTGAGTACAACAGAAAGGTAGTTGGTGTTTTGTTGTTTTATTTTGTTGACACAGTCTTACTGTGCAGCTCTGGCTGGCCTGTGACTTCCTGTGTAGACCAGCTGGTCTCTAACTCACAGAGATCCACCTGCCTCTGCCTCCCAAGTGCTGGGATTAAAAGTGTGCGCCACATACCTGACTGGTTTTTGAGACAGGGTCTTGGTAGCCCAGCTGGTTCTTAAACTCACTGTGTGTCTCTCCTTCTGTCTCTACCTCCCAAGTACCGGGATTACAGGAAATGTGCCACACAACACCTGGCCTAGACCATCCATTCAACAGTTGAAAAAGAAGCAGTGAATATACAAGAATAACATACTGGGCTGGAGAGATGGCTCAGAGGTTAAGAGCACTGGTTGCTCTTCCAGAGGTCCCGGGTTCAATTCCCAGCACCTAACATGGCAGCTCACAACTGTCTCTAGCTGTGGTTTCAGAGGATCTGACACCTTCAATACCAATGCAAATAAAATAAAGTTAATAAATAGTTTTTTAAAAAGAATACACTATACTGATGAGTAAAAAGTACTGGGATTAGAGTTGGAAAGACTTCCACAATCATGACAGCAAAGGAATAACTAACTATAAAGGAAAAGACAGATTTGACTAATTTTTTAATGTTTAAGCATTTTTTCTAATGGTCATCATACAACTTTAATTTTTATAATATTTATGAAAAAACTTTGAAACCAATGAGACTGTATGTGGTGGAGCAAGGCTGTAATCCCAGTACTTGGGAGGCTGAGGCAGGAGGACTACACAAACTTAAGACTAGTGTGATATACAAAGTGAGTTGCAGGATAGCCACATAGTTGAGACCTTGTTTCAAAAAAAAAAACAAATAAAAGGGAGTGGGGGATGACAGGGGGCTCAGTGGCTAACAGCACTAGCTACTGTTTCAGAGGACCTGGGTTTGACTCCCAGCACCACATGGTGGCTCACAACCTTCTGCAACTCCAGTTCCAGGGGACCTGATGCCCTCCTTTGGCCTCCTTGGGCATCAGGCACAAAAGTGACATACACAGACATACATGTGGGCAAAACACCTATATATTAAAAAAAAATCAATGAAACTACTAAAGATCTTATAAGAAGGTCTGGCCAGAGATGAATAGAAGATCAAAATATAATCTAATAAATATTTTTTGCCAATGAGGATCATATTTTAATAAAAAAATGTAACTTTGTTAGCTCCTGCTTCCATGCTGACAGTGTTACAGGGGGAGCAGGGTGATCACACACATTGCTGGGGGGGTATATAGGGGGCTAGAGGGGGTATATAGGGGGCATATTTCTGAAAGACAATTTGAAGTGATTTTTTTTTTTTTTTTGGTTTTTCGAGACAGGGTTTCTCTGTGTAGCTTTGGAGCCTATCCTGGCACTCGATCTGGAGACCAGGCTGGCCTCGAACTCACAGAGATCTGCCTGCCTCTGCCTCCCAAGTGCTGGGATTAAAGGCGTGTGCCACCAACGCCGGGCTCTTAAGTGATATGTTTAACACCCTAAAAAAATGTGCATGCCTTTTTTCATATTAGTTAAAAAAAAAAAGGCTGTTACGCTGCAGTAAAAACACCAACCCTGAAATCCCAGTGGTAAGACCAGTAAGGTTGATCTCTGCTCGTGGCACATGTCCGTGTAGGTGATGGGTTGGGGGAGAGGAAGGAGCTGTCCCATATAGTCACTCAGGGACCCAGGCTGAGAGAAGTCAGTTCTACCCCTGGGATGTCTCCATTTGCAAAGGCAAAGGATCAGACACACTGGAGTCATGCAGACACTGGAGACACTACAGTCCTGGTTAGAGTTTCTATGTTCCTTCCGCTCACATCTCATTGATCGCAATTACTCACAGGGCCCTGAATCACCGACCACAGTAGGGTGGCGAGGGCAGTCTCTCATGTCTAGGAAGGAAAGGAGCCAGGGTTTGGAGATCGTGGAAGACTAATTTTAGTAATTTATTCTAAGCCAATATTCTGAACAGTTTACAAAGATGTCAGAACAATTTTATCACGTCCTGACTACAAGAGGAGAAAATTTAAAACAACTTAAATATCCAAGGTATGACCTACACAGCTGTTAAAAAAGTAGGTAGCTGCATATTTACCAAGAGAAGTACATTCACGAAACAGTGTTGAAGGGGGAAGAGTGAGTTATTAGAAAAGTATGCATGAAATGATATTTCATGGAAAAGAAACAAAAGCAGCTGTGCAGGGTAGCTGAAGAGCCACGCGTGTTAACAGTGGTTACAATCAGATGGTAGAACAACAGATGATTTTTTTTGTTCCTTTTATCTTTAGTTTCTTTTTTTAAAAAAAGGTATCTATTACTTATATTCCAAAAAGCATTTAAAAAGAAAAAAAAGTACTAATGAAATAATTTGCTTATCCAATCTTACGAAGACGTAAGAAATGTCTTCCTGCTGTCACATCATCAGACACTGTACAACGAACTGAAAGTCAGGCCTTCCTATCAGACATGGTACAGGGGTGGGGTGTTGTGGGGGGATGGAGACAGCAACATAGCCCAACAGCTGTGAAGCATAGGTCTCCTGCCAATCTCCTGCCAAAGTGCACAAGTGTGGACTCCACTGTGGTCCGTCTGGGTTTCTGTATGGGTCTCTGTGGCCCAGAGGCCACTCTGCAGCAAGGGCTACACTATCAGAGTAGGGCGCTGCACAAGTTCACACAAAACTGAAGCCCCATAAAGTCTTGTAAGCGGATTCCAGAACATTTAGCATCACCACCAGAAATGAAGACTTCCTGGTTATGGAGTTACAGTTGAACTCTCCTAGTCGTTTCCCTGGCTTTTCCCTCATGCTGCCTTCCCTGCACACACACACACACACACACACACACACACACACAGTTCATACAGCTCAGAATTCCTACCAAAGTCCCCTTCTTTCCAGTTTTTCTTTTAAAGAGGGACTTAATGATCTTTAGAAAGGTATAAGCAAAAGACATGTAATTCACACTTCTCTCTAGGACTCTGTCTCCATGCCATCACACCCACCGGCCCCAGAATAGTGTCTATTTCTTTGTGGAAGCCATGTACTCAGAAGTCATGGTCTATTTAAATCACACCTACCATTCAAAATATGTATGGAAGTTGACTTGAAAGCTTCTGGTTTGCGTTGCAAGTGCTTTATAACTCCAGTGACGTCCCTTGAATCAAAGGACTGTAACGTCTAGTGACTCACTTTCCCTTATTAGCAAACAGCCGTGGCTGGCACACCCTGAAGGGCAGCCTCCCTTGAGTTCCTATCAGGCTGCCTTGTTTCCAAGCATGCACCTGCCTACATGTGAGGTTCAAGTTGGGTCTCATTCAAAGTTGCCCCTGGTGTCTTGAGGACAGGAGACTTGTCTATAGAAAAAAAAAAAAAAAAAGAGTCCCTGCAAAATGGGCTGATCCTGAGGCTTTACCGCCACACCTGAACTGTTTCACACGCCACCCTTTGTTTGATGTCTCACAGCAAATGCAGTGCAGGCACCTGCCCAGCGCACTGCTGAAGACTGTGGCTGTGGAGCCTGCAGGCTGGAGGGCAGCTACCCCTGTGGACAGCTCATGCATGAAAACTGCTCTCAACACTGGATCGTCAGCGCCTCCCCAGCTGTGGCTCATCTCTGGGCCAGAACACTGTTTATGTCTCTGCAGTCAAAGGCCTTCTGCCTCTTGAAAAAGATGAGCGTGCCTCCATTAAAGCCATCAATAAAGAACTTCAAGCCAGCCTCTGTTCTACCAAACTGGCCTCTCAGAGGTTACTGAAGAGCTCCCAGCAAACCAGAATCATTCAAAAACAGACCTCACTGTGTATGGTGAACAGAAGCGATTCTGCCTCACTGCTCTGCCAGCTGTCCTTTGCTGTGGACACACACTGACATAATGTAGCTACAGTGTGTTTTTAGTAGGGCAGACCAGTATTTGTTTCTTCTTGGCATCTAAGGAACATCAAAGGACAATGACAATCTGGCTCTTAGGAGAAGTGTTTCAAGGCCCAGGAGACCCAAGAGCCCACGCTGCTGGTCACAGCTGGGTTTTCCTGGGCATGCCGCTCTGCCTTCACTTCCTGTTGATGATCTCTGCCAAGTTCTCTCACCCAATTAAGGTCTAGAGTGACAGCTCTTGGGGAGACATAATTGGGGGCCTAGCATGGACTGTTCTGCTCTCCCAATCTGTCCCTCTAGTGGTTTCTCATTCCTTAGGCACCAGAAGCAGGTCCTCTCCCTACCATCCCAAATTTTAAATGTGTCATGGGTTCTGAGCTTTACTGGGCCTCTTCTAGGCCCTGTGTGAATGGCTGCAGAAAGCAAGCGAAGCAAGGCACAGGCTGCCAGTGTTGGAGCTGCCAAGGCCAGGAGAGCTCATGTGATACCTGGTTCTGCAGGCAGCAGCAGTAATTGCTGGGAAGAAACAGCTCACACCAACCTGCAAAGGGTTTGAGGCCATGACAACAGTCCCAAGACTGGGCTGGACATCACAAAAACTGAAGGCATGTCACACCAGTGTGAGTGGAGACCGAACGTCAGTGGGTCATTTGGTTTGTACAGAGCCCACCTTTTGCAGTGCCAGTAGTCAGGGCCAACCTCCTATTGACCATCCAGGCCATTTCTGGGCCATGACTGTTCTTAAAGAAAGCAAATGAAGAAACATGAGCTCTTCAGAGAAAGCAGATGGAAGGGAAGGTTGGTGCTTGGTTTTGTGCCTTCACTGTGGGGCCTAAATCACCCTTCAGGGGTTCCTAGGCTCTTAGGCTCCTGGGTTGCCATAGTTTGGAGGATACTTGAGCCTAATGGCACAAAAACTCTATTTTCCCCATCTACTAGCTACAAGAAGCTTGCCAAACTCTTCATTGGCTAACAAAAGGTCTCAGCCCACTGTAATAATGACTTCCAGAACTTTCTACATTTCCATTTTCAGCTCTTTTGGAAGTCACTGCCATGAGGATGAAGAAGGGGCTTTAACAGCTATCTTCATATGACCATGCCACCACCGGCTCACATTCCAACCAGCCAAGACAGCCTCTGTAGACAGAGGCTCTTTGGAAGCCCAAGCTGAGGAGCCTGGTGTCCACTGCTCTTGGGCAGCCATGTGTCCAGGCTGCTGACAGAAGACAAGGAGGCCAAGGTGGCCTAAGAAGAGTCCCCCTGACCCCATGCTGGGTCACAGCTAACCCAGTCTTTGTTCTCCTAGTGCACCAGTGGGAGCTGCTACTGACTTGAGAACTACCTGGAGCTGCGGGGAAAGGCAAGGCCAGCAGTACCCTGGGCTGAATTACATCACAGGTGACTACTTTGGTTCCACAAGACACCTCCACTTGACAGGTCCCCCTTAACATACCTCAGCATTCCATATCGACAGCCTGCCTTTCCTATTCCAATCAAGTTCCTTGATCAGAGTGACTGCTCAGCTACTGCAAGGAAAGATGGGGACTTGGAAATTAGCACAGGGCCTGGGTCACAAACATGCCCGCCACAGTCCCTTCCTTGGGCTGTTTTCTCACTCATGGCAAGTCAAGAGGAAGAATTTCTAACTGTGTGAACACATACCTAGAGGGTTCTTAGAGAGGCAGGGAATACCAAAGTTCCCCTTGCCCACAGCATTTAGAAGTGTCGGGGGTCTGGACTTAGACCATCTTGTCTCCCATGGGCAATCTCTCCTCAGGAAGGATGCCTGTGGACCTGAGTGCCCAATGGCTCTACTGAGAAGTCTCTGTGAGAGGAGAGCTTTATGGCTCCAGGTCCTTCCTTAGCAGGAACTAAGGAAGGAACAGCAGAGCTAGGCAGAGCAGAGCTGCTCTGTCACTAAGGTCAAGGGCTGCCATCTGGGCCGCTCTCTTACCCTCATGGCCAGTAGGATATCTTCTCAATTGTTCAAACCCATCATAGGAGCCCAGCCAAGCTTCTAAGCCCAGGGTATCTCCAATACCAGGCTCTCCCAGTATCCTAGAAGCCTCAGTCTACAGGTCCTCTGCCTAGAAGAGAAGGTGGTCGCAGAGGCAATGGCCTCTAGGGGGATCATGGCTGGGCTCCCTGTAGGAGGGTCTCAGAGTAGTCCAGAATACTCCCATTGCCACAGTTCCTGCCTCCAGCCAAGTCTGGGTTTGACTGCGGTAAACTGCATTCATTTCTGATCATCACTTCAGCACAACAGAGACGATGCATGATTCAACAGGGCTCTGAACTCTGCTGTGGGGTTTGATTAAAACACTAAATTCTGTTCATATGTTTAATTGAACAAATGTTTATTAAGCACCTATTGTATACCCAGCACTGTGCTAGGCACCCTCCTGCATCTGTTCCCACAGCATAAGCATATGCTCCGAAATAAAAACAAAACAAAAACCAACCAATCAACCAACAATGACAGAAGAAGAAGAAGAAGAAGAAGAAGAAGAAGAAGAAGAAGAAGAAGAAGAAGAAGAAGAAGAAGAAGAAGAAGGAAAGAAAGGAAGGAAGGAAGGAAGAGAGAGAGAGAGAGAGAGAGAGAGAGAGAGAGAGAGAGAGAAAAGGAACACTGTCGCAACCACACAGATCAGGGGAGAATGGGGCACAGTGGGCACAAGTGATTTCCTGTCTGTAGGCACACCCCAAAACATCTGGGTTTTATTCTCTCTGGATAAGTCTCCACTACATGGTTCCTTTCAAGTAGGTATGTTTGACCTACAGCCTGAGGGCCACATGCAGCCAAGGATAGCTATGAATGTGCTCCAACACAAAATAGTAAACTTACTTAGAACACTCTCTTTTTTGACAATTATTTCTTTTGGGGTAAGTCAATTATGTCATCCTTGAGTGTGAACTTTGTGGATGATGGTGTTGTGTCACAACATCAAACGGTCAGATACATCTGCTAAAGCATCACAATGCATACTGGGAAAAGATGCTCCCCCCATGTGCCCATGGCCTAGAATCTGCCAGAGAGTCACCACCCTGAATGCTACTCAGTAGAAGGCGCCCAGTGGCCTGTTGTAAAGGATATTGATACTTAGATTAGAAAAGACTTCCCCCACCCCAGTTCACAGGGTTGCAACAGCCCTTAAAAAAGATATAAACATCCCTGCCCTGACTTCGTAAACGGCTAAGGTAGACCAAGTTCTGGATTCCTGAGTCAGAAGCTCCCAGTTGTCCACAACCTCACAAGGCCAGAGAAGCGAGAGATTTTCTATTCTGGAGGAGTGAGTGGACGGCGCAACTGGTCTGGAGACAGACAGAATGCACCTGCATTTACAGAAGCAACACAAATGGAGAATGTCCTATGCCTACGTCATCTCACACACACACACTTGCGACTCATGACCTAGGCTCATGACCTAGGCTCCCTCCGCGTGGCCTAGTTATCTGTGCCTAACTTGGAGAGTCCTCGGCGGAAGTCATGGAGGTCATCAATCTTTCCGTCCAGCACCTCAAGGAAGCTCTTCAACTCCCCCTTCAGGTGGCGCTGTCGGTATTTACTCTCCTCGATGTCCGTCTTTAGAGACCGCACTTTGTCTTCTAAGTTTTGATTGTCTCTTTCTGCCGCCTGACAAGACAAAAGGGAGAAGGGTCTGGAAGACAGTGGCGGATGGAGCTGCCACTCAAACCAGCAGTGTCCTGAAGTCAGGAAGGAAGCCATCTTGTTCGTGATGCCATTCCTTTCCTGCTGGTTCTCCAGAAGGAGGATTAAAAGTGGTAGATGACCAACAGCTGGCCTGAACACCCCAAGCTGCAATGCAGAGTCCTGCTCAAGGGGCTTCACAAAGATTCCAGCAGAGAAGCTCTGAAATCTGGACCCCAGACCTGGAGTGGTCGGTGGAGACCACCTTTCATTTATATCCTACACCAAAGCCAGAACAAACTGGGACAGTGAACATGGCTTGCTTCTTTGGCTCCACAAGAGCCCTCCTTGGACTCTAGCTGACCTCCAGCCCTTTGTGAGGAAGGACTTTTACTGCCATATAAGAGCATTATTCTGTGGGCATAAACTAGGACTTTCTTTAACATGTGCTTTGAAACTGGTTATCAATACAGTCCTGGGCTGTGCAATTCAAAAAAGCGTCCCTTGTATGTATCAAGGGGCCTAAAGTGAGGGGGCCCCTGAGGGTGAAGAAAAACCAGCAAGCTGATACTAGTGAAGTAGGGCCAGTCTAAGGTCAATACCCAAAATCACAGCTGGGGAGAGGACAAGGTGAACTTGTCCCTGACCCTATATATCCAGGCTACCCATGGGCCCCTTTCCTAGTCAGCTGTGGTTCTGCAGAATTTTCTGTGGGCAAGAAACAGTCACCCACACTCTGGTTGTGCACAAGACCCTTTGTGTAAGTAGGGAAACCAAAAATCCCACCACCATTGAGGCAGCCCCGGGTGCCGGTGACACATAACCACTAGACCTTTGTGAGTGGAAACCCACCTTTGTCCCTCCTCGATGTAAAATGGAGGGAGAGTGGAGAGATTGAAAACATGCCAGTTACCTCGGGACCAACTCACATCCCCTTACCTCTAATTTCTCAGAGACATATTCACACTCGGACATGAGCTGAGGTATGATTTCACTTTGTTTTCGGAGATCTTTCAACTCCTGGGGGAGACAGAAAAAATTTTAAACACACACACACACACACACACACACACACACACACACACACGTGCGTGCGATTGCGCTATGATTAAAAACAGACTCTTGCAAACTGCTGAGCTGTGTGTACACTGGTGAGTGCTGTTCTCAGAGCCCATCTTGCTCACATGAACAACAATGGAGGAATGCCCTTCTGAAGCATCGGATGACTCTGAGGGTGTGGTACATTAATTAGATGCATCACTGCATGAAATCTGTCCACACTGTAAATTGCTGTTTTGTAGTGGGGGAAACTGAGGCCTAGGAGGTTTCGTTAACTTGCCCACGTCCCAGTGTTGTGTGCTTAACTTTCTGCCTCCCAGAATATAAACGACTGTGAGAATGGAAATTCTAGTGGCATGAGCCTGACAAGAGAATGCCTCTTCTGCTGGAGGATGACCTTTTAGACTGTCCAGGGATTCTGGTAAATCTCCACACCTCCCCCCCCTTTTTTTTTTCTTCTCAGATAGCATCTTATTTATCTTGATGAAGACGGCCTTCGAACTCCTGATCCCCCTGCTTCTATACCTGAGCTCTGGGATTACAGTGTGTACCACCATGGTGGGTTTCCATGGTACTGGGGACCAAACCCCAAGGCTTCATGAATGCTAGGCAAGCACTCTACCTTCTGAGCTACACTCGCCACCCTCAGTTCACTCTAGAGTGTCATAGATACAATACTGCAAGGGGCAGCGGGAGACTTTGGCTCACAGAGGTCGACATACAAGGCCAGGGTCACAGGGCCCGCTCGGAGCTCTCCACTCACCATCTCCTTTTCTCGGAGCTCTGACTCCAGCTCCTCAATCCTGCTCTTCAGCTGGGTGTTCTTCTCCTTCTCCCTGTTTATCTCGCTGCACTGCTCTTCCAGCTGCTCAATCTTAGGGAACATGACAATTCGGGTGAGGATGCTAGCTTAGTCATTAAACATGAGCTGGCCACAACTTTTTTTATGCTTTCGTTTCAAATGAGCCATAAACTACCCCACTTCTATACTGTCCACAAACAGGCACCATGCAGCTCCCCTGAGCTGTCTGCCCACAGCTTGCCTGAGATTTGTTACTTAATCCAGTAGGGCCAGTAAGTCATGAAACCCAGTCTATGTGCTGGGATTATGGATTTCTCCTGTGGCCACATGGAAGTAGATTCAGGATTGCTTTCTGTATCTGTCACAGGCCAGGTGTCTCCTGAATTGATCTGCTTTCCCCAAGACTGGCTTTGACATCATTTTAATCATGCTCTGAATTCCTTGGTTTCATCTCAAGCGTTGAAGATGACCGAGTAGGATTTAGCAACGCTACTGGACAGGAAATCAAAGACATCTCAACCACTGCATATCAAGATAAGCCCACCCACCGTTACTCACAGAAGGGTCCTGGCTGGGGAGCAGTGTACAGGGGTATCGCCTTCAAGACTGACTAGTAAACCCCTGGGCTGCATCTTTTCATGGGCCTGACCTTGCAAAAGGGCTAGCCAGGCAGAGTGGGAGTACAGAGCCCTCATATACTGACTCTGTCATGAGTTGCTCAGCATTTCTTGGAAACCAAAATGTGTGAGCAGAGTGGATGAGGAGTGGAGCCAATAATACAATCCAAAGCAGACACACTGCATCACCACACTCAGACAATGCCAGGCTTTGACATGAGGCATCTCCTCAGTGGTAGCTGCCACGACCCTGGGGACCTGTACCCTCCGCCCCACTGAAACCGATGATCCCAACTCCTATCTGCAGCCTGGGAATCAAGCGCTCCAAGAGCTCATCCCAGGGAGGTCCACACCTTCCCAGGCTCTGGGTGACATCACCCCACACCTCAGTGTTGCACTTGGCTATTGCACTCAGACTAGAGTAAGAAAATCAGCTTTTTGCTTGAAAAGGAGCAGCAATCGATCCCTCTGGCAGGCAGATCAGCCAGGGCTCAGACAGGAACACGCAAAGTCAGCAACTGGCCCCGTGCCCTGGCTGTCAGCATGCTCATCATGGGGACTGAAAATGAAAATGACATGAGGCGGCTCTTCGGGCAATTAGCACTCAAGGAAGGTGGTGAGTGGGGCTCCACCACAGTGGCTTTGCCCAGGCCAGTCAGGGCAAGGGTGACACGTGGGTCAAGGGACAGGTCCCTGAAACCCTGCACTTACGGAGCATTCTCTGAAGCCCCGTGGACTCACACATTATACAGTCTAAAACCTGAGAAGCTCCCCAGGGCCATCTGAGCACCCCAAATGACCACATCAATGCTGCAGAACAACAGGTAAGAGTGACTCCAGGGCTGGTTACAGGTTACCACAGAAAGCATGGCAGTTGGCGCCCACCATTCTCCTCGTCAAACATATACTCCTGTTTTTGTTCCCAGATTTACATTTTTAGAAATAATGATTTGGATGGGAGCAGGGTTTCTGTAGAAACAGACTCTTCAGCATTCCCAGATCAATTTTACTCACTTATCCTTGGGTTCCCTTTCCGCCACTGGAGAGTCCAAGCCACAGAGATGCTAAAGGAAGCTCACCTAGAGCAAAGGCCGGCCTGGGAGGAATATGGGGTTCTGTTCACTTATCTCTTTCTTAGCAACAAGAATTCAAAGTCACTAATTTATATCATTGACCTCCTACTAAGAAAGACAGACAGATGTTCAACGAGGAGACAAAAATGTCTTTCTCCTGCTCGTGGGGTGAGGGCAGAGTGAGAGGGAGGCTGAGGAGAAGAGAGGAAAGGGCCTTGAGCCGCCCATCTCCTGCTGGCCAGGCCTCTGTCCCGATGCCTGCTGGAGCCCACCTTGCTACGGAGCCGGTCATTCTCATCTCGGCAGATGGAGAACTGCTTCTTCCACTGCTCCACACTGGCTACGGACTCCTGCAGGGCTGTGGTCAGCCGGGCATTGCTCTCCCGCAGGGTCTGCAGTTCAATCTCCCACTTCTTCACATTGGCAGCACTGTAGGGGTGACGAGTGATGACAGAGTTTAGGAGTGGTGTCCCTCACACTGCACCTCCATTAGCTGGGGAATGGGAACTCTATCACTCCTCTGCTTACCCCAAGCTCAAACTCTTGCCTACCAGTCAGCACCAACTGAACTGATTTCTCTTTCTAGTGTGCACATGTCACCTTACCCAGTTCTTTTCTTAAAGGGATGCCTTGAAGTGGGGCCGGGATAGCTCTGTTCTTAACTGCACAAACAGCATCCTGTTTCACCTTTGACCTCTGTGCTCAGAGAAGACCCTTCCAACAAACAGGAAGCAGGGTTCCCTCTGTCAGCACTCCCTTCTGTCCCCTTTCATTTCTGTTCAGATAGTTGCAGCACTGAATGTGACCTGAGGCGAGGGAGCAGTCAGGACAAACCCATAGAAAGTTCTGTTGGCAATTGAGTGACAGCTCATCCTGTAAGGAGCTTGTTGCACAGGCATGAGGACCTGTGCTTGATGTAAAAGCCAGGGGCAGTACTGTGTGTTTGTTATCCCCATGGTGGGAGGCAGAGGCAGGAGGATCTCTGGGACTTGTTGGCTGTACAGTCTAGATGATTGGTGAGCTGTAGGTTCAGTGAGAGACCCCATCTCACAAAAACAAACAACAAAAACCAAAAAACCAACCCCAAACCAAAACAAACAAAAAACCAGACCACACCATAAACAAACAAAACGGGAGCTAGGCACAGTGATGTACATCTTTAATCCCAGCACTGGATAGGCAGAGGCAGGTGGAGCTCTATAAATTTGAGGCCAGCCTGGTCTACAGAGAGAGTTCTGGAACAGCCAGAGCTACAGAGAAACCCCATCTGAAACAAAACAGAATAACAAAAAAATGGGGCTAAAAGGTGGCTCACTAGATAATTAGATTGTTATGAAAGCAAGATGACCAGAGTTCAAATCCTCAGTACCCATGTAAAAGCTGGGCATAGACAGCCACATGTGCCTATAATCCCAGCTTTGAGAGGCAGAGACAGACAGACTGCAGAGACTAGATGGTGAGCCAGCCAGCCAAATGGTGAGATTCGGATTCCAGCAAGAAAGCTTGACTCAAAAAATAAGGTGAAAAGTGACAGGGGAAGACACCAACACCCCCCTCTGGTTTCTGTATGTACATGTAGGTGCATGCCACCCCACATGCATGCACATACATGCCCCACACACGCAGACACACACAGTAAATCAGTCTCGCTCTCCTCAGACACATACAGTAATTTGGTATCTGTGTCTGTCTCCAAGGCAGGTGATTCCTGAGGAACATACAATGTTGACTTTTGGCCTTCACATGTATGTGCGTGCTCGCGCGCGCGCACACACACACACTCACACACACACACACACACACACACACACACACACACACACACTAGTTCAAATGCATGCACACTTGCACACACAGAAACATGCACACACATACACAAAGAACATTTCTACCCAGCTGAGGAACGTCCATTTTCTAATGACAAAAGAAGACATTTTAAATATATACACTTATCTACCTGAACACTATGTTATCTTTCTATATACTGCCTCATGAATCTATAATGTGATTGGGAAATGCATGCTTTAGGTTTTAAATGCCACACTGAATTAAAAAACTCAGTAAACTGTCTTTATCTGATGAATTTTAGAGGTGACGACAGAGAATTATGCTGATTTAGGGGAATGGCTTCATGGCTATTCCTTTAACTTGCTTTTCTGAACTTGGAGTGGAAAACATTTATTTTGGGGAGTTGGATATTTTCATCTGGGCATCCCACTGTGACTTAAACAACCAAAAATAGGTAAGAAAGGGGACTGGTCAGCTTTGTCTTTGAAGCACCTAAAGAGAGCCAGCATCCAGACACAGGAGGTGGGCTCTAAAAGCCTCTTATGCTTTCTGCGATTTCTAGGTCAGCTCACAGGAACTAAGTTCCAAATGGCAGCCAGGATGCTGAGCCAGGGCAATGAATGGCAGCCCTTTTGGGGGCTCCAGCTGGGGCTGGAGCTGGGCTGGGCTGGACTGGGCTGGGCTGAAGCTGGCTGCAGAGGGAAGTGAAAGCAATGCCATAATGGGAGGCACAAAGGCTTGCTTCAGCCATGTGACCTCAGGCAGGGAGCTACTTTACTAATTGTGTCTAGTTTCCTCAACAGGCCAGTGGGGGAATTTAGACAGGACAGGCCTGAAGGCGACATAGCTCTGACATGAGAAGTCTGGTGAGAGTAGACAACCTTCTTAGCCACAAGGAAGAGACTGGGGGCATCTGGCCAAAGCCCTCAGCCAGGTGAGCAGAGTAATTCTGAAGGTGCCAAGCCAGTCCTGAAGACCCAGAAACACAAGGATAGCTTGTGTTGCCATTTAAAATTTAAGTCTCCTTGATATGCCTATGGGGATTGTGTTAATGTACAGAACCACTTAGAAGAAGCCAATACCCTCGAACCTGTGTTTGAAGCGAAGGATTGCCGACTCTGATTTGATCATCATGTAATTTTATTCATTTAATGTCACACTGTATGCAATAAATATGTAGAACTATATGTTAACTTATAATGCTTTTTAAAGATTTGTGTTTTTATTTGTGTGTGTGCCACATGTATGCTGGGGCTCTCAGAGGTCAAAGGAAGAGCTGGATCCCCTGCAGCTGGAGTTACGGGCAATTATGAGCCAAACAATGTGGATTTTGGCAATGAAACTCATGTTCCCTGCAAGAGCAGCAAGCACTCTTAGCCCTTGGGCCATCCCTCTAGTCTCCATAAACTTTCCCCCATAGATATTCTTAAAAATAACAAATAGTATATTTTTGTGTTAAAATTATTCATTTGTGACCCTCAAAAATCATCTTAAAGTGATGAGTGTTTATGATCCCAGAATTGGTGGAGCAGAGGCAGGAAGACCAGGAATTCAAGATGACCCTCAGCTATGGAGTGAGTTCCGGGCTTACTTAGGCTAAGATCCTGTTTCAAAACAACAACAAAAACCATTTGCTTCCTGTCCTCTTGGACATTTTTACCAACTTTATCCCCATGCGCTTTATGGTTCTAGTTAACTTTATAAAGGAAACCTCTTTTTCAAATGGTATCCTATCTTTTTATATATAGGAGTATTTTTGATTTAGTGTGTGATTTCATATAATTTTTCATAGTCTTAGATTTTTTTTTAAAGCAGAACTGGAGTTTATTGAGGGGCATTTTTTGGGGGGGGGGCGTTTCAAGACAGGGTTTCTCTGTGGCTTTGTAGCCTGTCCTGGAACTAGCTCTTGTAGACCAGGCTGGTCTCAAACTCACAGAGATCCGCCTGCCCCTGCCTCTTGAGTGCTGGGATTAAAGGCGTGTGCCACCACCACCCAGCTATTGAAGGGCATTTTTAACACAGACCTGAAGCACAATGGTTAACAGAAAGGCACAGGGCATACTTCAGAGAGCGTGTGTGGGCTCTTCAAAGAGAGCTGACATTTCTTAGGGTTTTATATACTTCTCTTGGGTGTTTAACTCTTTCTTCTCATAGATGAATAAATGATGAATGTTCCTCTTCAAAAAACAAAACACAGACCCTCTCTCTCTCTCTCTCTCTCTCTCTCTCTCTCTCTCTCTCACACACACACACACACACACATATTTATATCCTCTACACATACTTCTTCACACTAACACACTCACACCACTGACTGACACTGGTTGGCCTGACAGATGGTGAAGCCAACTAGTCTTCCTCCTGCAACCAGGAGGTAAAATGTGATGCTTTGAGCAGGACAGTCTTCTCTTCCAGTTCCTGAGACCCTACCAGCAGGAAAGGCTTCCAGGAGAAGCAGAGCATAAAGAACAGAGGGTGTGGATTTGGAAGCAGCCTCACCTCTGTGTCAAAGCGATCTTCAGTTTGTCATTCTCAGACTTGAGGTGTGTGTCAGCTGGACTCGCGTGTGAGGCCTTCTCATCATCTGTCCCATTGACGCTGGATGCCTGAGTGGAAGATGGGGTTTCACACCCAGATTCCTGGCCAAAGTGAATTATCTTCACATGTTACTACTTGTCCTTACACTGGCAGCAACTTAGGCATAATGAAAAAATGTGTTTATGAGTCTGGACAAACCGACTCATTGAGCCAGAATGCGGTGTAGACTAATCAGCAAAAAGGCTAACCAAGACAATCAATCCCAGGGCCTAAAGGCCCTGAACACACCAAACAGAGTTCATAAAGTCTGCGATTTACTGACAAGATAATACCTGGGGCCACCACTTGGAGCTTTTAAACTCAAACTTTATGTCCCTATTTTCTGTTTCAATCCCTGCCAAGCTTGACTATTTGGTCTTCTTAGATACCCAGACAGAAGTTACAATTGTCAAAGGGACTGCTATAAACAACAGAGAGCCTGAGGAGCAGTGAATCCATGAGGATACAGAAACAGTATCAGAAACAGAAATGACGTACAGATCCCGGCTATGGAGCATTATAATCAACATATTTATTAAAAACAGAGGAACCAGACACGGTGTTTGCTGGCTTCAATACTGCTTAGCATTCTTATGAATATCCTGAAGTGGTTTTTTGTAATAAAACAAACCACCAGGAGGAAAAACCTCATCTATTCTTGAATAAGATCTTAGATCTTATTTAGCTTCCAATAGGCACAAAGGCAGCAGGAAGAGAATAATGTATAAATTTGACTAACTTAAATTTCTGCATTATAAAACAGGCATCATAAACAAAATTAAAATGCAAACAAAACCCCAGGGAAAATATGTGCAGCAGGGCAGGTATTAAAAGTGAAATTTAAAGATCTTTTCCATGCTGAAAATCCCTTGGGTCATTTTTTAATTAAAATTAAAATTTTATTTATGTGTGTGTGTGAGAGAGTGTGTGTGTGTGTGTGTGTGTGTGTGTGCACGTACACACACGCATGCATGTGCAGATAAGTATGTGGAGGTCAGAGAACAAGTTTCAGGAATCCATTCTCTTCAGCTGCAGCTACCTTGGACTTAACTGACATCATTCAGTTCATCGGGCAAGTATGGCAAGATGGGCCTTACCTGCTGGGCCATCTTGATGGCCCAAGAGCCCTCAATTTTTAGTTATAAATTGAAATAGTTTTAGATGTATTCAGATTTCCTTTAAAAACATGGGCCAGGGAGCAGAAATAGGGGCCATAACAAAACAACTGGTTATTGAGGTTCATTATACAATATAAGCCCAAAATGTCCACATATATTAAAAACGTGCAAAACCAGCAGCTGTGGCTGCCTGACCAAGCCCTGTTTAATGATCTGATCAAGCCAGTCATTAGTCC
The DNA here is from genome assembly GCF_003668045.3 of Cricetulus griseus. Taxonomy (NCBI): domain Eukaryota; kingdom Metazoa; phylum Chordata; class Mammalia; order Rodentia; family Cricetidae; genus Cricetulus; species Cricetulus griseus. The sequence goes on along the minus strand of NC_048596.1, from coordinate 115,908,400 downwards.
AGCATGGAGGGTGGAGTGTAAGAGCCTCCATCCCTAACCGAGGAGCTACTGACAGATAACGGCTTCTGGAGGAGGGAGGATCAGTTTTCTGATTCTCAAGGGCATGATCCCTGGTAGGTCAGCCATGCTCCAGTGGACAGTCTCACACCCAAAGTATAAGGGCAGCACAAATTGGACTTGGTGGGTGGGAGGCAGACAGAGAAGGGAAGAGAGGAAGGGCAGACAAAAGTTGGGAGGGGGTAGAGTGGATATGGGGGGAGTTGGGGATGATTATGATCAAAATACGTTGCATGAAATTCTCAAAGAATTAATAAAAATATTGTATTACATATTTAATGGTATATTAAAACATGTAAAGCCCTTAGGAAACAATCTATAAATACTTTTAACTCTTTTAAAAAGCTATTGACATAAGAAGAAATACATATAACCAATAAGCATAAAAACATTTAATCTCTCTAGAAATGGAAAAAACCAATGGTGAATACACTTTTAATCTGTGGAATCAACACATTTTCTTAGTGAGGGGTAGGAATAAGTCATGATACAAACTGGAATGTTCTTTGGGAATTAAAGCAGATTTGAAAGTGAATACTGAAGACCAGGAGGAAATGATCATGACTTACAAAGTATTTTCTTAAAAGGTTAAAAGTAGTAGTACAAAAAATGTACCAGTAAGGTAAAAATAAAATTATATACTTTCCAATACTACCAACCTATCTTTCAATGGCAATATAGCACACCGTCTGTGCTTGTCTTCCAATGGTGGAGTTTGAACTCGGGGCCTTGTGCTTGTTGGGCAAGAATTCTACTACTGAGCCTAGCCAAACTGCGGGTGGGCTTTCTTTCTTTCTCGATTGTATGCTATGTTTATTTCTTTAATAGTCACACACAGAGAGAACCTGTAAGTATTTTGGTAATGCAGCTGTATAACAGTTTTAAAACTTGGTCAGAGTGTTCATTCATGGAAAAGGTTCAGGAAAATAAGGAACTGATTGTTCAGAAAAAGAAAAACAGACAATAAAGTATCAGCAACAAGGAATAAAAACTAAGGCTTAATATCTTTTTAGGTACATTTATCCAACAAGATAATCATAGAGCAAAATCTTTAAGATAAATTCGGACATTTAAATTTAAAGGCATCAGTATAAAAAATGTTGTATTTCAGAATATTTTCTTTTTTGGTTTTTCGAGACAGGGTTTCTCTGTGGCTTTGGAGGCTGTCCTGGAACTAGCTCTTGTAGACCAGGCTGGTCTCGAACTCACAGAGATCCATCTGCCTCTGCCTCCCGAGTGCTGGGATTAAAGGCGTGTGCCACCAATGCCCGGCCAGAATATTTTCTTATATTTCAGAAGAAGACTGTGTTAGAACTCTCTCCTCCAGGAACCATTTCTGTAATTTCAAACATGCCCAGGGGCATGGAGGCTAGAGAGATGGCTCCGTGGTCAAGAGTGCATATTACTCTTCTAGAGGACCCCTAGGTCCTGCCTGTGTGGATCATCCCAGCCACCGAGTCTGCCGGCAAAGCCAGGGCCCCGGCAGACTCTCACCATGAGTGATTCTGAGGGTTCTCCTGCTCACAGCTCTCCATCTCCACCTCTTTTCCTTACTTCCTAGGCTTCGGCTATTCTGTTTGGCTCATGGTCAGTGTTGAACATGACTATTTCAGGTCCTGGCCTTCTGGTTCTTTCTTGGAGCTGTCCCCTCCAGCCAGCCCTTTCTTTTTTTGCACCACAGCTACCCAGGCCAAGCCATTCTTCTCCCAGCAAGCAGCCTCCTGAGACACATCCTGCAGTACACTTACACCACCCTCATGTCAACTCCGTATCAGGAGCCATAGAGCAACTCCGATGTCTGCTGACCACCTAGTTAGTGAAACTGATGACAAATAACAGGAATTCCTGCTCTCGCAGCATCTCCAGACTTTATCCCCATACTCGATGCAGAAGGGTGCAGATATCCAGGTTATTAGGCTCAGCCATCATGCTTATTCCAAATCTCACGTCTGCTCCTGGAGGCTCCCTTTCCCTGTCCCAACCCATAAGATGGTCAAGTCTTCTCTCACCAACAAAGACACCAGGTACACTAGTATTTTTAGATCTCAGGTTAAATGGCTCCTTTATAGCCATTATTATCACACTTTTAAATGGACAGACTACTCAAGTCCTGGCAAAGCCAGATCTCTTTGGACTTAGAGCTTGAGGAATAGCACCTCCCACCTGTCTGTCAAGCATTTCCCCTAGTGAGCAGGAGGTGCCTGCAGCATTGAAGAGCATCCCACCATAGACTTCCCAACAGTCAGTAAACACTGTCCCACCACTTATACTGCCTGTCCTCATAGTTGCTAGACTCTGAGAGAGCACAGCACTGTCCCTAACCTAGCATGATGGGCCTATATAGACACTGTGCACTAACCAAGCCCCGCCTCCTCTTGCAATACTGGCACAAAGCCTGGTCTTGAATAGGCGAAGTAAGCATTCTATCCACCATGCTACTCCCTGACCTTTAAACAGAGGGACTGCATAACCTCTTCCCAGTCTGGGGACTATTGATTGTGTCAAGAATACAGTACTACACCTGAGAAATTCCAAAGTCTCATAAAAACATGTCACTTCACTTCAGTAAGAGCGGACTAATAGTTGAAAAATGCCTTCAGAATATCCTGCTGTTAAAATTACCAATTTCTTGCCAAGAGTGACAAGGAATAAGGAATTGCAATTACTGATCACACTCATATTCATTTCAGGGACAAATTACTTACTTGGGAATGATTACTTGAGGTCTCGATTTTCTCCTGGGACTTGTCTCTGGCTAGCCTGGCAGCTTCTTTTACCTCCTGGAATTTCTCTGCAAACTGAACATGCAGAACAGTTATTAGGACTTACTTTAATCTTATTCCTGGCCATATGCAGTAGTCACCTTTATTATTTTGTATCCATTTTAAGCCTATAAATTCCGTACAAATCTCAGAAAATCTTTATCTGTCTTTAAAAGAAAACAAAGATAAGAAACCCCTTTTTCCAATAAACACTATTGGCCAAGGTCAGACTGGAAGCAGTTTCAAAGTTACTGATGCTAGCTAGATGCAGTAACTAAGAAAAAGCACAAATCTGAAACCCTCTGGTTAATAGTACCTAATGCAAAGGTGACACAGAAATATAGCTCTTGCTGGTGAAACCCACAGAAACAGCTGACCTGAACAAGGGAGAACTCTTGGTCCCCAGACTGATAGCTGGGAAACCATCATGGGACTGATCCAGACCCCAGGAACATGGGTGTCATTGAGGAGACCTAGGAAATCTATGGGGCCTCTTGTTGGATCAGTACTTATCCCTAGCATAGGAATGGACTTTGGGAGCCCATCCCACATGAAGGGATACTCCCTGAGCCAAGACATAAAGGGGTTAGCCTAGGCCCTATCCCAAAGAGTAAGACAGACTTTGAAGATCCCCTATGGAAGGCCTCACCCTCCCTTGGGAGCAGAAAGGGTATGGGATAGGTAGGGTGTTAGTTTGGGGGTAGGGGACAGGGAAGGAGGAGAGGGGAAGGGACCTAGGATCGACATGTAAAATGTCATTTTCTTTCTAATTAAAATGAAAAAATTAAAAAAACATGGATACATTAAACTCTAAAAAAAAAAAGAAGGAAGAAAAAAAAAAAAAGAAAGAACCCATGGGAAAGTCCAAACTCCATTGAAGGAATCAAGAACTTGGAAGTTAATGGCATGCAAAGGGAAAATGAGGCTGGGTTCAGTGGTGCATACCTGTAACCCCAGAATTTGGGAGGCTGAGGTGACAGAATTAAAAGTTTAAATCCAGCTCATGCCACAGAAAGAGGTCCAGGGCAGCCTGATATAAACAATTAGACCCCTACAAGCAGCAGCAACCACAAAACAAACACTTAAAATGTTGGGGGGTAGTTTGAGGTACAAAACAGAAAAACCGAAATAAATAGCCTATGGTTAGATCTTTAATTATCACATAATTTGCTTTTAAATACTTTAGCAAGAAGGACAAAACGTGACAAAATGCTAAGTGATGGTTAATCTTCACTATCAGCCTGAATCAATTTGTAACTCCCTAAGAGACACACTTCTTTGTAGGCTATGAGGGTGTTTCCAAAGAGGTTCAACTGAGGTGGGAAGATAGACCCTGAATGTAGATCCCATCCTATAGGCTGGGATCTGAGAATACATAAAGGGAGCGGGTGCCGAGCACTGGCATTTGCTTCTCTGTTTCCTGTCTACAGACTCAATAGGACCAGCCAGCCACTCCCTGTCTACAGATGCAATGGAACCAGACTACTCTGATGAACCCCACCATTAAAAGATGAGCCAAAAGAAACCCTTCTTTAGGTTGCTTTTATCACAGCACTAAGAAAAGAAACCAATACAATGAAAACTGAAATCTGGGTGATAAGTGCAGTATTTACTGGTCTATGTTCTCTATTTTTTAAAATGTTTTAGTATCTCCATAATTTAAAAAATCCCAAAGTCAGGGCTAGAAAGATGACTCACAGTTAAGAGCACATACTGCTCTTGTAGAGGACCTGAGTTTGGTTCCCAGCACACATGTCAGATGGCTCACAACCACCTGCAACTTCAGCTCGGGGACCCAACACCCTCTTCTGGGGTTTCTGTGCACTCTATTCGGTGCACAAACCCACCCTAAGACTTGCATATACACATAACTGAAAGGAAACACTTAAAGAATCTTTTTTAAAATGTGGTGATATATTGTTTATGGCCTAATAAAGCTTGCTTGAAGATCAGAATGCAAAACTAGCCATAGAGGCTGGGCAGTGGTGGTACACACCTTTAATCCCAGCACTAGAGAAGACTGTAAGACAGGAGCTCAGGGTCTCATGCAGACTACAGTTGCCAGCCACGCTGAGGACAGGATTGCCCCAGCTTTGGTAGAGGTGAGAACTCTCCAATGGTGGTTGGCTACTTTGCTTTTCTGGTCTTTAACCCCATTTCTGTTTCTGGGTATTTATTTATTTATTTATTATTGTTATTCATGCTACATAAAAACCCTAAAGTCACAGGAAAATCCTACCAGTTACTGGCTCATAGTCACTGACTAGTAAGGGGACTGAGTTCACACAGCAGTTTGTTGTCAGTGCAGAGAATGGTTTGATAGATAATGCTGGTATTATAAACCAGGGGAGAGCACTGAGAAACAAGAAAAGCCTGAGTGCTCATTTGTGCTCATTTGGGGTGAGCACAAGCTCCCTTCTCTGAGCAGCACTGGGAGCCCTGTCAGACAGTAGGTGCTGGCAAGCCCAGAGTCCGGCCCCAACAGGTGTAAGCAGAAGAGCACATTCTTCCTGGTGCAGCTTGCGCCCCCTGCAGGCCTACTAACCAAGCTGCAGACATGGGGCTTCAGACTTGATCACTCCAGAGCTGTCAAAAGAAAATCACTTTATCTGCTTCTTAAAACACTCGGGCTGGAGAGATGGCTCAGAGGTTAAGAGCACTGACTGCTCTTCAAGAGGTCCTGAGTTCAATTCCCAGCAACCACATGGTGGCTCCCAACCATCTGTTATGAGATCTGGTGCCCTTTTCTGGTGTGCAGATATTCATGGGAGCAGAATGTCGTATACATAAAAAATAAATAAAAATATTAAAAAAAAACACACGAGACTCGCCAGGTGTTGGTGGCGCACGCCTTTAATCCCAGCACCTGGGAGGCAGAGGCAGGCGGATCTCTGTCTGTGAGTTCAAGGCCAGCCTGGTCTGTGAGTTCGAGGCCAGCCTGGTCTCCAGAGGGAGTGCTAGGATAGGCTCCAAAGCTACACAGAGAAACCCTGTCTTGAAAAAAAACACACACACACAACACACACACACACACACACACACACACACACACACACACACACACACACACACACACACACGAGACTCATCAGTGAGAATGGAGGATGGCGAATACCCTCTTTGGGGAACTCCTGGTGAGGAGAGGCCCTTCTCCTTCTGGTAAACTGCTTCCCCTCCCCCACCCCCATCCCAGACACAGTGTGTTTATTCCTGAATGGACGAGCTTTCCTGCCTACTGAGATAGGGAACAATCACGTCGAAGACTTGTTCCCTCTCCACAAAGGAACTCCAAGTTTGTGAAGTATTTTACTTACATTCAAACAGACACAAACTAAAAAGGAATTTTCAGAAGACAAAAAGGCTTTAAACTAATAAAAGAGGAGAATGAAGCTGGAGAGATGGCTTAGCTGTTGAGAGCCTTTGGTGATCTTGCAGAGGGCAGGGGTTTGGTTTCAGCACCCACATGGCTGCTCACGACCATTTCTAGTGTTAGTTTTGGTGCATTCTGATGCCCTCTTCTGGCCTCTCTGGGCACTGCATTCAGGTGGCACAAAACATAAAATAAAAAATGAATAAATCTTCAAAGTACTATTTATAAACAAAAGAATCCCTATCAGATACATTTTGAAGAAATGCTCACTTAAAATATACTATAAGCTGAGCATGGTATTTCATGCCTATAATCTCAACACTTGAGAAGCTAAGAGGCAGGAGGATTACCCAGAGTTTAAAGCCAGCCAGCCTTGGCTATACAATGAGTTCTAAGCCAGCCTGGACTATAGTGTGACACCCTATCTCAAAAAAAAAAAAAAAAAAAAAAAAAAGCCCACAAAAACAAAAACAAAACCCCAAAACAACAACAAAAAATAAGTAAACACAACAAATCTGCAGGTTATCAGTTGATACAGGGTAGAGCAGAGTGAGCCTTGAGAACTGGGTCCTATTTGCTGAACAAAAATGAGCTTACAGGAGGAGGGGAACGGCAAATAACAGGGAAGCTTATTCAGCTATGGTAAGTAGGAAAGTGTGCTGAGGGCCCCTGGTGAGTTAAAAGGCAGCTAGGAGAAAGACCAACCTTAAAAAAGCCAGGCCAGGGTGCAAACAGAATCAAGCATTTATCAGACTGCTGCTTGAGGGATAGGAGAGTAATTTTCTAAACTTGGAGGCCATGGAAGAAAATCACAGACTTGTGACAAGGGTGACTATACAAAGCCTTAGAATGAAGAAATAAAAACCAACAACAAAACTAAACAACAATAAAATCCCCTAACTCAGAAGGGAAACAACAGCCAGGGAAAATGCTCTTAGCCACAATAGGACAACACACACACAAAAGACTATTATTTTTTTTTAACAGAGTTTGTACAAGATAAAAAGAAAAGATGAAAATGCCAATAGGTGAACAGCAAAATTCATGAGTGAAAATACAGCAAATAAACAATCTATACAGAGGATTGTTCCGCCTGGCTGGAAATCTGAAGCAAAATAATGAGTTACTGTTCTGTGCCTGTAAAATTAGCACACACTAAATACAATCATAAACCCCGGTGCTGGCAAGATCTTTCTGGTAGCATGTTTTGGTACAGCCCCACTGAGAAGCAATTTGGAAGCACATATTGTGAGTGACAAAAATATTCATACCTACTGATGCAGTGATATCACTTCTGGGGAACTGCAGAGAAAATAATTGAGAATATGAAAAAAGGGGCCTTCAATATAAAAATCATAATCCTAACATTATCAACAATAATGAAAAACTGGAAACGACCCAAGGCCCTGTGAGGCTGATGGGAGAACCATCCTTTCACAGCCTCCAACTACCGGGAGAGCACAGCCAGGCACGGAAGTCCCCAAAAGATTATTTTCTGGTGGAAACCACCTCTGGGCCTAAAGCGTTCTAATATTTCTCCTTTATTATATTAAAAAGAAGATATACTTGTCAGCTTGTAAAAATACTGTTAATTTTTTATCATTATTGCATCTGTGTGTGCATTAGGCAGTCAGAAGACAGTCTGGAAATCAGTTCTCTCCTTCCACTTTTATGTGGGTCTCATGGATCAAACTTAGGCTATGTGGCAAAGGCCTTACACCTGCTGAGCCACCTCGGAAGCCCTAAAAGATGTTTTTAGAACCTATGGTCTCATCAGTCATGAACACTGAGCATATAAACTTTGTACATGCATATATGTACTCATCACATCTTTTAAAAATGAACTGATATTGTCTATCTCATTTGTAACTACTTTTAAAATTAATAATATTCCAAGCATTTATATGATCTTCTACTAAATTACCTTAATTGCTGTATAATATTATCCTGAAGGACACACTGGGCTATTTAATCAATTTCCTTTTTTTTTTTAAATACAGGGTCTCACTATGTAGACCAGGCTGGCCTGGAACTCACAGAGTTCTGCCTGTCTCTCCCTCCCAAGTGCTGGGAATAAAGACATACATCACCACATCCAGCTAGCTAGTTTCCTTACATTGGATTTTCTAGTTTGTCTCTTTTTTCTCTGATCTTGCAAGAAAATCCCTATAGTAGCTGCATCTTGCTATGAATATTTCCTTACAGTTTCCTATAGTGAATCTCATGGATCAAAGGCTATCAAAACAGTGTTTTCTGAAATATATTGCCAAACACTCGGCTTGCTTTTTAAAATTCTGAGGTCATTTTCTAAAGTTGCAATGATTTTAATCAAAATTATCATCATTCATGAAAAATGAGACTATTACCACTATCTTATGTGTCCCTGCTTTGAGGTGGGGGTCTACCTGGAAGACCTGATTCCTACTGCTTGCCTACTAAAAACTGAGTATTTTACTTCCTATTAGCTTAGCAGAATCTCACAGTTGTCTGGGACTGTGAAAAGGAATGGGAGTGGTCTAGGTTGATCATGGCAACCTACTTTACTATTTATTGTGTTTTGGTGTGGTGGGCTGAGGACCCAGGCTGCTGGGGAGCCAAAGATGATGCCTGTCCCAGTATGTCTCAGGAAAGTGCTGGGCACCACCCTCACCTCCCTTCCTTCTGCTTTCTTCCTTGAATGCATATGCGATGCGTACAGCTTGAGAAGAAAGACTGACAAAAAAGTAAAACAAACAAAATAAAAGGTGGCAAACTCAGATCCAACAGCATGGAACCTGGGTGTCTCAGTTACTGTTCAGACCCTGGAGGAAGCACCATGACCAAGGCCACTCGTGAAAGAAAGCATTTAATTGGGGACTTGCTTACAGTTTCAGAGGGTTAGTATATTACTATCATTGGGGGGGGGCATGACAGCATGCATGGTTCAGAGACAGAAAGTGAGCAAGATATGCCGGGCCTGGTGTGACCGTGAAACCTCAAAGCCCACCCCCAGTGACATACTTCCTCCAATAAGGCCACAACTCCTAGTCCTTCTAATCCTTCTCAAACACTGCCACTCTCTGATGACCAAGCATTCAAATATGAGCCTACAAAATCAAAAACACCAATGACAGTTTATGCTGGAGAGGATGCGGAGAAAGAGGAACACTCTTCCACTGCTGGTGGGAGTGCCAACTTGTACAGCCACTTTGGAAATCTGTATGGTGACTCCTCAAGAAAATGGGAATCAGTCTACCACAAGATCCAGCAATTCCACTCTTAGGCATATACCCAAAAGAAGCACATTCATACAACAAGGATATCTGTTCAACGGTGTTCATAGCAGCACTATTTGTAATAGCCAGTAACTGGAAGCAGCCTAGATGCCCCTCAACCGAAGAATGGATGGAGAAAATGTGGTACATTTACTCAATGGAGTACTACTCAGCAGAAAAAAAACAATGGAATCTTGAAATTTGCAGGAAAATGGATGAAACTAGAAGAAACCAATCTGGGTGAGGTAACCCAATCACACAAAGACAAATATGATATGTACTCACTCATATGTGGATTTTAGACATAGAGTGAAGGATTACCAGCCTACAATCCACACTGCCAGAGAAGCTAGTAAACAAGGAGGACCCTAAGAGAGACATACATGGTCCCTTGGAGAAGGGGAAAGGGTCACCATCTCCTGAGCAAATTGAGAGCATGGGAAAAGGGGGGAGGGAACTAGGAGAATGAGAAGGGAAGAGGATGGATGCAGAGGACATGAGGGAGCAGAAAGATTGAGTCAGGGGAAGAATAGAAGATAACAAGAATGGAGATACCATAATAGAGAGAGACATTTTAGGTTTACAGAGAAATCAGGAACTAGGGAAATGTCTGGAGATCTACAAAGATGACACCAGCTAACAATCTAAGCAACAGAGGAGAGGCTACCTTAAATGCCCTCCCCTGATAATGAGATTGATGACTGACTTATATGCCATCCTATAGCCCTCATCCAGCAGCTGATGAAAGTAGAAGCAGACACCCATAGCTTATCATCGAACTGAACTGGAATCCAGATGCAGAGAAGGACTAGTTAAGAGCAAAGGGGTCCAGACCAGGCTGGTGAAACCCATAGAAACAACTGACTTGAACATCAGGGAACTCTTGCTCCCCAGACTGATAGCTGGGATACCAGCATGGGACTGATCCAGACCCCAGGAACATGGATTTCATTGATGAAACCTCAGAAATTTACAGGACCTCCTGTAGTAGTTCAGTATTTATCCCTAGCATAGGTGTGGACTTTGGGAGCCCATTCCACATAGAAGAATACTCCCTGAGCCAAGACACACAGAGGTGGGCCTAGGCCCTATCCTAAAGGATATGATAGACTCTGATGACACCCTATGGAAGGCCTCACCACCCAGGGGGAGCAGAAAGGATATGTGATAGGTAGGGTTTTAGTTGGGGGGGGTGGGGAGGGCGGGAGGGAGAAGGGAACTGGATTGTCATGTAAAGCAATCTTGTTTCTAATTCAAAAAAAAAAAAAAAACTGAAGCAAAAACAAATATGAGCCTATGGGGTCCATTCTTACTCAAACCACCACACAGTGCCATGTAGGAAGAGGCCCTACAGATTTCTGCAGCTAGTTTGACTCCAGAATGTTTACACCTAGCTTTGACCTGCCTTTGTGAATTGCTACCCTGTCTCCTGTTCCTGTTTGAAGTCTTATCTGAGAGATTCCTAGGGTTCAAAGACTATGCAAACTTGGTTGGGAAAAACCCCAGCACACCAGTGGTATTCCTTGCGTTTGACATTGTCCCTTTGAGAGACTCAGATATGATGTTTTGGGATATGGAAATGAACTTGCTAAAGGTTTAATTGGATAACAATAAAAAGCCCTGGGCAAAGGGAGATCATCTTAGTCTGCAAAAGGCTGAGTCCCCCTGTTGTTGGAAAGGCTAAAATCGTCCCTAGAGCACCTCTGCCTTCATTCCATGGACCAGCGTGAACCCACACCCATTCTACAACAGTGTCAGCAACAGCCTGTCTCAGGACTTCTCCTTGCATAAAAAGGCTAATCCTATAACGTTTAAGCACTGTGATTATTGTTTTCAGTTACTTGCAGCCAAAAATACTCTAACTAAAACATATTAGAAGAATGTCTGATAGCCCTAAGATAGAAAATTGGCCTTTAATTCAGACAACTGGGTGACAGGAGGCTGGGTAATGCTCTTATGACTATACATTATTAATAAAGGGAATGCCAGAGGATATTATATGGATTATAGATTAATTTTATTTAAATTTTGTATCATGTTTATTTATTGTGTGTACACATATACCATGACAAGCATGTGGAGGTCAGGGGACAGCTTTCTGGAGTTATTTCTCTCCTTTCACCATGTGGGTCCCAGGGGTTGAATTCAGGTCATTAGACTGATACCCAAAACAACCGAGACATCTCATTGGGCCCTGACCTAGTTTTGTTTTTGTTGCTGAGGTTAAAATACTCTTACAAAAAGCAACTTATGCAAGAAAAGGTTTATTCTAGCTCACAATCTCATGTTATATTCTACCACTGTGGGGAAGTCACAGCATCTGGAGCTTGAAATTCCTCTTTCTATCCACAGACAACAGCAGAGAGAAATGAATGCTCACTTGCTTGTGGTCAGCTCAATTATCCCCACTCTTACACTGCATAGGACCTGCTGCCAAGGGAATGGTGCTGCCCACAGTGGACTGCCGTCCTTGTTCTATAGGACAACCCCCTATAGACATGCCCACAGGCCAACCCAACATAGACAAGCCCTCATTGAGAGCCTTCTCAGGTGATTCTCCATTAAGTCAATGACAATTAAGATAATTAGCACACTCCAATTAAAGTACTGAAGCTGAAATCGAACACCACATAGGCATGTGGGTTGAGATGCATCCACCATACAGCAGTGAAAATTCTCTTTTGGGCAGTTCACCCTAATGGAAGAACATGTTTCCTCTGTCTGCAACGAATGGGAAGGAAGCAAGCCCAGAACGGTGGGCATGTGAGGTCAGAGGTCAGAAAGAATAAATGTTAATGACGGACTCACTCGCTCTTCTACCTGGTTCTACCTTTGTCTCTTCCCATGACCTCATCTTAGCAGAGAATGTACGCTCCGTTCCAACATTCCTCAGTAGGCTGAGTGAGTTATCGTGTCTTCTCCAGTGGACACACAGACCCCAATTCCATTCCAGGAATATACAGTTTTATTATTTTTGGAAAGCCTGTCTAAAGAGCAGAAAGATTCTGTGCGATACTTCCTGGGCTGTGGCTGCTGAGCAGTCCTTCTACGTGAGAGCTAAGAACAAGGTATCTATTTTCTTTCTGGGGGTTGGAGAGAGAAGTTCATATAAAGCACTCTTCAGTGAAAATGTCCACACTGGTGTTTCTTTGTCCTGCCCACAAGGCCTGATTACCGATCCCCCTGTAGGTCTGTGGGTGGCTGTGCTGAGAAGCCAGGAATATTCAGTCACAGCTGCCCTCCAGCATGCAAGCCTCAGGAACCCCTCAGGCCCAGGTTCCCTCTGTGCTACCTAATTGCCACTTGTCCTGGCTGCTAGCCTCTATTCGGGGCAATTTATCAGTGTGTGGTTAATCGGCCCCTTCAAAGAGAAAGGAAATGCTGATTTGAAATATTTTGGACAAAGGACATATTTGAGAGCTTGTTTCAGAAGTCTCTGTGATGATGGCGGGTCACAGTCACAGAGCAGAGAGGCCAGTGCTGCCAGAGACCAAGTGATTCAGGAAGACGGGACACTCCTCCTTAATAATAGGTTATTCTCTTCGTCTGGGAGGAACTGGAAGTAGCACAGTCAAGGTCTCTTCAATTCTCCAAGGCAGGAAGAACCGAACTCTCCTCTGTCCTACTTTTTGTTTGTAGTTTTCCTTTTGATCCTTTTCCACGGGTGTTTTCCCCTCTATCTGTCCTCACTACCTTGTCTCCTCTACAGAATGAAAGACACTGGACCAGGAAGCTATGAATGGTTCTTTCAGACTATCCCAGGCTCCAGAAACTTCTGGCCATAGACAGAAGCAGAGGTATGTGCTGAGATACAACTGGATGCTTCCCCACAGCCTGAGGCTCGAAGGTATCAGGAAGTTATGGGGGTGAGTGCTGGGTAAGATAAGGGGGATCCTGGCATCTCCTCTCCCCACCAGGCAGCTCTGTGGGTTGGAAACCACACGAATCCCTGCTCCATTTCAGATAGAGGTCCTGACCACTCACTCTCAGGCAGCATCACACCACACCTGTCCCACTCCCCACTGTAGAAGAGGGTGTTGCTGTCTTCCATCCATCATCATCCCAGAGTCTCAGCCTCCCTCCTGTCTGACCAAGGTCTGCCAATTAAAAAAAAATTATTTAAAATTCCCCACCTCTTACTCAACTCTTCATCAGCTGTACCCTGAAATGAATCCGACTCACTTGAAGAATATCTGAAATGCAAATCTGATCACTTGACTTTTTGGGTTTAAATCCTTCTATGGTCACAAAATAAAATCCAGAAATCCCAGCATGCCCTACAAAACCAGCCAAAAGCTGACTTGTAGCAGTCATGTCAGAGAAGACTTGGTGAGGTGCCTGCAGCTTCCCTCTGTAGCACATATTAAAGTGCCAGTGCTGGAGCTATGACTGCTTCTTCCTGCTGCTGGAATGACAACATGACACCCCTGGGGGCATGCCTTAGAACACCCTACTGAGCCAAGGACACCAGGAAAGTGGCCCAGCTTCAGATCTACACTGGACCCTGGAAAATGGTCAAGAGGTCAGAGGTATATGGGAAGGGAAGAAACGGAGTTGGGCAATTTTGTCACTAACTAGTGACAGACTTGGGGCTAGCAATGTCACCGGACTCAAGTGTAACCAGAGCCTAAAAACAGTCATATTTCCATGTGGCCGCCCCTTAAGAATCCCTACTCTTCAGAAGAGCATCTTTCAAGTCATGTAAGGGCTCTGCGGGTGCCCAGGTACAACCTCCTCAGGATCAAAAGACCTGGTCATAGTGCCAGAGGAAAAGGTGTCACATGGCCTACTCAAGACACATTCCTGCTCTCCATAGTCACCCTGACCTCTGACCCCACAGAGCATCCAGCTATTCATGGTGCAGCAGTGAGCATCTGAAGCACACGCTCCTGGAGAAGCTGGCCACACTGGGCCCCTACTTCACTAGGGATCATACTTCTGAGACAGCCATGCTTCGGCCAGCCCTGCTCCTCACACCTTCATCTTGTACCTTTTGTACCACATGCTGCTGCTGCAGACCTCGGGAGTCTGTGGAGATGGCAGCTTCTCAGATGCAGAGAAGCAGGAGTCTGGTGGCCAGGATGCTTTATCAAGCAGAGTTCTGCTGGCACTGTGCTTATCCCTACTGGAGTATCCCACCTTCCAGAGTCACAGTCCCCAAGTCCAGCAGAGTGGGATGGGGCGGAGGAGAGTCCCATCCTAGTCAGTGTCCTAGTAACTCAGTTACCCTTTTCATTGCTGTGACCAAACACCCAACAAGAAACAGTGTAAGGGAGGAAGAGGTCATAACTTAAAAAGGGGTGTGGATCATCTTGGCTGGGAAGGAAAAATCTGGCCACACCAAGAGTGGACAGGAAGTGAGGCCAACCTATAAAATCTCAAGGCTGGCTCCTAGAGACACATTTCCTTCACCAAGGTCTCACATCCTGAAGATTCCACAGTATTCCCAAACAGCATGAAACCAGGGATGACACATTTCATATCTTAACTATACCTGACCTCAACACTTCTGCTTCTTGCCCTGTGTTTCTGGACTCTGATAAGGAAGTTTTTCAGCCTCAGGAAATAATAAGGGGTCTAATGGATGCCCAAAATACCACCAGGCCAGTCGGGCTACTCGAGCTTCCAAGGGAACAGCATTTGTTGGAGATGAACTTCCTTTCCGCCATAGACCACTCAGTTTTCAAGAAGTCTGCTGTTTGAGAGAGGGCACCTCCTCCAACACAGCGCCACAGAGAGCAGCTAAGGGAGAGAGGGCATCCAACCACTCTCCTTACACTGCCGGGAGGGCACATGCCTTTGTTGTAATGCCAGGAGGGCACATACCTTTGTGAGTTGCTGCTCTGAAGAGAACCCCAAGCCGAACACTGTGTTGGCTCTGCTGTCAGCCCACTGGCCGAACTTCTGTGAGGTTTTGGTGAAAGTCATGTTCGGGGTGATGGTGCTGTTTATAATCACCTGCGGGAGACAACCCAAGGGAGACAGCATTAACTCTACAGTGGACCGTTTCTCCAGACACAGCCGGTGGAGACAGGGCACTTCCTCTGTCCTGTTGGGTTTGCTCCTGGGCTGTTCTGACCAGGGCAGACACACAACCACGACAAAAGGTAATTTCAGACACTTGACAACAGAAGAGTCTAAGATGGAATCTTTCACATTACTGATAGGAAAACCTCTCTCCTAAGAATGGTTTCCAAAACTGATATTTTATTGCCCCGAAGATACCAAGTACCAAAGTTTCTTTAAAGACTAGCCATGTGTACATTCCCAGGGGAACTGCCCTCTCCCCACCATACCCACCTCCCATTTGAAATCTAGCCAAACCAGTTAATACTTCCACCAGCAGTGGGGCCTTTGCTTCCGAGGGGAAGGAGGAGATTCTGACCTGGGGAGTAGGTAGAGGGCTAATTAATAAATAGACTAGTCATACTGGTGAGAGCAGGGAGACCGGAGGGGTTGGCACAGGAGCCTGATGCTGGGCCGTTACCTCCCTTGACCTCAAATGAGAAAAGAAGCAGAGAGACCACAAACCCTGGGAGAGAGAGAGGGTCATGTGGAGCATATGTTTCTACTTTGTATTTCTGGTTAACAGAATCGCCGCCGTGAAGTGTATGTCCAATGTGAGTGAATGAATGAATGAATGAATGAATGAAATGAATGAATGAATGCAGCACGTATCAGATGGCTCCTGGGTCAGTCATATCCATATCCTTAGGGGTTCCTTGAATGCCAGTAGATAAAAGTTAACTGGAGTGTAACACACAGGTCCAAGTCTTGATCCTAACAGGCTTTCCCAGAGTTGGTCACACTAAGATAGGTCTTTAAAACAAAACAATTTCTAAGCAATTTTTCATAAGATATCTCATCTAAACTTATCTTTAAAGAAGGAGACACTGAGGTTCAACAAAGTCAAGTGGCTTGTCCAAGGTCATGATAGCAAGTGTAGATGACTGGGAATGTACTGCTCTCAAAGTAGTGGTTAATGGACTTTTTTTTTAAAGATTTACTTTTTATTTTTCATTATGTATACTGTTGGGGGAAAGGGTGTGCCTGTGAGTGTAGGTGCCCGCGGTGTTGGGTGCCCTGAAGCTGGAGAACAGTGGTTATGAGCCACACACATTATGGCTGCTGGGCATTGGAAGCAGGCCTGGAGGAAGGGAAGATGTTCCTAACACTAAACCGTTTCTCCAGGCCCCAATCTGGGCATTTTTAATTGATCTGTTTTCTACTTCACTGATGTGGCTGGTTAATACAGTCTATCTGCTGTTACATTATCCACTCAGTGCCTTGTGTGTGGGGAGTGGGGGAGTGAACAAAGAAGGAAGGAGTTTTAATTAGTTACCTGGTTTTGCTCTGTAGCTTCTCCTTTTTCAGTCTCCCCAGTTCTGAGACTCACCACCATTCCTGCCTCTGTTATTTTTAAAATCTAGCATATCTCATATTTTAAAAATGCACTCCAAGACTAGACATGGTGGCATACACCTTTAATTCCAGTACCTGGGAGCAGAGGCAGGAAGATCTCTGTGAGTTTGTGGCTAGTCTGATCTACAAAGTGAGTTCCAGGCCAGTTAGAATCTACTAAATGAGACCCTGTCTCAATCAAAATCAGTCAATCAATATTCGAAATCCCTGAGGTATTCTTCCCTTTGCTTGTTTTGTCCATTTCCCCTTTACTTTCTCAATACATTGATGTGTTTATTTTAAAGTCCTTGATGCAAACGCCAACACCTGGGCCATCTCTGAATCTATCATTATCTGGATCTCCCCTCCCGACTCCAGGCATATGGTCCCACCTTTTTGCAGGTCTAGTCATTTTTTTTTTTCTTAAATCTCATGCTGAAATTGCAAAGACTGCATAGAATGTGACCATCTGCCCAAGGAAGCTCCCTTTCTCTGCTAGGTGAACTAGGCAGACAGGAAATCCCCTCATCTTAGGGCTGTACTGGGTCAGGTTGGATTTCAGCTCCCAGAGACTCAGTCTACCTTTGGTTCACTCCTGAACTCAGGGCAGGCTCTTTATTTTATTTTATTTTTTTTTGCCTACATGTATGTTTGTGCATCATGGGCATGCCTGGTTCTTGTCAGAGAGTTTGCTGGACCCCCGGAACTGGGATTACAGATGGTTTTGAGCTACCATGTGCATGCTAAGAATTGAACCTGGGTCCTCTGGGAGAGCATCCAGTGCCTTTAACCACTGAGCCATCTCTCCAGCCTTAGGGCAGGCTCTTGAAGGAGTTCAACAGAGAGATGGGCAGATCTTGATCTCCTCTGCCCTCAAGGACTGTGGAGAATCAGTACCATCTGTGAGAAGTTTTCAGCTTGCTTTTGTAGACTATTAAATCCTCATCTTCCCAACTTGGCTGTCCTCTTATACTGGCTTCAGACTTGCTATGTAGCTAGGCATGACCTTCAACTCCTGATGACTCTGCCTCTCTCTGTCTACCAAGTGCTGGGATTATACACCTGTGCCACCCTCCCACTAGCTAATTGTGAAGGGGAAATTGGCCGTGTTGGTTGTTTGGGGTTATTCAAGTCTCCCCCTCTGTCACTTAAGCAATGTGAGCGTCAAGATCTCCACTGGTTTCTCTACCAGGAGCAGCCTTTCTGCAGGACTCAGTTCTGTGTACAGCCTTGAGCTGTCCCTAGTCAGTGGGTGTCCAGGTGACAGGGTGTGTAGGAGCCCAGTGTCCCAGTGTCCATACTCTCTGTGGGGCTTTCATGATTTTGTGTATTGTAAACTCTTGGTGGGGACTTTGGTTTCTATACACTGTAAATTAAGAAAATGTCTTGGGGGGTGGTGGTTGGCCATTCTGAAGTTCCTTACTCTTCAACTTCATCTCTTTGGCCACTGCTAAGAGCTGATACCCCTCCCCCAGCAGTATCTCTGTCAGAGCCAAGCTCCAGCCTTCAGCCTGTATCCAGAATTGGCAAAGGCTTGCAGGAGAGAGGCTGCCCATCTTGGCTGAGTGGCCCCATCTCTCTAAACTTTTGGTCTCTCTAGCCTTCACCATTCTATAGCTTTTTGATGCCCTTAAATCATATTTATGGAAACAGGGATATAGCTCAGTGCCTGTTTCACAAGTGCAATTCCCTAATATCGACCCCCAAAAGTCAAATGTTTCCTATTTGTTATCAAAGAGAACATCGGCCCATAAGAAGCTATATACCTCACTTAGAAGCAAAGCGTTGAATCAGGACAAACCTAGACACAATGTTTCACTATGAATGTGCTTGGACTTTATTCTACAATGTTTGTGGGAAGCATGCAATTTCTCATAAGGTTGCTGCTCATGTCCATTAAGCAAAACTGGGCTCAGGCATGCCAGTTTAGCTTGTTGGTGTGGGTGTAAGTTCAGCTACTCCCCAAGTCCAGTAAGTAACATCCCCGTATTCATTCAAAGCAGGAATACCAGGCCACTGCTCACCTCTTTCCACCTCCATTTACAAATGTGATGGAAAGCAGAGAGCAAGGAGCTGGCAGACCACAGAGCATAACCCACAGACTCATCCTGTCTCCTTCCCTTCTGTCTCCCAAGCAAAGGGCCCATCCTCTCAGTCAGAACCAAGCTTGCCCCTGTGTCCTTGGGTCCTGTGTCTTTGACTCTAATTCCAGAATGTTCCTCCTATACATACAATCATGCTGTGTATGACCCTCCATAGGTAACAACAGGTTTGTTTGTCCTTGGGACACAAGATGCTGACCTTGCAGAACTCATGAGGGTTTTGCTGAGGGAGCTGAGCATCCTCCACATTCCTCATTAAAAGGTCTGTAGTTACCAGTCCCTTTCATCAGCATGAAGGGCCCTTACCTGCAAGTTGGAGGTGAGCCAGGAGAGAGAAAAGTGAAAGCCACACTTTCTACACTGCCCTTGTAATTGCTCACACTGGCTCTCTGCAGGCTCCACAATGCCTTACTTAGCAGGTTCTAAACAGTTTACCCAAGGTTCTGAGACTTCCTAGAGGGAGAAAGGGAGGGAGGGAGGGAGGAGGGAGGGAGGGAGGGAGGGAGGGAGGGAGGGAGGAGAATAGTGGCAAGGAAGGCCATTGTTTAGTATTCCAGCATCGTTTTACTGTGCCTTAACTACCCACAGTAGTTAGCCTGAGCAATGTCACAGAGAGAGTAGTAAGCCCAGATGTATGTAAGTGACAGCTGGATGGCTAACCTCCCAGAAAACCTACAGCATCGACCTCCATAAGAGCAGCAAGAATGACACCCGCAGTGAACATACTGCCAAAATATCCAGTCTCAGAATCTTCTTCCTTCTCTTGCCACTGACATGGAAACAGCCTCTGACCACACCTGCCTTGTCACTGAGACTGAGTCCTTCAGACAGGCTGGGCAGCATCTGGTAAGGCCTGCTCCTTCTGTGTTTGCCCCTCCCAGGCTCTGTCCCTTCCAGCTAAGCATGTTTACACCCAGAAGGCTTGTGTTTATCCAGGAAACTAACTCAGCTTTGGCTCTCACCCTTCTCAGGTATGGAGGAAGGAAGGAAAGAACATGAACACATACAAAAAGACCCTTTGAAAAACAGTGATTCTGTTTTTTTGGAAATGTGCCTTGCCGCAGCCCAGGCTGGTCTTCAACTCTCTGTAGCCCATGCTGGCCTTGAACTAGAAAACCTCCTGACTTAGGCTCCCAAATGTTGGATTGTAGGCATGTACCTCCAAACCCAGCTGAAAAGACCTCTCTGTCTTCATGTACACCAGAGGAAGGAATCTGATCCCACCATGTGGTTGCTGGGAATTGAACTCAGAACCTCAGGAAAAGCAGTCAAGTGCTCTAAACTGACCAGACCCCTGAAAAAGCCCTCTTAATCTGCCGTGGGTCTGCAATGGTGAGTGCACTGTGCAGCTGGATGGGGGAGGGAGCTAGGGGAGCAGCCTGGGCTTCAGAACAAAAAGATGGGAGCTTAAGGGGCTGAGGGCAGCTTAGTTCTGGGGAAGTGAATTATCTGTTCCTGGGAGAATGGAGAGAATGAGCTAGGACAGGTTGATGGGCAAACCTATCGGCTCAGTTTTCCTAGCAATGTGGAAATATATGATTGACACATTCAAAGTCAGTCAGATGCCATCAAGGGTTTGGGCAGGAGTACGGAGCCACAAAGCTGCCATAGGTTAGCAAAAGTATTAAAATAATGTGGGTTCTCAGCATTTAACAACTGCACTTCCGAGCGTGGGAACTGTACAGGAATGCTCACCGTGGCGGTGTTTGCAGAAGCAGCATCTACCATCAGCAGGGTGTATAATAAACTGTAGCATATTCATAATGAAATGTTATCTAGCAGGGAAATTAACCAAGGCTGCGGGCATTAGCATAGGCAAGTCACAATCATCAAAGAACACATATGGGATGTCTACTTGTATAAAAGTCAAAAGCAGATAAAATAAATAACATACTACTTAAGTCAGGGGTCAACACACAATAATTCTCACGCCAAATCCAACAGACAGCCTGTTTTTTAAATAGAGTTTTACTGGATTACAGTTGTCCATTTACATATAGTCTATGAGTCTATGACCATTTTCTTTCCACAAAGGAAAACCAAAAAAGCTGCAAGAGATCATAAAAGGAATTACTCTCTGGCTTGCTGAGAAGTTTGTCAACCCCTGGTTTAGGAACACACCACACACACACACACACACACACACACACACACACACACACACACACACACGAATGGCAAAACTACCAAGGAAATACCTGTTACAGTTTCAGGAAAGGAAAATCTCTTAATGGATGGATGGATGGATGATTGTGTAATTAGGGAAAGCCCCACACATACTTCTGGAATATGGTCAGCTCCCGACTTAATATAATTCTACTTAAGAGTCTTTGACTTTATCGTGGTGTGAAAGTGATTCATATTCATTAGAAATCATACTTTACATTTATATTTATTTTATTTTTGCAGTGCTGGGCTTGAAAGACAAGGCACTGGACATGCAGTTAAGAGCTATACTACAGCCTCTAAATTTTGACCTTTTCCTAACTACTGATACCCAGCATGGTTAGTGTATTCAGTGCAGTGTGAGCTGGGCATTCAGTAGGTTAGTGTGCTCAATGCGGTGCTTTGCTGTGTTGCTTTCAATCTGTCATGAGTTTTCTGAGTTGTATACTAGCACCTCCGTACTAAAGGACTTCAACTGAGTAGGAATTGCATGAGGGTTCACTTTAGTATTAATACAGTAAAAATAACTATTACACAAGCCTGGAACAGAGTTGTTAGGGAGGCTCATCTTCAGGGTGAGAAGAGGATGTAACCCAAGGCTAGTCACAGTGAGGATAGAGGCTGGACTTACAGAGGCTAATTAAAGAGGAGAGGTGGGGTTCAAGCAAACTGAGGGACAGGCAAAGAAGGGGTCACAGAAGTCGGGGTGTCATATGGAGGCAGGGAACTGCAATCAGGAAGCAACTGAGGAAGAGCAGGTGACACACACAAAGACAGAGGCAGAGATGGCACTGGTGGAAGAACAATGGCAGAGAGGAAGAATGACGACAGAGAGAGAGGAGAGTGAGGACAGCTGACAGACAGGGAAGAACTGTGCTCCTGGACACAGCGAAAAGAAGATGGGGGAGAAACCAGAGCCCAGTGGGGAGAGGGTCTACTCTGCAAAGCATGCAGACACAGGACGGGTGAGGTGCTGACTCCTCCATACACCCCCTGAATTCTCTCTGCAATGTCCACATGGAACGGTGTCCTGATGAAAGATCTAGTCCCTGCAGGTCACTGGAGTCAAGTTTTCTTAGGATGCCCCAAACACTGTGGCAAGGTCTTAGAAGAAGGCTAGCGGGAAGAGGACATTACCAAGCTCAGGAAGCTGGAGGCTGGAAGGACTGTTTTCCATGAGGAGCTACAAGGTACAGCAATCAAAGAATGGACTGCCTGCTCCCAATGTGGATTAGCAAGACGTTTCCCTCCTCATTCCTTATCTTCTTTGTGCCTCAGAGATGGAAGAAAAGAACCTGACATTCATAGAAAACCTACTGTGTGGTAGGAACATTCCAGAAACTCAATCTCCTAACAGGGGAACTTGACATTTTTTTTTTTTCAAGAGGAAATGATAATGGTGGATGGAAGATGGGAGCCAGTGTTTTTGTTTTTTAATATCACATCTATTTGTGTGTGTGTGTGTGGTGTGTGGTGTGTGTGTGTGTGTGTGTGTGTGTGTGTGTGTGTGTGTGTGTGTATACATGCATGCTAGTGTGCATTATTTATGGAGGTCAGATGACAACTTTTGGGAGTTGGTTCTTGCCTTCCATCATGTGACTATGAAGATTGGCAGCAAGCACCCTTACCTGCTGAGCCATTTCGCCGGCTCCTGATTGTGTTGGTGAAGACAACTTTACATTCCTAGAATACCCTAAGTGTTCTAGGATTTCAGCTGTTTCTATCCTTTGAACTACCACCATCAGGCAGAATTTCTGGCACAATGAGAACTGCTAAATATTTGTAGAACAGAAGACCTCTCAGGTCTCTGCTAAAGTAGGTTTTCTGTGAACCTATAAATAACCAGGAGACAAGGGCAGGAGAGTCATCCAGAGCCCGTGGGAGAAACACCTGCACCCAGACAAGCCCCGCCCACAGGACCAGGCAGCTTCTCATATAAGGATGGCAGTGATTAACTTGATCCACAAAGAGTGCCAAAACCACATAGAAACTGAGGCTGCAATGGCTCAGGTAACAAATGCTCTGGGAATGGAGCATCTCCACAATGGAGTTGGCCATTCTGTGCAAAGTTCACCACAAATCATGTGGGTGTTGTGCTAGCCACGGCTTCTGGCAGTGCTCTTAGAAGTTGGGAATTAGGGTCTATACTTCTGTGGCCCCCATCTGTCCATCAACTGTCAACAAGGCGAACCTTTCCTGGCTCACCCTTGGCAGTGGCCGGCCCTTGCTCACTTTCCTCCTGTGCACACCTGCAGAGGGGTAGCCAGGCCTGGACTCATCGTAGTTGACTCGCCATCCCAGCTGACTCTCCATCCCAGCTGACTCTCCATCATTGCTTACTCTCCCTCATAGCTGGCTATGGTGCTACCCATTCTGGCTTGACTTTGAGACAGGAAAGCCAGTCGGGCATACCTCTACCCAAGCACATCTGCAAGGAACTCAGTATCTGGGCTTGGGAAATGCTGAGGTACTACTACCCAGCAGGGTTCTCAACAGGCCATGTCTTTAGACCAAACTGGAAGGGACATATGCCATAATGTCCCTGAACAAAGGGAATGTCTTCATGTTTCAAGAAAAACAAAGAACAGGGTGGAATTATATCACCCTCGATAAAGTGCTCTCAGGTAGGTGAGGCCCTCTGTGCACCACAGGGAACAGGCACTTGCAAAGCCTGGGACAGGACAACAGAGCTAAGCTGCTGGCTCCAGCAC
The DNA here is from genome assembly GCF_003668045.3 of Cricetulus griseus. Lineage (NCBI taxonomy): Eukaryota > Metazoa > Chordata > Mammalia > Rodentia > Cricetidae > Cricetulus > Cricetulus griseus. The sequence goes on along the minus strand of NC_048596.1, from coordinate 115,884,577 downwards.
CTCCTCTCCAGGATGGCTTGTGCTCTTCCAGCTACTGCATCTGGTATGGCCTTAGCTCAAAGTGACCTTTGAGTCCCTTTCCATCCCAGCAACTTAAGTACATCTACTCCATCTAAGAGGGCAATCAGCTCAGCATACTACATGTATTGTAGCCACAGGAAGGAAGGCAAGAAATCTAGAGTATTCAGATGGAGAAGGAGCTGGGGCTGGAGACATCCAGACTTCAGATTGGGCAGATTGGGTAAGCTGGGTGGTAATAGCTACTATGGTCTAAGGTCTTGTTTTCCATGCCCCACCTAACTATGGAAGCTGGACGCAGGTTCACTTAGATGTTTTCTGTCCATCTTACTTGCTGCTGGGTCAAGGGAGGGTCCTGCAGGACTGTGGTAGTGCTGAAACCACATCTAGTACTACTGAGACAGGATATACTCCTGAGCCCAGCTCCTGGCTATAAGAGGTAGTAGCTAAGTAACCGAGTCTAACCCATTCTCACATTCCCTAGCCTTCTGCTCCCTTTGCCAAACAAGGCTCTGCCACAGTTCTCTGTGCTGCAATGGTAAAGCTGGAACTCTCCGTGGACTTCAAGAACACAAGGTGACTAGGGTCATTGCGGGGAGGTAGCCGGAGAAGCTCTGGCTCAGCCTCTGAATTTCAGTGGTGCTTCACACAGTCTACATTTCCAATTCCCACGTCCTAAGTGCCTCACTAACTCGGTGAATGTCCTACACTCGGCCTGAGTTCCCTCCAATACACAATCACTGCACAGCTCACATTCCCAAACCCATCTGACTCCTCAGAGCCACACTGCCACAGCTCACAGGGACTGCAGAGGCATAATGATACCGTGGCTGACAGTTTGACAAATTACTAAAAGTCTAGCTAATAACCAACGCACTGGCTGTAAGGACGCTGTTTTATCTGTAGTTAAGCCCAATAAATCCTCAGATAACTCTACTGACTCGAGTGCAAACCCACCTAAGGATGGCAGTTGTACTGACAGAATCTACAGATGAAAGGAAGCAGGTCAGCTCCGTTCTCCAGCCCTGTCAGAACATCCTGGAAAGAGCCCGAGCGAGTCCAGCTCAGAAGCACAGAGGAGTGGTAATTACAACTGCAGTCCCACTGTGCCTCCCAGAAGCAAAAATAAAATAAAACTTTAGAATCAAGGCTTCTTTCAGATAGTCCTTCATTACAACTGAGGCACTATTACACGGCCGGCACTGTCACACTTCCTTGTGGCTGGCCACCCCTTTCCATGTCCCCAATGGTCTATCTCAGCTGCTGAGATGGGAGAACCATTTCTTCAGTGTCATATGATGTTCATCAGACCAACTGCTGTTCTCTGAAACGATGGGCCACACAGTCTCTGCCTGAAAAAAATGTCAGGGAACGCTTCTGTGGTTGCCAGAGTGAATCTTGCACCAAGCTGGTAAATCAAGACCTGCTGGACACCAACACCAGCTTGTCACACTCCCCAGCTGGTGTAGGAACTAGACACAAGCTTGTCACCCCCCCCCAGCTGGTGTAGAGGCTGGACACCAGCTTGTCACACCTCCCCAGCTGGTGTAGAGGCTGGACACCAGCTTGTCACACCTCCCCAGCTGGTGTAGAGGCTGGACACCAGCTTGTCACACCTCCCCAGCTGGTGTAGGGCTGGACACCTGCTTGTCAGCCTAGAGGCTGGACAGAGCCCAGCTGGTCTGGACACCAGCTTGTCACACCTCCCCAGCTGGTGTAGAGGCTGGACACCAGCTTGTCACACCTCCCCAGCTGGTGTAGAGGCTGGACTGGACACCAGCTTGTCACACCTCCCCAGCTGGTGTAGGGACTGGACACCAACACCAGCTTGTCACACCTCCCCAGCTGGTGTAGGGACTGGACACCAACACCAGCTTGTCACACCTCTCCAGAGTAAATCTCACTACCTGCACCTAGACCTCAACTATAAAAAATGAGGACATTCTGGGTTCTTTGCTGAAGGAGTGAGGGTTGTGGAAATTGGGAGAGAAAGACAGGACCATAAGACCACTCACCTTCATCTCTAGACATCATGCTGACAGCCCAAAGGAGACACTGAGGGGGAAGCTGGGCTTGCATCCTATGTGGAGGCCCTGGTGGGTCTCGTGTCATGCCTGGGGGGGTCTTATAATGGAGACACTACTGTTCAGCTCTCAGCTCTTTACTTCCTATTGTCTAGGAAAGCTGACCAAGAGGCAGAATCCACAAGGGACCACAGACAGTAGATGAGAAGCCACCAGCCAAAGGGATGCTCTAAGGGTGCTATTGCAGGAGTTATAGGTTTGTTTGTTTTGTTTTATTGCTTCTTTGCTTCTGTTTGTTTGTTTGAGACAGGGTTTCTCTGTGTAGCCCTGGCTACTCTGGAACTGACTCTGTAGACCAGGCTGCCCTTGAACTCAGAGGTTCTCCTGCTTGTGCCTCCTGAGTGCTGGGATTAATGGCATGTGCTACCATTACCTGGCAAGGGTTACAGTTAAAAAAGAAAAAATCAAAAGACAAACTCTGGTTGTTAAAGCAAATACTAGAAAATAAAGATAAGGGAGGTGGTTTAGATGGTAAACAGGATTTTACCTCCAAACACACTGAATTTCAGGTGACAGTATAGAAAACTAACTAGTGCAGTGGACACAGAATACAGGCAGAGAGACTGTAATGCAGAAGGTTTATTTAATTTTAAAGACATGGTAGTACTTTTGCTGGCATCCCTTCATTCTCTTTCCATAAGTAATGTGGCAACGATACACATAGGGAAAACAAAATAATAAAATATCAGGAATAAAAAAGTACTGTAAGAAATGCTAAGTCAAATAACGATGGTACATGCCTAAAAGTCCAGTACCAAGGAAACTGAGACAGGAGGATTGCCCCGAGTTCACTTATAGCCTGGGCCACATAACAACATCCTGCTCTAAAAGAAAGAGAAGAAAAAACTCACAAATTATTTAATAAAAATCGATTCCCATGTTCAATAATGCCAGAACCAGACTAGAGGAAATATTCATTGATTGCAAGGGTGCAATCACCGGGTATCCTCATACAGGCTGTAAGAAAGAACCCTTTGGGCTTTCTAGGGCTGTACAGCATTAACAGCATGACCTATAATATTACCTGTAGGAATCTACCCCAAGGAGACATTCAAAAGGAAGCAATCGGAATATAATGAACAACTGAGGATACTCACTACATGGGCATGCTTAACATCTGTAACAGCGAGAGAAACTGAAGACATCGTAAAGAAATTAAGATCACTATAGGCACTTAATGTAATCACTGCATTGGCATTAAAATGTTAATTACGAAGACAGTGAGGGAACAGGGAAATCTGTTTCTTACTCACTTGTCACAATTTTAGGGTGGAAAAGAAAGAGCAAGATACGTGATTATCCGGGCATTATGGTAAGCTCTGGGATAAGACCGGAGTGTTGGGGATACAGCTTTTCCCTTCATCTTTCAAATGTACCATATAAAAATAAGGGAGGGTGTCAAAACCGTCTGGCAGGGCAGTACCTTGGCCCCATCGACGCTGATGATTCGATAGCTGCTCCTGGTGACATCGTAGAAGTAGGAAACAGTGACGGCCTGCTTGCTCGCAGGCACCCAGTTCTTCTTGGTGCTGGGGTCAATCTGGAAGACGTGCGCTCGGGTGGTGAAGATGGGCTGTTCTCTGCAACAGGACAGATGTGGAAGTGAACTAATGGAACCTGATCTAATGTATAATTCATCATTTCTAGGCCACCCACTGTCTCATATGATTTTAAATAGCTTTTGGGCAAAGATACATATGCATGAGAACAATTAAAATGAGGAGGAGGAGGAAGAGACAGCTACCCTGTGAGTAGTTTCCCCAACCCACACTCCATTTACCCACAACTACCTCGAGGCTGCTGGGCAACAGGCCTAATGAGCAATTTGCTTAAAATGAAACTCTTTGTTGAGAGTTTTTTACATCCCTGTCAAGTATCCTTTTTTTCCCTCTGACATTCTATTGGCATTCATGAGGGGCGGAGAGGGACTTTGGAACTAATTCATTTTAGAAAATTTTTAACAAATTGATTTTGGGAGATTCTGCATCAAGTTTAGGATTTTGTAACTCATTTGAAGCTTAATATTTCATTTAAGTATTCCTCAAGTTTGAGGGAGTGTTCTGAATGACCGAATTATTTTATACCCTTGGAAGAATTGTCAGTTTGCTTTTGAAACCAGTAAGGACTTTAGAAGTTGGAGGAGCCTTCGTGTGTTGTGTAGCTCTTCCTTCTGGTTTTATGTCTTACAGAAGCCCTCTCTTCTCTGATCTGACTCTGAACTACTGTCTTTTTCATCCCACATGCCTGTGATCGTTTCCATGGCTGCTAAAAAAGAATTAACCAAGTTAACACATTTTCTATGTTACTTTCTGCTTAGTAAAGAATTAATTAGGTCCTGACAAAGGCATTCATAACTAAGACTATTAAAACTAATTAAAACTGTAACAGAATTCACTACACAGTCATACTTTGAGGTACCTGCTTAACAAAGCCACAAAAAAAGAAACAAACTCATCACAAAACCTGCTTTTTGAAGAAAAGCTTTGTAGGTAAACTATCTCAAAAATTCTTTTAAGTGTTCAAAATAAGACAAAAAAGTGGGGGGGGCACACCAGCATGCAAAAAATAAATAAAAAAAACTATAGTAAGCATTGGTTAAAGACACAAAATTAAATCTCAAGGTCTGATTTTGGTTTAGTCAAATTAATTTTTAAAGTCCCAGCAATGTCAAAGAGATGATAAAGAAAAGGACACCCAAGTGGACACAGAAGTTCAAAGGGCAAGGAAGTCTCAAGTGCTATGCTTTGGGGAGGTGTCTGAGCTCTGGCCCTGCCCCTGCCCCTGCCCCAACCCTGCCTGCCCTGCTCTCCTCCTCCCTGCCCAGCACCTGCAAAAGACTCATTACTGGAAACACAGCTCTCAAGGGAAAACTTACTCTAGGAAAGCAATTTACTCTTTGAGCCTCATACCAGGGATGTCAGGCAATATCATGGATAATATCGACAGTGTCAGAGGAACACGGAAACTTCTGGGAGAGTGTGGTATGAATATAATGCCAGTATAGCTGCTTCTAAAGCTGGTGTTCCAAAGAGCAGCAGAGGCTGGCTTTCCTGCTCCTCTCCATCCCAGGAGCAGGAAAAAGTAAGAGCAGGAATGTGGGTTACTCGGGCTTTTCCCTTAATAGTCCCCAAGTTCACTCACTGGCTTCATCCCAAACCCACAACGGCTAGGTGACAGCTGTAGAAACAAAAGGAAGATCCTAGCTGTAATGTTTCACATCTGTTGTCAAGAGGCCAAGCTGTGTGCAGCACATACTCATGAATACGATGTAGGGAAGTCTGCCGTCTGGATGGCCCAGCTGTGCCACTCACAAGCCAGCACTGGAGTTTTCTAATCATCGAAATACAACACTATAAAGAAAACCACGTTCTCATGCAATGGTCTGCAAATGTGAGGGGAAGGAGGGATGAACAGCTGCCACTATAGAGCATTTGGCCGATTAGATTTACTGATTCTCTCCTGCACTCTCTTATGGCACTAAACAGTAGGCCACAGGTCAGAGAGGAGCCCCTTTCAGGGGCAGAACCTGGGCTTTCAGGTCTGTGTTCCTGCTCCCTCCCTGAGGAAGTGGGGCTAAGGTGGGGTACAAGCATGCAGCGTGTGGACACTAGTTTGCCAAACCTTCATGATAGCAATTAGCCATGATAGTAATCACTAAAACTACTAGCTCCCAAGCCTGCCCTAGCCCCTGGCACCTGACTCTCTAGTAAAAGGACCTGAGGTCTCTCCTGTAACAAGTGTTCTAGGTAGCTGTTATCTTCTAAAACTGCGAGGAAGCGCTTTCCTTAGACACTACCCAAGGATTCGGAAAACAATAGAGGACACTTCCCCACAGGCAGCATCTCTCACCTCGAGTAACATGGTTGACTGTTAGTGGCTCATCTACTCCTTAAAGGTCTTCTACAGATCTGGGGGTCAACAGTGGGACCAAGAACCTATTGTGGATGCAAGGGATTGGGAGAGGGGGCTGAAGGGAGGCAGAGGTGCTCTGGTCAGGAGGAGGTTCTCACCAAGGAGGAAGGGGGAGAAGGTAGGCGGCCTACTGTGTTCCAGCAATGACTTTCTATGTGCACTCTGTCCTTAAAGCCAGCAGGAGTGAGGAAGTGAGGCGGTCAGTCAGAGTGGAGAGAGATGCAGGGAGAAAGACTGCAAGGCAGGGCTTGTGACTTGATGCAGCCAAAGTAGCCTGTTGTCTGTTTGGCATGACTTGCCACTCAGACCAAAGCCCCCATCGCCAAATTTGCCTTCTCAGACCTGGAATCAGAAAGCCTTGAGTTGCCATCAGAACCCTAGCTGGAAAGAGATACACCCAGGTGGGGAGGCACATAGGTTCATCTGGACACACCCTTGGTCACCACAGCCAAGCCTTCTACAGGAAGAGGCCTAGGAAGAACACTGTTGGGACTCTCACCAGACCTGTTTTCTGTTAGTGTTCACTGTATCAGAAAACTGTGGCTCACTGAGGTCACAGAACTACATTCCTCGGCCCTGAGGTCCCAGCAAACACAGGTGGGGGCATGGTGTAGGGGGGATGGGGACAGATAGAACCTGGACCTTCACATACTTGAAGCTCTGTACCCAGCAAACCACCCACAGTACTGGGATTTCCAAATGTATAACCCAATATGAGTGCTGGGGAGTTTCAAGCTATTCTTCTGATATTCAAAAAGTCTAATGTTATTTCAAGAGACAGAGAGAGAAAGAAAAAAAAAAAGGGCCAGGATGAAAAGAACAGCCAGGCGCTGACATTTACCAACTGCTTAGTATTCTGCATATGGGATTTCTCATTTAGGATCACAATAATCCCTCGGGGAAAGTGCTGTACAGGTGGGGGGAGACAGGATCAGAATGGCCAAAAGACCTGCCTGGGTCACACAGTAAGTGGCATCTTTGGAAACTTTAACTCCCTCTTAACCATGTCCTGGAAGAGCTGTTAAAACAGTAGCTGTGGCAGTGCTCAGCTTGTGGTATGGATGCTAACGTAATCCCCTCCCCTTGCATGCAAGCAAGAGGTCCTTTGCTTTGGCCTTTTTTTTGTTTGGGGCCTGGGATTTTTAGGCAGGGTCTCTCTCTGCTAGTCTTCAGGGACTTCCAATTTGTCGTCCTCTTACCTCAGCCTCCTGCACTGGGATTACAAGTTTACACTTTAGTCTGACTCTCAACCAACAGAATACAGCAAAGATGATAGGTTGTCACTTGTGTGATTAAGTTACACTGGATTGCAACTTGTTTTCACCCAACTCGCCCTTGCTGGCTTTCAGGAATATTAGGAGTCCCACATTGCAAGGCAATGAGAACACTCCAGCCAGAGAAGAACTGGGGCCCTTGGTCCAACATCCCCAGAGGACAGAATTCTACCAACAACCATATGAGTTCCAAAACAGATCTTTCTGCAATCAAGCCTTTACGTGAGACTTCAGCCCATACCTGATCACGGTACCGGACACAGGACTGCTCGAAGCTAAGGACACTGACTCCTGCCCTACAGAAACAAGGTTTGTTTAAGCTGCTGACTGTGTAGTTTATTACAGTGAGTTAGATGGCTAAGACATCGCCCTTCACAGAAAGTTTACAACACCAAATGGATGGCAATATCCTCATTCGGCTCTCCTAACAGCTGTAAGTGGACAGAGTTATCCACATGGAGAGCTTAGGGTCACAAGGGGATGCCAAGCAACAAAAAGAACACAACTGGGATCCTTTCAATTCAGAGAAACAGACCCCGACTTTGAAAGCCAATTTAGCCTCACCTGAGAAAGTACAGGTGCTGTATCTAGGACATCGCTGTCAGGTCCTATGTGTGCACAAATCAGAATAAGGAGCATCAACAGAATCAGAACTTCCCAGCAGACGGGACCACAGGTCCCTCGCAGCAGGGGCCAACAGAACAGTGCGGATCAGAGCCCAGAAACCACCTTCAGATCCAATTTCATCCCCCTTTCTTTGGTGTTCAGTGCTCAGGGAGTATATTTGAAATACACTCCCATTCCTTCTCCATGGCTTTAAATAGAAAGCAGATGTTTCCGGATGGCAAAATGCTTCTTCAGGCAGACAATATAACCTACTGTTCCCTTGCACAGTCTTTTAAAAGCTGAATAAACACCAATTGCTGCTCATTGAGCACATTTTGGAACCTGACAGTAATTGTCCCTAAGAATAATTAGATGCTCTATGCAACATATGTACGCTTGGAACACGAAAACCACTCGGCAGAGCCACCGCTTCGGCTTTGAACGATTTCTGGCTCGGCGTGAAGTGATTCTGCAAAAGAACTGGCACGACATTTTTTTATTTTTTTTTTCAGAAAAGAAAGAAAAATGAGGTTTTAACTTGTCATAATCTTTCACTTGCTCAGTGCCAGGCTGTTTTCTGACATTAATCTTATAAAGCCTCGAGATTCTTATTTTCCTACTTCTATTTGATTTGAATTGCAAAAAGTGATTCAGAAATTAGTTCTGCAGCTATTTAAACGTTTCAAAGTCTCATAATGCTCCCCACTTAAGTCTCGACTCTTGAGCTCCTTCACATAAGCATCCGTGCAGTACCTAGAGGAGAGGCTCTCCAGCCTCCACAGTAAGGTCCTACCTGGCCAGCACCATAGACTTCTCCGCTCTGTCCCTCACAGGGCCAGTTCCAAGCTTTGGGAATAGTCACAGGCTCTGGGCTACCTTCTCTGTTCTGCCCTGTCACCAAACTGGCTTCTGCTGTTCTCGTGTGTGTGTGTGTGTGTGTGTGTGTGTGTGTGTGTGTGTGTGTTCCTTTAAAGGTTGGAGGACAACCTCAGGGGTCATTCCTCTACTACCACCTTTTATTTGACACAGGGTCTCTCACTGAACTTTACATTGGCCAGGCTAGCTAGCCAGCCAGGTGTAGGACTCTGTCTGGCTCTACCTGCCTCCCATCCCACCATTGCTGGGCTTACAGGAACACACCACCAAGGCTGGCTTTTTTACATCAATTCTGGAGAACCTAAATTCAGGCCCTCTTCTTCCCAGTCCTTCTGCTATCTTTCTTCAGGACTTCTGTCGTTTGGGAGCACTAGGGTCACACTCAGGGCCTCACACACGCTAGGCAAGCATTCTACAACTAACTACCCCAGCCTGCTTCTACTTCTGAAACCTGTACTTTCTTATGTCCATACCAACACTCAGGGCCATTTCTGGAACTAAAATCTCCACCCTCCACAGGCCAGAGGAGTCAAGTCCTGCCATAGCATCTTGTGAGGTCTAATGTGAAATCCATTTTCATTTTGTTTGTTTTGTTTTCGTAGTGCCTAAGACCTTGTAAATGCCCTCCATTACCATGTTACACTCCACACCCAAGAGGATACAAGCAAGGGCCAGAAGCATGGCTTACCTGGCCCCTGGCCAGCATTCCAGATGGCTAACAGGCTCCTTGACTGTGAGACCAAACACCCAGAATCCAGACAGAGAGACACAAGACAGGAAGGTAGGGATCCCGAAAGTCTCACATATTCTCTCAAACAGAAAAGCTAATTCACAAGCACTTTGGGGTTCTACTCTCATACAAAATAGTTACCACTATTTTCAGAAATCTCTGCACTCATGAATAGTACAGTTTGGCAAGGAGGTGAGGTATAAAATCACAAATTAAAAAATAAACCAAATAACCAGAAAGAAATTATAATGAAATTTAAAAAATTCCATCCACAATAGCAACCAAAAGAAGTATGCAAAAATCTATATTAAAAATAAAAATTTCCATGATACATGGGAGAAAACATTAATAAATGACATGCCCCATTCCTACATAAGAAAATCAATATGAAGTTCCTACATAAGAAAATCAATATGAAGATGCCGATTGCCTCTAAATTATTATGTAATATAATAAAAATATCAGTAGGATCATTTTTGAACTAGACAAGGTCGTTTATATAAAAACTCATTTTGTGAACAAAGTCCAAAAAAACAAACAAAAAATTGGAAAATGAAGATCAATGGGAGATATTTAGCTATATCAGATATTGAAATATAGTATTATAAAATTAACATCAAACAAAAAGGGAGGTGTTAGCAAATATGCAGACACATTCACAGAAGAGAACAAAAATTTATAAATAGAAGCTTCAGGAACTGTGTGCATGGTACAGGCAGTTCTGCCCATTTTCAGGGACAAAGAATTATTTCACACATCATGTTCCAAGAATGCACAGCTATGGGGGAAACTTCAACCTGCCAGGCCTGAGCCAGAAGCCCATCTCCCTGCTCCTCCAAGCCCCTTCAAGTAGACCACAGCTACCTCACTGTGTTAAATTGCTTCTCACACCACCAGATGCTAATTATCACACCCGATAAATCAACGACCTCAGAGTTAGAGCCTTTGCCTTAAACCTTCCTGGTCCACTGACAGGGGATTTTCCCTTTAGGTCACATTTACACCAGAGAGTAGAGGAGACACGTGCCCCCAATGAACGATGGCAGGCTTGATTAATGATGCTACTTATTCCTTGGAGTGTCTGGCAGTTTTTAAAGAGCATTCAGCACACATTCTCCTGTTGTGACGTGGGTCTAATTAAGTTCCATAGGCCATGGTTGCCTCAGGGAGGACATCTGATCCACTCTCATGTCTTTGGATCTGGATAGCCAGTAGTTGAGAAACGGGACAGGAAAGCAGGTATTTCCGTGGGTGGAAGAAGCTTCTGAGGATGCAAGGCAATGCCGAGCTTATGGGGAGGGTGAGAAGGTGAGGGAAGGGTGAGGCAACTCTGCAATGCCACTCAATGTTCAAATGGCCCCTCTCTCACACACTCCCTCACTAGGATCGCTGGGCGTTTACAGGAAGGGACATCAGGAGATGAAGCCAACGGCAGGACTTTATCTCAGAGCCAGCATCTGTCGTCTATGCTCCATGGAAAATTTATATCAAGGCAATTTTCTCTTCCAAATGCATTCCAAAAATTACATATGTAGGAAAAATGTTAAATGCATTTGGATATCTGTTCCCATAATTACATAATTACACTTTTAAGAAGTGGCATTCTTAGCCCAATACAGCTAGGAAATAACAGGGATGCTATATGATACACACAAATCTGTCACATGAGCTACACATAGGTGTGTAGCCTGCACCTATAGACTACTTTAAGCATGCATAGACATTCTATTCACTATATCCTGTCTATAAAAAGTATTTTAGGATTTCAGTACAGACTCATCATTTTATTCTGTAGAAAGCATGTTGAATATCTAAATTATTGTATTAAAAAATTATTCCAGGGCTGAGGATACGACTGAATTGACAAAGTGCTTGCCTAGCATCTGTGAAGTCCTGGGATCAATCCCTAGTACTGAATAAGATAGGTATGATTGACACATGCCTATGATCATAGTATTTCAGCAGTGGAGGGAGGGAATCAGAAATTCTAGGTCATCCTTTGCCTACATAGTGAAATTGAGGCCAATCAGGGATATATGAAACCCTGTGTTAAAAAAAAAAATCATGGTAAGTAGAACAAGTTTTGAATAAAAAAATCAGAATTTTACAGTTCACAAAATGTGAACTCCACAGAATTGGAAAACATCCAAGTAATGATTTCTGGAAAAGCAGGTGGTGAATTGCCAGACTCACGACGATTAATGATCTCTGGGACAGCCTAATTCAAGAGAGTGAAAAATCCTGCTGAAGGAACAGTTTGTGTTCTTCCTCTTGCTACAACACATCTGTGCACACAGATTTTCATATTAGATCACAGTAAAACACAATATAGACGACTTTATGCTATAAAAGGCTGTGACTTGGCAACACAATTTCTAATCTTAACCAAAGAAGATTTTTTTTTAAGGACCAGGGAAATAATGTTCTAAGTTTTAAATGTTGAGGGATCTTATATTCACCTCCGATAAAAAATAAATTAGATGTTTGACTAAGTGCTGTCTTAATAAACTAGAATCTTCTTTGATGTTTCACCCTGATACTATTAAGAAGTATTTACAAAGAAGCGTGATTAATCAGTAGCAATGAAATCATTTGTGAGATCATATCCTGCTGATTCCTCCCCACTTTACCTTGGAGTATGTCGTTTTATGATATTGCTCTCCCGTTAATATATCAAGATGGGTCAGGTGTGGTGACACATGGCTGTAACCCCAGCACTGGCAGCAGAACAAGAAGATCACCTCAAGTTGGAGACCAGCTTTGTCTACATAGCAAGTTTCAAGCTAGCCAGACTGTGTAGTAAGACTCTGCCTCAAAAAGATACTTAATAAGTAAAGTTAAATTAAAATTTGAAAATGCAAATTGGTGTTTCATGATAACTGGGAAATGCTGAGTTTACAGCAAAGGAGTAGCATAGTTCAGAAATGCAACACAAAGAAAGGGGTGCCTGGTACTTGTATTGAGAATGAACGGAAGGAAGAGACAAAAGCTACTGATGGGGCACTGTACAATCCCCCAGAATAGAGAGGTGAGTGCCTGGTCATGAGCAATGAGAACGGGCCACCAGGAACAGGCCACTGAGACTTCAAAGGTGACATTAGGAGAATGTTGGGTTTCCAGTCTGGCAGTTAAACAACTGAGAAGTCACCATGCATCCTAACTGATAACCTAAGCTTAGCTCTGTCAGTCACTGCTTCACACGATTACTATGTCACAGCAAACCACAGCTGTCTACCTGGATATGGAGAGTCACAACTCCCCAGAGCAGAGACACAGTACCAACAAGGGTGGGGAAATCTGAAGTGCAGCTGATGAGCTGCTGAAGTCTCATTATGGACCAGTCTGAGGGTTAAAAACCGTGGGAACCCAGTCAGAGTTGTATTATGGTTAGTGGTGATGTTTTGGGGTGTTGAGTTGAGAAGGATGGAGTTGTAATGGTTAATCTTCACAGTCGATTTGACTGGATTTGACATCCCCATAGGAGAAATGCCTCTTGAACATACCCATGAGGGGCTATCTATAAAGAAAACCCACAGTGAGTGCAGATGACACCATCCCAAAGACTAGGGTCTCAGGATGAATACAAAAGAAAAATGGGGAAAGCAAGTTTAGCACCCCTACCCACTCTTTGCTTCCTGACTGGATGCAATGTGGCCAGCCACCTCATGCTCTTGCCGCTTGGCACTTCGCTCTGTGGTCTGCACCTTTCTCAGATTGTAAACACAAAGAAAGCCTTCCTTCCTTTAGACACTTTTGTTACATTGATGAGAAAAGTAATGAATACAGGGTTACCGCTACTTGTTTAACCATTTACTTCCAGGAGCCCCATTAAGTTCTGACTGAAGATAAAAGAAAAACCCAATTATGCTTCTAGCAGGCAGAGAGGAAAGTACCCTTTAAAAACACCAGCACCTCAACAAGGTTTGCCTCAGAAGAAATTAATGTGCTAGGAACATTGTCAGAGTCTAAAGGACCCGGGAGACTGGGAATACCCAACTCCAGACCCCTCCGCTATTTAGTTGCATCTGAGCAGTGGGGATGCTAGACTAACAAGAGACCTCTCCCCAACACAATGTACCACCACACCGCTGAAGGCTGACTTATTGAAGCTCCTATACCTAGCATGCCAGATCTATTTTTTTCACCAAAAATCACATGAAAGGAATATTGGAATACTCAGATCAGGAGTTTTCAAAACTGTGATTAATACATTAAAATGTTTTAATGGGAAAAATTGACAACAGGTTAGAAACAGATGATAGCTACTGTGAGGAAAGAGAGGGAGAGTCTAAGCAAGAATCAAGCAGGAATATTGAAGATAAAATAACACCACTGGGACCAGCAATAGTTCAGTGGGTAAAGGCTATTGTGTTAGTCTGACAACCCGAATTTGATCCCCAGAATCGAGTAAAGTTAGAAGTAGAGAACCAACTCCACATAAATGTCTTTTGACCTCCATATATGTGTGGTGGCAAGCGGTGCCCACAGGCAAGCACCACACATGGAGGAGGAGGAGGAGGAGGAGGAGGAGGAGGAGGAGGAAGAAGAAGAAGAATAAGAAGAATAAGAAGAATAAGAATAAGAATAAGAAGAAGAAGAAGAAGAAGAAGAAGAAGAAGAAGAAGAAGAAGAAGAAGAAGAAGAAGAAAACACACCAAAGGGGGTTGAGGATAGTATCTCCGAACTTATGGATATGACAATAAAACTTTCAAAGCTGAAAAAAGTAAAGAGTGAGGGACTTCCCCATACAAGAACTGAGGGAAAACTATGAAAGGTATAACAAGAATAACAGGACTAGAAGAAGAAAGAAATGTAGGACCATTTAAAGCAACAATGACAAAAAATCTCACCCAAGCTAATGTCAGACACCGAACCACAGATCCAAGACAGCAAAGACCAAGACACCAAATTAAATGCTAAATAAACCATAACCTCTGGTTTGGTTTTCCATTGATTTGATAAAACACTGAGCAAAAATAACTTTAGGGAAGGGGGGATTTATTTGGCGTACAGTTTACAGTCTATCATTGAAGGACAGGAACAGGAACTCAAGGCAGGTACCTGAAGCAGAAACTTCCCCAGAGACCATGGTGTGTGTGTGTGTGTGTGTGTGTGTGTGTGTGTGTGTGTGTGTGTGTGTGTGTGTGTGTGGTGCTGATTGTTGGCTTGTCCTTATGGCTTTCTCAGTTTCCTTCTTTCCTTCCTTCCTTCCTTCCTTCCTTCCTTCCTTCCTTCCTTCCTCTCATCCCCCCTTTTTTGTTTTGTTTGGTTTCTTGAGACAGGGTTTCTTTGTGTAACCTGGCTGTCCTCGAACTCACTTTGTAGACCAGTCTGGCCTCAAACTCAGAGATCCTGCTGGGATTAAAAGTGAGTGCCCCCACTGCCTGGCTTTCATCTTTCGTCTTATACAACCAAGGACCATCTGCCTAGGGATGGCACTGCCCAATGAGCTGGGCTCTCCCACATCAACCATCAATCAGTAGAATGCCCCCCAGACTTGCCCACGGCTACTCTGATGGAGGCAGTTCCTCACCTGATGCTCCCCCTTCCCAGGTGAATGTGTAGTTTGTGTCAGGTTGACAGAAAAACCAACCAGTACATCATTCCAATACTTATTACATTAAAACCTCAGAAAATAAGAAATAAAACCTTCAAAAGCAGCTGAGGGAGGGAGGAGTGACCCACCTTATCAATAAGGGAGGAAATATAAAACGACATCTGACCTGGCTTCAAATACCATGCAAGCAAGACAAGGGTGGGTGCCGTATTTAATGTGTTGAGAGAGGAGAAAAAAACAAGTCTAAAATTCTGTACTCTGCAAAATTATCCTTTGGGAGTGAAGGAGAAATAAAGAGTCTAGGATAAAGATTGACGGAATTTGTTGACAACCAACCTGTCTTGCAGGAAACATTAAAGGAAGCTGGGAAAGAGGGAAAGGATGAATGTCGGAAATTAGGTGTACAGAAAGAGACAGGCATGTAAGTGAAAGGTGACATCCCACTGTCCCTTATTCTTGGCTGACTTAAGACAGATACCAGGGTGTTCAGACAGGAACATGAGCAATGTGCCTTGCTGGGTGTACCATTGCACAACTCTTATATGTAAGTGTGACAGGAGACAATGTGCCTTGCTGTGCGCACATATGTGAGAGTGACAGGAGACAGGGATGGCTCAGGTGAAGGGAGGAATCGGACTATTGCATCACTGTCTGTGAAGGGAACGCTGTTATTTGAAAGTGGGTTTGGGCTGAGAATGTTGGTCGGTGGCAAAGCCCTTGCATTCCTCAAACCACAAAACATGAAAGAAAAATATAAAACCCAAAAGGGGGTGGGGAACAAGTACAGCACAGAGAAGAAAATAAAAGTTAACATATCTGGTAGACATTAATCTAATTATATCACCAATTGACTTAAATGTCAGTGTTTTAAAATGTATCAGTTGAAAGATGAGACTAGATTAAAAAACAAACCCAAATATATGTTATCAACAACAACTCCTCTTTAAACATAAAAGTTAAAAATAGATTAAAAGGGGAAATGGGAAGATACAGCATATTCATCACTCATCAATAGAATGGATAGCTAGACTAAGTTCACACAGAGCAAATTTAGAAGCACTAAACATTATCATGGCTCACAGGGAGGCCTTCCTCTTGAGGGCCACTACTCAGAGAAGACAGGGAATGCTTGATAGGTATGCACCCGACAACAGTGGACAAATACATGAGACAAAACTGACAGAACTGAGAGCAAGAGCAAATAAACTCACTAGTGTTGGAGACTTCAACAACCCCCCAGGACAAATGGACAGATCCAGAAGGCAAAGACATCACTAAGGACACAGCTGAACCTAATATCACCGCCCATCAGCTGGAAAAGATTGACAGCCATAGCTTGTGTCACGAACAAAAACGAGGTTATACATAGCTCAGTTCACAGGGAGTATTCACCAAGACAAGACTACATTCTGGGCCATAAAACATATCGTAACAAGTATAAAAGAATCAAAGTCACATAACGTCTGTAATTAAGTTAGAAATTAATTGTATAAACTGATGACATGACCACTCCATGGTATGGTCAAGGGGAATGAATGTTTTTATTGTAGATATGAGAGAGAGAGAACAGCCAGAGGCATTTGGAAGAGTTCATAGCAGAGAGAGAAAGAAGTAGACTGAACATGGTCAGCAGACTGGCTAGGGATATCTGCAAGACTGGGGTTGAAGAGTGGGGGATAGAAAATAGAGAAAAGATAGAGAAGCAGGAACAGAGGGAGGGAGGGAGAGACAGATAGACAGAGAATATGAATGAATATAAAAATAGCAGGGCTATAAGGAGAATGAGTAGGTGGGGGAAGGGTTTAGGGGAGGGGGAGAGGTGAGAAGGACTAGGATGCTAGCATGGACTCTGACATGTGTAACAGAGACTTGTGGTACTGAAGGGGCCTGAAGGTCAGCCAGTGTGAGCTTTGTTGTGCTAAGAGGCACAGGTAGTCATCTGTCCTTTCTTCTGGTGACAAGGGAAATGACTTTCAGCAGAGGGGAACCATCTTTGCAAGTTCTTGAGGGATGCTGGCTCTATCTAAGCACCAGAAATCCTCCTACAGTCCAGGTTGAGCCCATTTCTGGATACCTGGACTGCCTTTTGGAGTCTGGGGAATCGGTGTCTCATGTGGACCTGACGTTAATAACAATGCACATGTAGTAATTTGCTTTTCTGTTGTGGAATTTAAACACTGACCAAAACTCACCTGGGAAGCAAAGGATTTATTTTGCTTACACTTCCACATCACAGCCCATCATCACTGATGGAAATCAGGGCAAGCGACTGAAGCAGAAGAGGCAATAAAAGAATGCTGCTACTGGCTTTATCTCCATGGGTGGCTTAGCCTGCTTTCTTATATAACTAAGGTCCACCTGTCCAGGGATGGCACCACCCACAGTGGGCTGAACCCTCCCACATCAACCATTAATCAAGAAAAAGTCTCACAAACATGCCCACAGGACAATGTGATAAAGGCATTTCTCAACTCAGAGTTCTTTCCAGGAACGTCTATGTCTGTGTCAAGGTGACTAAGCTAACCAACACAGAGGTGCTGTAGTTTGGTTAGTAGCCTGCTCATCTAGCATGCAAGAGACCATGGGTTCCATGCCAGAGCAGAGAGAAAGAGAGAGAGAGGGAGGGGGACAGAATCAATCAACAACAAAAGGATTTGGAAACTATGAAATCTTTGAGGTATTCAATAACAGACTTTCAAATAGCACAAGAGTCAAAGAAGAAATAACATCATAGTTTTAAAAATGCATAACAACATGAAAATAAAAACATAACTTATCAGAATATCTGGGATAAAGCAAAAGCAGGAGAAAGAAATTTACAGAATTATAAGGGATCAGGGTGAGGTGGCTCAGCTGATAAAGTGCTTGACTTGTCAGCATGAAGACCTGAGTTCGGATACCCAGCATCCATGTGCTGGACATGGCAGCGTAGATCCATAACTATGCACTGCGGGGACAGAGGCAGGTGGATCCCTGAGGCTCACAGGCCAGCCAGGCCAGTCGGTTGGTGAGCTCCAGGTTCAATGAGAGACACTGTCTCAAAAACAAAGACACTCAAGACTGACCTCTGGTCAACATCGATCACATGCGCCTGCACACACGCACACATGCACAAATGCTGGCCTGCACAAGGGGGAGCACATCGACCCCAGATGCTGTCTGGGAGGCCAGTACAGGACTGATCCAGACCCCTGAACATGGATGTCAATGAGGAGGCCTCTGCACTCTAGGAGGCCTCTGGTAGTGGATTAGTATTTTTTCCCTGGTGTAAGAAGGGACTTTGAGAGCCCATCCCACATGTAGGGATGCACTCTTGACCTGGACACATGGGGAAGGGCCTAGGCCCAGCCCAGAATGATGTGGTGGACTTTACGGAGCCCCCATTGAGGGCCCTACCCTGCCTGGGGAGTGGAGGGTGGATGGGATGGGGGGTAGGTCGGGGTGGGGGAGGAGGGGTGAGGGTGATGGGAGGGAGAGGGAGAAGGGATTGACATGTGAAACAAGCTTGTTCCTAATTTGAACTAATAAAAAATTAATTAATTAAAAAATGAAAATAACTAATGGCAATTAGATCAGAAATCAGTGACAAAGAATAAAGGCAATCAATAGAGAAAGTTGACAGGACCAAGGCTCGTTTGCTCGTTCTTTGAAAGAGATCGGTTTTACCAGTAACTGTTGTCCAGGATAATTAAAAAAGAGAAAAAAAATATCAATATCAGAAATGAAAAAGAGAACACCACCACATATGCAATGGTATTGAAGACTGAGAAATTGTGACCTCTTTGCCCACTGGTGTATATAGATTAAAATAGACCAAGAAACAGACAACATACTGATAGGATCTCTTGAAGCAATTCAGTCAATAAGTGGTACCAGGAAGCTCCAAGTTCAGGGGGCTTACTGGTGAATTCTGTCAAGTGTTTATAGAAGACAATATACCAATTCTTTACAATCCCTTTCACAGACAGAAACACAGGGTGTGCTTCCTGGCTCATCTGAGGAGGATATCAGCCTAAAATGTACCCAGACAAAAATAATTAAAGTGTTATTAATAACTCTCATGAACACAAAAGGAAAATTCACCAATAAAATATTATCAAATATAGTTCAACAATGCATAAAAGGAATTATACATGGCAACCAAGTGAAATACCCTAGGTATATAAGGCAAGTTCACTACTTGAAAATCATTTAATGTAATCCATCACATCAATTGGATAGTGAAGGAAAATCGCATTATCATATCAGTAGAGAAAAAACGTTTGACAAAATCTAATGCTCATTCATGTAGAAGAAAAAAATTCTGTCCATCGACTATGACCAGGGAGGACTTTCTCAACTTCAAAAGGGACAGTTACAGAAAACTTAGCAACTGGCATAACAGTGGTGAGAGACTCAAAAGTTTTAAGATTTTTCTCTTACTTTTTTAGCATCATGCTGGAAAACCTATCTAATGTAGTAAGACTAGAAAAGTTTCTTTGCTCACCGATAGCATCATTGTCCTGCAGAAAATCCAAAAGAACAGACTTCTGGAACAAGTAAGTAATGACAGTACTTAGGTCTGAACTGAAAAAACAAGTATATAATCCACAACACTCTGATAAGAAATAGCAAAGGACTAAATGAAGAGACCCTGTACTGGTTCTACTGTTGAGACGGCACCGGCACCTGCTTAGCCCTGAGGAGAGACCAGTGTCTGGATCACACACTGGATGGCATCATGGTGGGAACACATGTGAAAGAAGACCATGAGAACGGAAGCTGGGCAGGGTTTGGGGAGACAGGTTTGCTCTCTCTTATTTCCTCCATGTGCCATCCATCCTTTCTGATGAAGTGCCCCCAGTGGCCATGTCCCCTCCAACGACCATGTCCCCACCAATGTCTCACCTCCTAGAAGGTTCTACCACTTCCTATATCCCAGCATGGACCATACCCAAACTATAGTGGAGATATAGTCCATATTCAAGAAGAGTCATTATTGTCAAGATGTCAGTTCCTCACAACTTTATCAATAGATTCACAGCAACTCTGTCAAGATGCCAGCAAGTTATTTTGTAGACACTGAGAAATTGAATGGATACTGAAACAAAGATGCAAAAAAACCTCTAGGTATCTTTAATAATTACTAGAGGCTGGGGGTGCAGTTCGGTAGTGGAGTGCCTGCCTACCATTTAGGAGGCTCCTATTTCAATGCCTACCCCATCCCAAGAGTGAATGAGGAGGACAGAGGGAGGGAGGAAGTGGGGAAAGAGAGAGCGTTTGTGTGACTTATAACAGAATAATTGAGACCATGTGAAGTTTGGAAAATAAATATAGATAAATAAGTAAATGAGATCAATAGCATAATACAGAATCCCAGAAGTAATCCCACATAAATATCAACAGATCTTTGTCAAGGAGCAAGAGGCATTAAGATGGTGCTAAGATAATCTTTTCAACAAATGGGGATAGAATAACTGTACATTCAGATATGGAAAATAATCCAGACACAGATCTTAAACCAATCACAAAAATGAACCAAAAGTGACCACAGACTGAGATGTGAAATGGTAACTATAAAATCAGCTAGATTAACATAACATAGAAGAAAATGCAGAGGTAGCTATAGGTACGGTGATGACTGTGCAAAACACAACACCAAAGCCACAACTTATGAAAGAAATAACTGATGAGCTGGGTTTCATTAAAATTTAAAACTTTTAGCCAGACATGGTGGTACATGTCTGCAATTTTAACATATGGATGGCTGTGCAGAGAGTCGTGAATTCAAAGCCTGTACTACAGAAAGATCTTTAAAAATTTAAGACTTTTGCTACTTGAAAGACTGTGTTTAGCAAAACAAAAAGACAATGAGAAAATACTTCCAAAAGGAATGTGTAAGAAGGGATTGTTACCAAAAATATAGAGAGAATGCTCAGAACTCAATGGTAAACACATGTAACCCAAGGGAGACAGACCAGGGCAGGTGAGGCAACCCTCTTTCTAGTCATCCACGTAAGAAGGTAGAGGAAGAAGAAAATTGCTTGGGCTCAGGAGTTCCAGGATAGACTAGATATCACAGAGTGACCCCCACAAACCTAACACAGATGTTCAGGACACATCAGGGAGAAGGACATATAATTGATGCAGCTCAGGCCATTCTGTTCTGCATAACAAAATACCATAGACTGAATAATTTTAACAAACATAAAATTGTGCTCACCTTCAGCAGCACATATACTAAAAATTGGAACAATACAGAGAGGATTAGCCTGGCTCCTGTGCAAGGATGGCATGCAAATTTGTGAAGTGTTCCATGTATTTAAATGGCAAAAAAAAAAAACCCAGAAAATTATTTCTCACAGCTTTAAAGGTCAGGAAAGCCAACGTCCAAGGCAGGTTTATTGTCTGGAGAGGGTCCAATATCTGACTCCAGGGTGCACTGAGTGCCAATGGGAGAAGAGAGCAGGAGCACATACCCTCTCAGGAGCCCTTTTACAAGGGTTCCTAATCCCATTTAGGAGAGCACAGCCTTCATGACCTCATCATTTCCGAAAGCCAAACCCCACTCCCAATACTGTTTCATTAGCATAAAATTTCAGCAAGACATAAATATTCACATCACAGAAGCCAGCAAATAAGCCTACAAAAGGGCAGTCAACATCATACGTCATCAGAGAATTGCAAATGAAAAATAACGGCACACCATGACACACTTATTATGGTAGCCCAAATCCTGAACACCTGTAACATCAAATCTGGCAAGGCTGTAGACCACCCCAAACCATCACCCACTGCTGGCAAAAATGCAGCTACTCTGAAAAACAGTTTTGCTGAACATTCTTTTAGCCTATGAGCCCATAACCATACTTGCTGGTACCTACCCAAACAACTGGAAAACCAGCCACAATTAACTTGAATGTGGATGTTTATAGCAGTTCCATTTACAATTATCAAGACATGGAAGCGGCTAAGATAGCCTTCCTAGTAAGCAGATAAATAAACTGTAGGTACAACTAGAATGAGAATAACCGAGGAGCAAACCATGAAAAGACACAGAGTCAACCTGGAAGAGCTATATACTGTGTGGTTGTAACTATCCAACAGTCTATAAAATGCAAACCTGTAGAGATCGACAGAGACCTTCTAAAAGGATCAGTGACTGTCAGTGTGCAGGAGGAGACAGCAAAGATGAGGCAGAGGACCAGGGATCTTCAGGACAGTGAAACTACTGGGTATGATTCTTCAATAACAGCGGATTCCTGCCATTCCTCATTTACCCCCAGATGTACAGCTCTAGGACTGAACATGTGCACTGCAGACATGGGGCAACAATGACGTGCCAACGTAGCTTCATTGACTGTAGCAAATACGCACTGTGGCACAGGAAGCTGGCAGTGTGCACGCTGCTTGTTTTTCTAATTCTGTGACAAAATATTTGACAAAAGCAACTTAGGAAAGGAAGGATTTATGCTGGCTCATGGAGTGAGGATATAGTCCATCATGGCAGGGAAGACACGGCTACCGCCAACATTGGGTGGGTTTCCCTTCCTTAGTTAAGTTCTCAGGACATACCTTAACATACGAGCCAAGAGTTCAGAGTTACTCTGAATCCCCTCAAGATGACAACAGAGATTAAACGGCGGTAACATGAGAACTCTCTGGAGTTTTTTTGTTCCGGGTTTTTAGGGTTTTTTTTCCCTTTGTTGTTGTTTGTTTTTGTTGTTTGCTCAGTTTTGCTGAGAAAATAAATGCTAATGTTTCGATAATGATTATCCCCCAGAAGCCTGAGTGTTAAAGGTTTGGTCACGCTCAGGTGGCTTTTGGGAAATAGAACTTCTGGAAGGTGGGACCTAGGAAGTGGTCTTTAGCCTACTCCACAAGATGGAATCTATGTCTGGTATCAATCACTGAGCCAAAACTTGTAGCTGGCTAGGACACAGGTCTGGAGGAAAAACCTAGTACTACAACTCTGCTAAATGGACACAGTAATAAACTGCCCCCTAAGTTCTTATCTCTTACCCACAGATTAGTGCACATCTCAACCCTCATCAGGGAAGCTTCTTTTTGCAGTAGATGGTGATGAATACAGAGACCCGTAATGAGTAAGCATGCGGAGAATAGTAGTGTGGGACACGCAGCTCTAAATGAGACGGCTATATCATGCTACCCCTACACAGGGCTCTGGAACCATAACAGAAAAGGGGGAAGAAAGATTGGGAGAAGCAGGGGAGTAGATGCCTGCAGGAAAGCAGTATTTGCTGGACAGGTCAGTGCATGCAGCTGTGTACATAACCTCACAGTGGTTACAGTTACGGGCACAAGACTGTCACATGATCAAGCCAGACAAAATCTCACCATGGATGGGGGAAGCCGCTCGTGAAGTCCCATCCTTGTAAGGAGATTTTGGTACTTGATGGCTGCTGGAAGAATGATGGTATGTTTTCTTTGGGGTAACTGATGCTCCAGTAGATGGTCTAACACCCATGTACATTCAGGCAGCACTAAATGGATTCTGTGAGTATGGGGGCAGGGGACTGTCTATGAAAACAGATCAAACAGCTTGTATATCTGCATGAAATTATCAAAGAATAGATCAAATCAAATTTGAAAATAAGAAAAGATTAGACATGGCCATGTATATAAAACTGCTTTTCTGGTATGAAGAGCAACCTGCCCAGGGAATGCTGTAATATGTCACTCACAGGCAGAAGATGCCACTGCACAGAATGCCTTTTTCCCTTGGACAGTTGAGCCTGCCCAAAGAACCTGTAATCGCCCCTCTCCCTATGATCATCACAAGTTAAACAAAGACCTCTTCTAAAGGAGTAACAGTGTGCTTTCATAACACAATTTTTTGTAAGTTTAAAAATGCAGAATTCTGGGCCTTTTTTCTTTGACGGGCAAATTGGCATGACTAGTTTTATCTGTTTAAACAAGTCCTCTGTACCTGTTAGGGGCTTGGGTTAGGGGCAGAGCGCAGTCTAGTCCCAGTTGTAGAAGACAAACCTTCAGGGAGTGACTACCACTCTGACTTCCAGTGTGTACGTGCATGTGTGCCTGCATGTGCGTGAGCGTGCTATTTTTCGTTTTCCAAGGTATCACTCTTGTTTAAAATTAGAATGTATGGTGTGAAGAGGATGGCAACTCACCAAGTCAATTACAAAAAGTATAAAACACAAAAGCAAAGGTGCAGACATGCCTCAAGAATGCTTATGATGTTTTTATTTCCACTACCACTTGGTCTCTCCGGCAAGTGCTTATTTTATGTGTGTGTGCGCTCCAATAAAGCTTTATTCATGAAATGAATGGCAAGAATAGAATTGGCACATTTGGTAGATTAAAAATACAGGATTTCTGGCTACATTTACATTTTAGATAAACAACGTATATTTTTAAAACTTTTTATTGAGATATAATTCAGATGCCATTAAATAATACACTCAAAGTACAGCCTATGGTGGCTTTCAGAGCAACTCTGAGCCCATCTTCACGAGCAGTCCTTCTGTGACAACACTGCTCTGCTGTCTGGCTATGAAACTGTCTTCTGTGGACATTCGTATAAACTGTGTGAAGTAGATTACATTGGAAACTGTGCTGTGCTGTTAGAGCTCACTGAGAAGCTGGCTCTGCCTTTGTGGTCCTCTCCCCCTGCCTGTGCTTCTCAGACCCAAGCATGTTTGTCTCAAAGTGACCTCCAAGGCTCTTTGTCTGGGGACAGGATGCCAAACCCCCAATTCCGTGACAAGGCAGGTGAGGGTAGTAGGAGAGAACAGCAAAATAGCCCTGAAGTAAAAACACCATGTCTTAAGAACAGCTAGAAGTACAGCAATTCCAACAGGTATTACTATTGTTTTTCCCATGATACGAAAATGCCTGCAGTGGGAAGGAATCTGGCCAGGTAAACTCGTTCCTGGAGAAAAAGCTCATTTGGGGATTTCAGCTCCCCAGTTTGTTTCTGCTGGATGCTTTAAAGCCCTCACTTTGGTGGTGTTGCCTAAGTCTGCCCCTGTTTGTTCCTTTACTTGGAAGCTCCACACAAGAAGACACTGTTTTAGGGCTGGAGAGATGGTTCAGGGGTTAAGAGCACCGACTGCTCTTCCAGACTGCTCTTCCAGAGGTTCTGAGTTCAATTCCCAGCAACCACATGGTGGCTCACAACCATCCATTATGAGATCTGGTGCCCTCTTCTGGCACGCACTGTATACATGATAAATAAATAAATAAATCTTATAAAAAAAAAAAAAAACTTTGTAAAAAAAAAAAAAAAAAAAAAAGAAGACACTGTTTTACCTGGGACCCCACCAGGAACTCTAGCTGACTGATGGCCTCTGTGGGGCTTCCCCAAGGCATTTCTGCCTGATGTTCTGAGCATTTGATTAGATGACTTTTATCCCATCATCTATCTGTCTCTTGCTAGTCATTATTTTACTCTGGATTGCTATACACCTAATAAACTCACTCATTCAAAAATCAAAGCATGGCTGTCATAGACCATTCTCTCAATTATATAGGAAAAAATGGAAACCATATATCATGTGGCCCTATCTTTTGTTTTTAGTTTTCTTCCCCCAGCATATTTTCAAAGCTCATCAATAATATAGCATGTATTAGTACTTTGTTTTTTAAAAAGTGTGTGTGTGTGTGTGTGTCTGTGTGTGTGTGTGTGTGTGTGTGTGTGTGTGTGTGCGCGCGCGCGCGTGCCCACAGATGTCAGAGGTATTGGATTTGCCTGGAACTGAAGTTACAGATGGTTGTGATCCACTGTACATGGGAGCTGGGAACCCAACTCGGGTCCTCTAAGAGCAGCAATCACTCTTAACTGCTGAACCCTCTCTCTAACCAAAGCACTCCATCCTTTTTTATGGTTGAATAATATTCCCCTGTATGGGTAAACTATACTTCGCTCATGCCTTCTTCAGTTGATAGATACGTGGGCTGTTATAAATAATGACACTATGAATATTCATGCACAAGGTTTATACAGACAAATCCTTTCTTGGCTCTTGGATACGTATCTAGGAGTGGAAGCTGTGGGCGATTTAGTAACTCTGTGCTTAACTTTCTGAAACACGGAAGCTGCTGCACCGTTTTGTCTTCCCACCAGCAATGTATTGGGATTCCAATTTGTCCACCTTCTTGTCAACACTTGTTATTGTCAGTCTTTTACACTCGGCCCTCCTGCTGTGTGTGGGTGAGAAAAGGATACTGAGCACACCTCTGGGGGAAGTCACATGCCTTTCCGAAGGCAATCTGCAGCCCAATCAGGCAGTTAGTGTGTCTATTCTGCATCCTCACTGTCACTCTTGGGCAGCTCCTGAAGGAGGAGCAAGCTTACCACACTGGGCTGCTCACTGCAAGGTCTCTTATTAACAGAAGAAAGGATTTTAACCGTGTGGAAAATACTGAAAACTCAAAGAGAACCGGGGATGGAGAGGACAGAAGGGGGTCAGGAATTAGCATAATAAATGCTTCCTATGCAGTGCAGCCTTGGAAGACATTCTGGCAGGTGCCACCCTTCAAGCGACTGCATTCTCTGTATGTGAGGCTGGGCCCCTTTGGAGGGGTGACCATAAAAGCCTGAGTGCCAAGAACAACCTCCACTTTCCTTACTTTGCATCCAATTGACTTTCAAGAAGGCCTAAGCTGTGAGGAGAGCAAGCTTTGGATCCCCTGGAGCTTCTGCAGCGCATGGGGGGACCCCTCACATGGTGCCCACAAAAACAGCCCTCTCCAGTCCTGTGTCCACCACACCTCACTTCTGTGACTTCATCCCGACAGCAATGCTGTCAGCCCATCACCCTTAAAACAACCCAAGGCAGTTCTCAGGAAGGACCCAACACACAGTCAGCCTTTGCTCCCTTAGAAGACTTTCCTGTTGCAGGTCCTCTAAAGGCCCTACACTCCCCACCGGGCAGAGTCTGTCAGTCTGTCTGACTGTGAACTCCTTCCCATGTCATATCTTCCCAGGTTGTTTGTCCAAAATGTGTGCTTAAGACCATGGGAAACAGTTTGGTGGCACCTAAAGAAAATAAGTATAGAAATGCTACGTGGTCCTGCAATTCTACTTCTAATCCAGACCCACAGAATGGAAAGTGGAGATGCAAAAATTTATAAGTCCAAATTCAAGGTGGCACTATGTTCGACAGCCAAGAGGTAGAAATGACCCAAATGGCCAGCAAGAGGTAGATGGATAAACAAAAGCATGGTATACATGTTCTTTAAAAGTGAACATCTGATAGAGTCTACAAACATAGGCAAGCCCTACAAAGACTGTGTGTTAAATGATGCAAACCAGCCTTAAAAGGATTAATATTGTGAATTCACTTATATGAGGCAATTTCCCAAATTCACAGAGACAGAGAGAGTAGTGATTACTGGGTTGGGTGGTGGTGAGATAATTGCTAAATAGGTACAAAGTTTCTCCTTGGGTAGGAAGTTCTGGGATTGCAAGAGGTGACAGCCATGCTGGAAGGTATTGAACGCCACTGACACGGACTGGAAAATGACTACCTGGTAACTTTACACTGTGCATATTTACTAGAACAAAGTGCTGGTTAGTCGCTGACTCCTGGTGAGGATGGGGATGGGATGAGTCCTCAGGAGGAGGGCAAGGAAGTGAAGGAAGAGACCTTGAACAGCTCATTATTGCCAGCAGTGAAAACAAGGCAAGCGAGAACACGAAGCAATGCAAGCACATTCTGGGAGCTGGGGAAGCCTGGTTTTTGAGAGGGAAATGTCTGCAGGGTGAGAGGATTCAGGGGAGCTAGGAGGAGTGAGGATGAGAGAGTTCCCAAGAAACAAAACTGGCTACAAGCACCTGACAGAAGGTCATGTATGCTCAGCCTCTCGGAAGAGGCTCAGGGGTGGAGTGCTTGCCTGGCACACACAAGGCACTGGGTTCCATTCCCCAAACTGAAAAAAAAAAAAATCACACCTCAGGAAAAAAGAAATGTGAGGTAAGATAATGAGGTCCTTTTTAGCATCAAATTGCAGAAGTTGAAAAGAAACAAAATTACCAGACATTCTGGAGCTGGTAGTTGGAGTCCCACAGCAGTGTGAATATAGGCAGTGCTCTGAGCCTCCAAGCCCTCCAAGCTAAAATGGTTCCGCATTGGGTACATTTTACCACAATTAAAAAAAATATTGGAAAACCCTGCTGTATGCTCGGCTTTTTTCCCCATCACTGTTGACCAAGGGCTATGGGACAGATCTACAGGAGTCTGTAGTCACATGTCAAAAGCCTTAATGCTGTATGCTCCCAAACCCAGCAGCCCTATCTCTAAGGGTCTGTTTAACAGCAATAAAAAAGGACACTGTGGAGATCTCCTGCATAACGAATATCACCGAAGATTGGCTTATGAAAAACAAAACTGGAGATTGGAGAGAAGCTTAGCAGCTGAGAGTGCAGAGGGTCAGAGTTCGGTTCCCAGCACACACATCAGCTCACAGTTACCTGTAACTCCAGCTCCAGGTGCACACAGAACACAAGTGAACACATCCCCAATACCCACATGCACACAATTAAAATGAAAAACATAAATATTTAAAAACAAGAATACGTGGCCGGGTGGTGGTGGCACACGCCTCTAATCCCAGCACTCGGGAGGCAGAGGCAGGCAGATTTCTGTGAGTTCGAGGCCAGCCTAGTCTACGGAGCGAGTTCCAGGACAGGCTCCAAAGCTACACAGAGAAACCCTGTCTCAAAAAAACAAAAAACAACAACAACAAAAACAAGAATAAGTGAAAATAAACTCCAAATAACCAATATACCTTGGGCAATGGCTAAACTACATGTTCATGAAAAAAAGTACACTTTCTAAAATGATGATGATTCCAATGAATATTTCCCTACAGGGAAACACCATCTTTTCAACTTTACCCATTGTGGGGCTTGTTTAGCTTTAGCTTTGTTTTTAGTTTTTTTTCTTTTTAAATACAAAGTCTCATATAGCTCAGGCTAGTCTTGAACTCAATATATAACAGAGGTTGTTCTTGAACTCTGATCCTACTGCTTCCACCTTCTAAGTGTTGAGGTTACAGGCTTATGCCACTGACCCCAGCCCATTACGTTTTATTCTCCACTTACAAAATAAGGAGATTACCAACTACTGCTGAGTCTAAGACTAGCTGCACCCTTCCCTGTCCCTCCCCCTTTGTGTGTGTGTGTCTTGTGCATGTGTGCATGCATATGTGTTTGCATATGTGGGGACACACATGAATGTGTATGCATGTGTGTGCCTTTATGTAGAGGACTGAAGTTGATGTTGGGTATCTTCCTTGGCTTCTCTCATTTTTTTTCTTGTGATGTGGTCTCTCAATTGAACTCAGAAATCAACAGCTACTCTAGCTAGCCATTTTGCTATGGGGAATCTCTGACTGTTTCAAAATGTTGGGATTATAGGCACCTGGCATGCCTGCTCAGTTTTTATGAGGGCTCTGGGGGTCTGAACTTTGGTCCTCACAGTGTATGGCAAGCACTTTATCCACTGAGCCATCTCCCTGGTCCTCTAGACCTTCCCCACCAGACCTTTGAAGGATTTGAGTATCTCTTGATCACTTGATATCTATTGCCTCAAAGAACTAAAACCACACACACACACACACACACACACACACACACACACCCCAAACCAGAACTCAGAAGTTCCAGAATTCCAACAATAACCAGTCAACACTAGGACTCAGATTATGAAGTGAAAAGGGCAGGTTACAAAATAGTATGACGTTATGCCAACCCTCACAAATACGCTTACTAACATGTAAGCAAACACTCAGGCTACAACTGTAAAGGAACTGAGGCAGCAATCACCGTGGCTTGAGATGCAGGCTGCTCTCAACTGCCCATGTGAGTCCCCATGTACATACTGAATGCTGTCCACAGAACTGGGGTTCTCCCAGAAAAGACCAAGACTCAGTTTTTTGAATGCATGCAAGGTCCAGACAACAAGCTTTGATGCAATGTAAAAACCGTGTCCAGGTAAGAAAGCAGCATATCTGTTGCTTCCCAAGCTAAAGACAAAGTACAGAACCATCTGGACCAAAGACAGCAGGAGTGAGCACAGACAGTAAGAGAGGAACACTCTAAAAAGAATGTAGATGGCAGGAGCTGGATGGGAACTTGGCACCCACAGAAGTGGGTCCCCAAGAGTCCAGGCACTACATTCAGGAGGCTCAACCACAGACCACCCTGGAAAGAGCCAGGGTCTGTGTGTTTAGTTCTCATTTGTCTAGTTTCTAGCTCACAGTTAATGTATTGGTTTCCAGCCTAGTGACCAAGAAGTACCCATTTATTACCTGTCCTTCCCTTTGGGGTCCCATTATTGAAAGGCTTCGGTCTCTCAGGCAATATTTATAAAAGAGAATTTGTTTTCACATTTATTGGTCCAAGTCACATGTGACTGGCAAATAGCTTGCTAATCTGCAGCAATTCACCACCGTGGCCTCAAGAATGCAGGTGCTCTGGTTTCCAGCCCAAGCTGCCTGGAGGCAGAACAGCTGCCCTTTGTCTGCCGGAAAGAATGGAGTCCTGTGGGCACCTGTCCCCTCTCCCACCTGAGTGAGGACTGCCCAAACCACCAACGTTTTCTGTCACACCCAAGGACACAGTGCGTGACACTAAAGGCATGTGCAGAAACGTGAAGCAAGGCAGAGCTGCTGTGGGGACAGCAACAAGTTCTGGGATGTACACAAAGAAGTGATGTGCTGAGAACTTAGTATACTAGAGGGTTGAAGTGTTAAGGGAAGTCTTCCAGGAAGGAGGGCTGGTCAGTAAGAAAACATTCTAAAGCCATGGCAAGTTTACTGTGATGTGAGCACTTTATTTGCTGGAGCCCTAAGCACACAGTAGGTCCAATATATCAGCTGAGCTAATAATATGACCAGTCACAGTGGTGCATTCCTGTAATCCCAGCAACTTGGGAGGCTGAGGCAGGAGAACTGCCATGAGTTCAAGACCCAAACAAAACTAATTATTTGGCTTTAACATATTGAGGAGGTTGTGTTGCATGTGTCCAAGAAGGCAAGACTCCATTCTATTACTTCCCATATTGTCAAGGCCAGAAGCATAAAACAGCCCCATCTTGCCTACAAGGACAAACTATAGTGGCCCCAGACCAGATATCCTTCCACCTCTCAGGGACAGCTAGCTGCTGAGGCAAGACAGGAGGTGGACAGGTGTAGAAAGAACCCAAGCAGATGCTGCTCGAAGGACAGTGTAAAGCCACAGGGTACCACTACTGTGCTCAGATTGCCCTCCAGCTGGGACCCAGATATTAGAATCTACCTTAGCAGAAAAGGCTTGGTGGTCTGCTGGGTATGTGCTTCCCAAATTCTTGACTGCAGATTTAATTCACCATGTTCCCTTCCACGCTTTAAGCATCATCTCTGCCCGATAATGCCTGGATATTTATCTCCAGCTCACCTGTCTCTCTTGAACCGCGGGTATGTACCTCATCTCCCTGCATGACGACTCACACCATGTGATCTGTCCCGATGGCAGAATCCTGGGAGTTTCCTACCAAGCCCAGGGCAGAAACTGCCCCTCTCTGTCCTCTCCAGCAGCCCTGGCCCTCAGCTTCCTTCTCAGTAGCTGCCTCCCGTGAGTCACAGGTATGTTAAAAACTGCTAATGGCTGCACAGCACACAGCTCAGGTGTATCAAGCATAGTATGGTATAGTAAGAGATGTGTACACCTTTTATACCAGTCAACTGCCTGGGAAGTGATAATTATTTGGAAGGGGTCCAGAAAAAGAAGTTAAGTGGCTTTTTCCAATTTGTAGAAAGATGCCATTTGGGCTGGAAGCGGCCTGTTGGAAAGGGAATGTCTTCACCTTTAGGTGGTAGGGCAGGGCCAAGGCAATAGGAGACTATGGCTGCATGCTGCAGACGGTCTTGTCTACTAGCCTAGGTGCTCTACAAATATTTTCCATGTGTCCAGGACACTAGAAGATTGGGAAACACTGGCTAGATTACAATAGCCTCTCTGTTTCTAGAGCTTCTATGTTGGCAGATAAATGAGCTTGAGTTTCTCCCTTTCACACTTCCAAGTCAGCATGTCTGCTCCACCCAACATCCTCCTTGGCCCAAGGGCCCTAGCTGGCAAAGTCACTACAGGCTGCTTGTCAATACAGGACCAGGGACAGGCTGGTCTACTGGCCAGATGCCCAGCACAAATGGCTCTGCCCACTAAATGGACCAATCATTAGTTATGCCAATCAACCACCTCCTTTCAGGCTGGCACCTGTGTACTTGGGGCCCCTCCCAATACATATAATTATACATTACTAATACAAGAATTCAGTTCTCCTATGGTTCTAATCAAGAAGCTTCACTATTAAAATGAACTCAAAATCCTGCATCATCTATAAAAGGTCAACCAGATATTAACTGTTAAGTCCAGGAAGAGACCAGTCAGTCTACAAACACAACTGAGCCATTACGTAACCATTTTTAAAAGAGAATATCACCGGACTAAATACTGTTCCCTATAGAGGCAAGCAATGTGCTGGGATTAGCATTCTTCCTGTGTAGTCCCAATGTCATGACCTGAGTGCACCTGGAGGGAGACATTTCTAGCATGGAGATCAGAGGGAAACACCCCCTTCCTTAGTCTCTCCCAACTGTCCCAAAGCGCACATTACCTTTGTGAGGAGTCGCTGTGACAGTTTTTTTTGTCACCCTCCTTTAAGGAGAAAAGAAAACACAGTCCACGTTCTTATCGCCCCAGCATTTTCTAGTATGTCTACTCTGCCCATTGTCTGGAATCCAGCCCAGGCTCTGCCCTGAAGAACCTGTGACCTCCCGTTCTAATTTGGACTGGGTGCTTCATGGCATATCCACAGCCTTTTATCTGGAATTATTTTCCTCTTCCTCCTCCTCCTCCTCCTCCTCCTCCTCCTCCTCCTTCTCCTCCCCCTCCTCCTCTTTTGAAATTCTTTTCATTCTTCTCCCAGAAGCCACTAATTCTTTTTACCTGCTAACTGCCTCTTTCATAGCCTTCGCCCCTGCTCTGTTGGTCTTGGTCTTCAAGATAAACGAGACATCAACTGTAAATCCTTGTCTCTCCTTGGCCACACTTGGTTGCTGTAGCTGGATGTACTAGTTTTATAAGTTCCTATACCAAATTACCACAAAATTACTGGTTTATAATAAATTTATTTCCATATATTTCAGTGGCCAAAAGCACAAAACGAGTTTCATTGAGCTGAAACCATGATGCCAGCAGGGTAGTGCTCCCCCCGAGAAGCTCTTTGGAGAGAATCTGTCCCATCCCTTCCAGCTTCTGGAACTAGCTCACTGGCTCATGGCCTTTTCTTCTATCTTTGACACCTGCCACAATGTCCTCCAGCCACTGCCATCTTCTGACAATGAGTAATAAACTCTCTCTTGTCCTCTCCACTCTCAACTCATGGCTGCACTGGTAATTCAGGACAGTCTCCCAGTACGGAGTCACATCTGCAAAGACTTTTACCATACGTGGTGGGACTTCTAGGCTCCAGAGATTAGGGCTGCTACCTTTGGGGCATATTTTTTGGCCTACCACAGCAGGCATAAAACTTGGGCTGACTATGTAGCTCCATTGGTGGAGCGATTACCCAGAATGCATGAGAGCATGGATCCAATCCCAGCATCCCATAAACAAGGTGTGGTGGCTCATGCCTGTAACCGCAAAACTGCAAAGGCAGTGCCAAGAGGATTGAAAATCCAATGTGAGGATTGGGAGAATGGCTCAATGGGTAGAGCACTTGCTCCACATGTGTGAGAACTTGAGTCCAGGTCTCTAGAAACCATAAGCCAGACATGGTGGCACACATCTGTGATCCCAGCACCCTCCAACCAGATGAGAGGCAGAGTCAGCAGAATCCTGGGAAGCACAAGGCCAGTTAGCCTGGCACACACAATAGCAAAATAACAAGAGACATTGTCTCACAAGATGGAAGGTGAAGCCCAACGCCCGAGGTTGGCCTCTAACACCTCCACTCTCAAGCTCTGGCATACACATAGCTGCACTCACGCAACACACACACACACACACACACACACACACACACAGAGAGAGAGAGAGAGAGAGAGAGAGAGAGAGAGAGAGAGAGAGAGATTAAAATAATTAATAGTAGTAATTTCTTTATAGGTTGAAATCTTACTTTCTCTCAGGAACCATTTAGCAGGCCTTGCCTAACTCTTCATGCACTGGCTCCCTCCTCTTCCTTCCCTAGTGTTGGATAGTCTATGCAAATGGAGGAAGGCTTTATTCTAGAACTGCCACCCCACACTTCCAGCCTGGGTGGATTCAATGATGTCTTCATTCCCTCTGATAAGCATAATGTTCTAAGGCCCTCCAAATAAAGGCCCAGCTACAGCCCCACTTCTCACTCCTCCCTCTCTGATGGGTGGGCTCAGCCAAGAGACCCTCTGGGATCTGCAGGCCAGGCTGGCTTCCTCTTGCTTTCTCTGACATTGCCTTTCCTTTCCTTCCCTTGCTCTTTACCATCCAGAAATGTGTCAAAATCTTTCAATCGCTGTTAATTCCTTCTTATTCATTTGGGTGCCCTGAGATTATACTTTCCTAATCTCTTTATTATCATTTAATGGGTTCTGGGCAGAGAAGGTATAAATATACCCAAGATGAATCCTCCATCTTGAACTCTAAGTTAATCTTTAATTTTCAGTTATAACTTACATATGCTTAAAAGATAACAGACATTCCATTCTAAATCTGCCGTCTCCTGTCAGTGGGTGATCACAGAGACTGGCAGGTTCAGATGTACATCGCAGCTTGCCAACTGGCCCTGTCTCCAACACTGAGCCCTTCCATGGATGAGCACTGCTGCCTGCCACAGATCAGTCAGCACACGTTAAGAACTGGCCAACCACAGGAGGGCTTCCTCTTTCCAGGATTTGTTTTCAAGCAAATTAGTTCTTCCCTCTGATGCCACGGCACAACTAAGGAACACCTTCTGCAGGTTCCATCAGCCTCAGAGAATCTTTTCACTCAAAAGCAAAGATTGCAGGATACATCCCTGCTTAACAAAGGCTCAGGTTTAAAAATAAACATGGGCATTTGAAGGAACACAAAAATAGTTTGTGCCCTCAGCTCTACAGAGCCCAATGGCACTAGGTGTATGCTGGCTTGGAGGATACATGGGGAGGCCAAATCCAACACAAAGCGCTCGTGGACCTCAAACAAGTGAGAAACCAGGGAAGAGAGCCTTTGCTGTGTGCTTGGCTCCTTTTGTTATCCAGGGCCATCCATGCCCAATTTTCTCCAGCCGTAGGTGACCACCCTGCCTTGCTATTCATAAACCAGTTGTGAAGACAGTTTCTGACCTGAAACCCTAGTCATCACCCAACACGGCCTCCACCTACATTTTAGGTCTCCTCCTCCTCTTCAATTTCCATACTCAGCCAACAGGCTTAACACAATGGAAACTCCTGGAAGGTTATACCTGTCTTCTCACGAGCCATGCCCTCCCTAGGAATGCCCTTCTCCTAGGTCCCCAACCCAGCCCACTGCCCCTAGTCAAAACTCCACCACCCTTCAAGGCCGACACATAGTCACTTCTTCCATCAGAACCAGCTCAGTTTTCTCTGTGCTTCTCTGTGGCCCTTGTGCAGCATTCTGACTCACCACAGAATAGCTCTGGGTGTATCCCTCCAATAAGCCTCTGAACTCCCTTTAGGCAGAGATCAGATCTGCTCTTCTGTGGACCTGGAAGTACCTCAGGAGAGGAAGTGTGGGGGTGGAGAGATGGTTCATCAGGTAAGTGTTCACTGCTCTTGCAGAGGACCCAAGTTCTCAGCATCCATATAGGGAAGCTCACAACTACCTATAACTCCAGCTCCAGGGGATAGTCAACAACCCTGGCCTCCACTGGCACCTGCACTCCTAGGCACATACCTACACATATGACACGCACACTCACAAATGCACATAGTTTAAAATAAATCTTAGAGAGGGGGATTGAAGCTGAACCTTGACTAAATCCAAGACTTACATAGCACAGAGAAACCAATACCAAGTTACCAGGACCCAACATTAATTCCAGAAGTCAAGCTAGCCGACCCTTGTTGGATAGCATCAGGACCTGAGAACTCTTTCTACAGCAGAACTGCTGGTTATGCAAGCATATAAGCTCTCACATGTACACACATGGCCATGTCCAACTGTTCCAGCCCTCTTAGCTCCATGTATCTGGAACTCTTGTTTGTGCTTCCCCACTGGAAATCTGTCCCCTGTGTCCTGCATAAGTGACTTCCCTGTGTGCCCTACCTGGCCAGAAAGAAGGTGGAAAGCACAGCTTACTGGGTAAACTCACAGGCTATCACCATGTCTTACATGCAGTTTCACAGCCAGATTTCAAGACAGCAGGGCACCCAAAGCCTGTGTTAACAGACAGCAAGAGGGAAGGGCACACAGAGAGAGGGGAATGGGAGGAGATAGCCCAAACACCTACTAAGGCTCTGCTCAGACATCTTTGGGGGATCTAAATGATCTAAAAGCCAAGAATCACATGGTTTCCTGTCACCCTGTGGATATACTGGCTGATGTGTAGATAAGGGGTCATGATCAATCAGGCTGGGCCTCCATACAGGATCTCCCACAGACCCTTCTCTATTCTGGAAAAGGCTGGGGGCTCGGCTGACAGCAGGAAGGTCCAAACAGCTGGGGCTCATATGTCCTGGCTCCGGTCTGGGGCAGAACAGCCCATGCTTGTTTCCATGAACTTGTCACCCAGCTACTCATGTGTAGCCAACATGCTCTCACTTCATTTTTACCTTCTCAGAGCACACTCTAAACTTCTGTGTGCCTATTTCCAAGCACATTTTATCTTGGGCTTCTCGGTAGTTCATACTCCTTCCGTAAGGAATCTGTTTTCTCAATAGAATAGGCCTTCCTATGGACCCATAGCAATGCTGAGATTCACCCTACTGAGGACTCAGCCCTGTTTGGAAAGAGGCAGCTTCTAGAGATGCAATGTTTACCAATTGTGACCTATGTGATGGGCATCGTGCTGGCAACTGGCACACACTTGATCTCTCCCGATCTTCCCAACAACCCTGAGATTATCATCACTGTTTATTTTGCAGAGGAAACCAGCAAAGAAAGAAGATTAAGTAGCTTGCCCAAGTTCACACACACTCATTACACAATGGCCCCTGTGTCACCTAATCCCTGCCATGCTTCAGGCTCCCTTTACATCTGGTCCATTGTGTGTATCTTGTTTGCACACACCTTTGTCCTACTTGCCCTCCTTCCAGGCTCCCTCAGCCCTTTGCCTCTCTTCCATGTTCAGGATGAAGTGCTCTGGAGATGGATGTTCAGCTGTTTCTGAGTAATCAGGTTCATCCCTGTGCATCATCCCAGGCCAAAAGGAATGACCCTCCAGTCCTGACTCATCACGAGGCTGTCAACCAGAAGCCCTCATCACTCCATCTCTCTCAACCAACAACATCCCTGTCACTCCCCTCGTTTCTTGGCGATTTGGGCTCCTGAATCACCACCCTTCTCTCCTCCACCACCTTTGCTTTATTCTTGGTGATTTCTGTGCATACCAGGATGACCCTTCAACTGGCCTTTTAGGTTCAAACTTCCTCTCTCCCAGTCTCTCTTAACTCTGTCTTAACCAGTCATGACAGTAACTCCAACTCATTTACAATCTTCACTTCATTGATCCTTCTGTCTGAAAATGATCCATTCCAGGGCTGTAACAATACACAGTGAGGCTGGGTGGTTTATAAACATTAGAAATTTATTTCTCACGGTTCTGCATACTGGGAAGTTCAAGATGGAGTGGCCAACAAATTTGATGTCTGGGGAGGGTCTACTTTCTAGTTAGTAGGTGGCACTTTCTAGCTTTGTTCCCCTGTGGTGAAAGGGTCAGGGAAGTTTTTTGAAACTTCTTTTCATTAATTCTATCCCTGAGAGTTCTGTGTTCTCAAAGGCCCCACCTCCTAATGCTGCCACATTGGCAATGAGGTGTGAAAACAAGAGTTTTGCAGAGAGAGCAAATGACTCAGAAGTTAGCATACACAGTCACGGTGCCAACTCAGCCACACTCCCATCTCTTTCATCTGCCTCTTGTTCCTTCTAATATAATTGTTCTCAACCCTCCTAATGCTGGGACCCTTTAATATAGTTCCTCATGTTGCAGTGACCCCCAACCAAAATTATTTTCATTGCTACTTTGGAACTGTAATTTTGCTACTATTATGAATCGTAATGCAAATATCTATGTTTTCTGATGGTTTTAGGTGGCCTCTGTGAAAGGGTCATTTGATCCCCCGAAAGGGGTTGTAACCCAAAGGTTAAGAACCACTACTCTAACACATGCATCATAAGATTTATTCTTTGTGTTTTCATTTATTATATATTTCATTAGAATGTCGGTTCTACGAAGGCAAGAGTTCTTACATGTCTGGCTTCCTGATACCACAAACATCGAGAACAAAACTCAGTGAAGGAATTAATTATAATTGAGTACTTATTTCGTAATTATTTTCAATCCATCTTCCCAGCTATACTGTAAGGTCTACAAAGACAGGCCAAGTCTGTCTCTGGCAACACTAGGGGTGCACAGTAAATATAAAATGACTAACTGAGTGGTTGGAGGATCTAAGAAGGGCATTGCTGGGCCCAATCTGTCATCTTTGCAAAGCTAACCTCCACCTGGGTGGTTAACCTCCACCTGAGTGGCTCAAGGGCATCTGATCTCACTGGCTGCCACTTGAATGCAGGCAACCTAAATAAAGCTATTGATTCTGAGAAACCCAAGCACAGAACACCAGAGGCCTTTAGAGCTTCAGGTTTTTGAACATACATTTACCTCAGCCATCAAAGTATTTGATCCCAAGGATTTAGGGGAAAGTAGTTCTGCCAAGGAAAGCTTCAGAGGCTACCTGAACCTTTCCTCCTAAAAACAGACTATTCAGAGGCCTCAACCATGAGTGTCTCCCAGGAACAAGCACTTGGAGAGACCCTGTGTAGGCTTCACATCAAGAGTCCAATGTTTGAGTTCCTCACCAACTGCATTCATAATTTACCAGGCTAATTTACCCTTTAGTGTATAAAGGACTTGCTCCAAATAAGAGAGCCTACAGACAAATCAAATAACCTTTGTAAGACGTGCAAAGAGAAGCCAGTGTGACTGCCAAGGCTTGAAACTCCCAATTTCTTTCTTTCTTTTGCAGATTTTTTTTATTTGAATTAGAAACAAGATTATTTTACATGTCAATCCCAGTTCCTTCTCCCTCCCCTCCTCCCCTACCACCCCCACAACTAAAACCCTACCTACCACATATCCTTTCTGCTCCCCCTGGATGGTGAGGCCTTCCATAGGGTGTCATCAGAGTCTATCGTATCCTTTGGGATAGGGCCTAGGCCCACCCCCGTGTGTCATGGCTCAGAGGAAACTCCCAATTTCTATAAAGGGTTGTAGACCAAATCCAGAAACCTACATGGCTACAGGTTACTTCCAGTTCTACCGTAGAGGCCAGTTTTTGTGCATCTCAGACACAAATAATGAAGGCAACCACTGAGTATGGACTGGGGGAGCATAAGAAGTGCTCTGAGTCATAGCCAAAAGTGAGCCAGCAGTGTGGGCTCTGGAGCGCTTATAACCCACGCTCTGTGTCAATATCCATTCCATTGATCCACAGATCCAGCCCAGCAGGTCTACTTATTGGACATTTGGATTCCAGTTACACAATCTGAAATAACACCTTAATAAGTGTGACTGAGAAGCAATACAATAGGACTGAAGTCCAGTCATTCTGAGGATATCTACTGAAATCTGGGGGAAGGACCAGGAAAAGGTGGGAGACAGAGATGGGAAAGGAAAGAGAACTGTGTTATCGGACAACCTGGATGGATGGAGTCAGGCAACTGACTCATGCCAGGATAAATCTGTACCTTCAACCTCTGTTCTCTTAAGACTCTGTGGCCATAACTCCCTTGAGGCAACATCCCTGCCTTCTCCTTTAGACCTCTGGCTGCACTCTTGAAAAGTTTTTTTCTTTCCCATGGAACTGTCATAGTCTCACATGTATGAACTTCAAAGTGGCATGCCTTTGAGTAGGACGACATGTAAAACCACCACTTTCATTCTGTGCCTTGGCTGTGTGTGTGGCTTGAATCTAATGGCTTAACTTTCTCAGATCCAATTTCTTTATTTTTGAAACAAGAAGCTTAGATGAAATAATGCCAATGAGTGATCAAAAAAGACTAGATCCCTTGGCCTGGCAGAACTTGCTCTTCCTATATAGACAGCAAGTAAGATCCCACAATGACCTTGTGGCCAACCTATGTCTGTATACCATATCGTTCTGTGGTCTCAAAGATAAAAGCCTGTGAAGTCACAGAAAATGGGCAGGCAGCCAAGAAATGATGGGATGATCCCAAAATGTTACCATTGCCCGAAGATTGTCAGGCTAGTGGGGGGGAGCAAACGGGGAATGTAGCCTTCTCTTTCCCTCAAAGATTCTCCAAGTCAGTGCCCATATTACAATAGTAGGGAAGATAGGGATCTTGTCTCACATTGCCAGCCCTTGGCAGTGGAGAAGCAGATAAGACCAACCAAGAGGTCATTGGGCTGATGTAGCTGATGCTGCTTGGAGGATACTTTTGTTATAACACACGATACCTTCCCCTCTTCTGTGACATTTCCACAGTTGTGCCAATTTTGCCAAATGCTTAACAGGCAGCATTTGAAGCTGATTGATTTTTTTTTTTTTTTGCAACCTCCATAGGTCCCCCAGCTGGGTTTACCCTTGAGAGAGAGGCTCCTGGGCCCCCGGTGTGACCAGCCCAGCTTGATACTGCCAAGCTCAGTGCTCTCCATTTAATTATTTAAGGCCATGAGGCATTGTTTTCTTCATGGGGCAGAGCTCTCAGAGCATTTAAAATTCATGGGAGAAGCCAAGGAGTAGCTTTTTTTAGCTCCCTCCCTTGAAGCAAATGATATGTCTGTCTTTCAGTCAGGCCTCAATTTCAGTTTTCCAGAATATTCTACACTTGATAAAATACTCCTTCTTAAAGAAAAGAAAGAAAATGGAAACCAAGCCAGGTATAGGGTAGCAGAGCAAGGTGGTGGGCTGGAACACCTAAAGGCAATGTATAAAACATTCCCCACTGCAGAGGAGGAAGCTGAGGACTGTAGCCACCAGGGGCTACCCACTGACTAACACAGTATTTAACTAGCTGTCTCTGGGAAGGACATGTGGCAGATGTCCAGGACTACTATCCTAGCCATACACCTGGGAGTCTACACAGCTCTGTGGCTGCTGGTGGAGCTTAGCCCTCTGTCTCCGGAGGACTAGGGCAAACTGGCCACACTCAAACTTGTTTATTCCTTCCCACAAGAAGCTGTAGACAAAGCTTTTGCCAGCATCACAGGCCGCCTACTTCTGCCATCTGCCCTGTGCAAACCCATAGTAACAGATGCTCTCGGGCTCCTTGACTGATCAAAGGGAACCACGCTTTTCCCTGCTGACCTACATCCCACCAGCTGCATAAGCACAGAGCCAGGCCCTCTCCTGCCCCCATCCTCACCTCTGGGTCCAAGATTTCCTTTCTTTAGGTCATATGTGCCTAAGTTCTTTAAGCAGTATCAATTTCTTGTGGGTCAAGGAGCCTTTGGAAATAGGGAAAAACTATGGGCATCCTCCTGAAAGAGCACATGCATATCTACAACTCCTTGTTGGAGACAGAGTCCCAGACTCCACATTGAGAACTCCTCTTCTCACCACACCCACCCCAACAGTCCAGGAACCATCATACGAGGGACTGGAAACACTGGAAGAGCCCGAGTATAACCGTGTCTTCTTCACACCACAAGACCACTGTACTCATGGGCTCATAGCAGCTGTGGTTGCCTGCACAAGACTTGTACACGATCAAGCCAGTCAATATTCTAGCACAAAGGGGGAAGGGGTTTTCAAGCCCCTACCCTTAACTGAGAGCTACTGACAGCTGATGGCTTCTGGGAGAGGGAGCATCAGTTTTCTTTAAGGGTGTGGTCCCTGGTAGTTTAACTAGGCTCCCAGTGAACGGCTTCACACCCAAGAGCATATGGGCAGCACAAATTGGTCTTGATGAGTGATTTAATAATAACAACAGAAGGCATGAAGCTGGGATGGGTAGAGAGGTAAAAATGGGTCTGGAAAGAGCGTGAGAGAGGAACAGGGGAGGGCGCTAATATAACTAAAATACATTGTATGAAATTTTCAAAGAATTAATAAAATTATTTTAAAACATTGAAAAAAGTCCTTCTAATTATATATATATATATATATATATATATATATATATATGTAAAGACATGAAAACAGAGGGAACCTATTTGGATAGAGTGGGGAACAAATGGAGTCAGGGGAACAAGAGGGCAAAGGGGGCTGAATATGGTCACCGTATCTCACACACACATGAAAATGTCACAGTAAAACCCATAATTTTGTACAAATAATATATGCTAGCAATTAAAAAAGAAACTTATTCACACGTATTTATCTGAGTAGACAAGGAAAAGGCTATATAATAAAAGAAATCAGAATTATAAAGGGGGGAATCCTGTTATGGAACTCTGTCCTCCAGACCCAACACAGCTGTTGCCACCTTTACACCAGAGCTGCTAGGATTACCCAACAAGATTCTGCCAAGATGGGTCCACTAATATCCCCTCCTGCAAGATGCAAGGGGACACTGACCCTCCCAGTGAACACAGACAGGGATCTGGAAGTGCTAAAGTGGGAGGTGCTTTCTTCAGATGTGGAGCTGTCAGTAAGTTACCCACTGTCTGCAGGTAACCCCCACCCATGCTCCCTCAGGTAACCCCCACCCATGCTCCCTCAGATAATCCCCACCCCTGTTCCCTCAGGTAACCCCCACCCCTGTTCCCTCAGGTAACCCCCACCCACTGTCCTGAAGGTAACCCCCACCCATGCTCCCTCAGGTAACCCCCACCCACTGTCCTGCAGGTAACCCCCACCCACTGTCCTGCAGGTAACCCCCACTGGTGCTCCTGCACATAACCCCAATTAAGTTCACTGGCTCACCAAGCTAGGCTTGTGTGGAATTGTTTCTTCATTTGATGAGCTGGGATGGCCAGATATTTGCTCATCTCCCCAGGAGAAGTCACACAACAGAACCCTTCTCTTTAAGCAATCCTGTGGAACGTATGCCCAGACCCTCTCATTCTGCATCTCAAAAATCCTTCCACCACCTGCATCTGGATGACCTTGGGCACCCACCCAGAGCCAAAATGCAACATTACTTGCTGCCTCCTTCCTTAGAGTTTCTTCATACTCTAGCTAAAGCCTGCAGGGTTTTACTCCACCTTTGGGGCAACCACCTCCCTAAGCTGATTCAGGGGGAACACACCATCTCTGGAAATCTCCAGATCTCTCCACACTCACAAAAGCCTTGTCTTCGAGTCCAAACACCAGAGAGAACCTCCGGTGTTACTGATCACCCATCACCCACGGTCCCCCTGCTCTATCTATGAATTCCAAGTCTGGGTGGGTCTTCCTTTATTCTCCAAAGACTGCTTGGGCTCTCTGAAAAACGAACTTAGTCAGCACTGGCTGTCCCTGCACAAATATCCCCCCCTTCACCCCTTAACTAAACCAGCTGGCCCTGAGGACAAGCCCCACCAAAAACACAAGCTGTTCTGTCCCCTTACACCAGCACACAGAGCACACAGATGGAGGCAGA
This sequence comes from Cricetulus griseus, assembly GCF_003668045.3. Classification (NCBI taxonomy): domain Eukaryota; kingdom Metazoa; phylum Chordata; class Mammalia; order Rodentia; family Cricetidae; genus Cricetulus; species Cricetulus griseus. The sequence continues at coordinate 115,840,833 of NC_048596.1, read as the reverse complement.
CACAGATGGTGCCCTTGCAGCTCACTCCAAGCCCTGGGAGGCCAGGCCATTGCAGGCACCTGCTTTCTATACCTGCCTCTAAGTCACTTTGTCATTGATCAAGAGCTTCAGCTTCTGTCACTGGTCTTGCATGTCATCCCCATAGAAGATCCAAGTACACTCTACCAGGTTCTTTGGCCCCTATATCATTGCCTACTTCCTCATGCTCCTTCAGTGGCCCTTGCCCACAGCCACATGCTGGACCATTCTCCTCGAAATACAAACTGTCCACTCTCCATCTTCTCATGGCCCATCCTTCCAGCCCATTTAACTTTCCCCACCTCACAGGGCCCTCCGATCTAGATTTAAGCCCTCTCCATCAGTCATCGCCTACCTTCACATTTTTCATTGGATAGACCACACCTACCCATGGTCCATCACTGCAACAATCCTAGGAAACCCTGCCTCCCAACCTGGCAGCAGCCTGACCTAATGTAGGAAGTCCACACCCAAGCCACTGGGCAAACTGGGTGGATGAGTTTCGCTTTAAATTCATGTCATCTGACCTCAAACTGTCATTCTCCCGTGGCTTACAGGCTTGTGTTTCTTGGGTAGGCTTTCTCATCATCTCCACTAGCTCTTCTAGCTTCCCACCCCATTTTCCACCCCAGCTCTCAGCTGATGACCCAGCCTCCCACTCTTCAAAGGCAGGAGGCATGGGACTCCAGTATGTTCCCACCACACCCAAGCCTCACAATGGCCTCCTTTTTAGAGAAAGATGCCCCCCCCCCTTGCTTCTTCGAGGGGCAGCCCTTCCCTGATGCTCTGAACAAAGATCCTCATCATCTCAAGGAAGAGGCTCCTGTGTTCCCCTGCCTTCTCTTGTAGCGGCCATTCCACTCAGCAGCTATGCTCACTGTAGTTCCCCATGGCAAAAGCCTCCTGGCTTGCCCATACACCCCTCCTTCCCGGCTTTCCATGTGTCTTCCACCCCACCTGCCTCCTAGCCCTGCCTTGACACTGACTTACACCAGGACACCAGCAACCACCACACCATCTCAGGAGCTCTTGACTAATGCCAGAGCCCTCTTCCAGGGATGTTTTCCACCAGCTGCTACTCTAGGTTTCTCCTTTCCAGACAGCCACCCCTCTTCCATCCTCTTTGCTAGCTCTTTCTCCCATCTGGCTACCCAATAAAGGATGGGTGCTCCAGGCTCATCCCTCTCCTCTCCTTCAGTGACACTGCTCAGTCTTTTCCCTTTAGCATCCCTGCTGAACCCCATCTTGCAGTCAACTGCTTCCTTCCCAGTTATGCTGCGCCTGTCTTGACCAGCAAGAAAGACACACTTGGGAACTCTTCTTCCTGCAGTTTATTTCAGGAGCCTTGTACAATCTTCTTCTGGGGGCCCCCGAGGAAACCCGACCCTCTGCTTAAAAGGCCCTTGGTAGCCCACCCCAGACTGCCACGTGGCGAAAGCAGAAGGGTCCACATACACGGAAGCAGGCCTGAAGCCCAGCCTTAGCCAGATAAGAAATTGTCCAGGACAAAGACCTCTCACCCTCGGGATGGTGGGAGGCAGAGGCCGGCGCCATCTTTTGGGCCGACAAAGTGCAGCTCTCCACACAGTTATACTCATGCTCCCAAAGGGAACGCGTTGGTGTTAACTTGGCTTCCTCACCTCCCTTCTAATGGTTCCTCTTCCAGGATCCTCCACCTCTCTAGCAGCAAATGCCCAAGTCCTTTACTTCCTCTCTTCTTGACCCTGCATGTCATGTCATCCTGTGACACTTCTAACAGAGCATGTATGGAAACTGTCCCCTACTTGGTGTTCTAGCCTCAGCATTCACTCTGACCTATAGTCACCTTGCTTCAACGTTTGCTCCTTTCAACTCATTTTCCAGAGTGCCACTGCCATTGACAGTCCTTCAGTAGTATTCAGCTTTTTACACACACACACACTCAGAGAGAGAGAGAGAGAGAGAGAGAGAGAGAGAGAGAGAGGAGGGGGAGGGGGAGGGGAGAGGGAGAGAGGAGAGGAGAGAGGAGAGGGAGGGGAGAGAGAGAGGAGAGGGAGAGAGACGGGGAGAGAGAGGAGAGAGAGAGAGAGAGAGAGAGAGAGAGAGATAGAGAGAGAGAAGGAGAGAGAGATTAGCTGATTGGTCAGTGCTCTCCTTCAATCAGGTGGGTTTGGGGGATTGAACTCGGGTCATCAGGCTTGACACCAAGCGCCTTTACCTACTGAACCACCTTGCCAGCCCTACTCAGTTTTGTTCAGTCTCATCACACCTGTCACCTTCCACAGTCACATCTGATTTAGACCTGGCCTACTTCTTCCTCCAGCCTCTGCCTGGGCTCCTTCCCTCCCTTGCTGAGACCCTGCCATGGTGGTCTGATGCAGGGTGTCAAGCACTCAGGACCACTCTGTCCACTCGTGGTCTGTGCACTGGCTTCTCCTTCCACTCAGACATTTTGCTCCCTGTTTCACATGCAGTGGCAGCTTCAGAGGAGCATTGGAAGCACGCGTTCTGAAGTTGGCCTTCACGTCTTTCCCTCTGAGGACAACTTGCAGAGATTTTACTGGTGGGTTCATATGTATAGGATTTCTTTCTTGGGGGTGGAAGGGTTTGCTCAAAGGAGTAAGCAGAGTCTGTCTCATTCACTAAAATGCAAATTGCAGGGGATGGGGTAACTGTTTTACTCACCAATGAGTCCATGTGGAATAGTATTTTGGACATAGTGGATTAAAATATATTAGAATTTTAGTTTCATCTATCTCTTATTTTTATTGATGTGATGTTAGAAAATAATTACTCATGTGGCCATAATGTTTCTATTAGAGAGTACTGGTTAGCGGGAGTGGTGTCATCCCAGATTATGGCACTGGTGACATAACTCCAAATGATAACGAAACATTTCATGTGGTAAGTAATACAGAGGGGCACAAGATGTTGGCAGGATACAGAGAGGACAGATAGGTTGGGCTGGATGACAACATTGGACATGTCAAACTAATGAGGCTGAAATCATGAGACATCATCACTACTTAGCCAAATGCCTCCCAAGTAGCTTATGTCAAGAATCCACACGTGTGCAGATCTGAAGGCCATCATTGGGGTGACAGAAAATGTGTTTCAACACGGTCATACAGGACCATGTTGTCTAGACAGTCCTGTCTGCTCATGACTCAGTACCCCATCTCCACATTCTCTTTCCCATACTTAGAGAACTGGGACTATGGGAAGAAATAAGGCTTTCTTGTTTTGTTTCTCTGGCCGTCTCAACTAGGGGCTTCTGAGTGACTAGGACTCAGTGACTAGTACTCAACTAGGACTGAGGGACAGCAATGTGGGGAAGTCACCAGTCCCTCTTCCATGGGAAGAGTTCTAAGTCACACAGTGTAGGGACAGAACACCATGGCCACCCCCACACTGCTCATGCTCTCAGCTAACCCTTCAAGTCTGCACACTGATATGCACTCCCTCCAGGAGATTATCCGCTCCCATGGAGCAAGAAAATCCACTTCTCACAGAGGTTAATAAACTTACAGATCTCATTACTCAAAGAGGTCATGCTGGGGAGAATTTTAATGCATTTATTAAAAGAAAAAGTCTGGAAGAATATTAACAACAGAACAGTGCTACTGTGAGATGCAAGGACAGAGGGGTCACCCATAGGATGGAGCAGGTCCCTTCCTCACATGGGGTCCCCCACCTAAGTGTGACAAAGCACTCAGAATCTGATCAGAGTAGCCACCACCACTGACGATGGGACGGAGGGCTGCCTGCCTCTGCTCCCACCCCTAGATCTCTCAACATGCTTGGCAAGCTGTCTAGCTGTGGCCACCTTTAAAATCATCTTGATGCTTCAAGAGACCTCTGGTGATAAATCTGTATTTGCTTTACCTAGCTCCCTGCCCCAATCCATTACAGCAGCTGATCAATTCATTCCCTTTCTTCTTGATCTAGCTCCTGGCTCCTAGAATCCTCAGTTTCCACCGAAAGGGAACAACCAGCGGATCCAGCTCCCTCCTTTTCCTTCCTGCCAGTGTAATGATGCTACTGCGGATGGAAATGCAGCTCCATGGCAGAGCCCCTTACCAACATGTGTGAGGCCCAGACTTCCATCTCCAGCAGTGCAAACTAAGCAAGGGGATAAACAAGTGTGCCACAGTGCACACCCTCTCTGAAGTTCCTCCTGGACCTCTTCTGGGTTTTACTACTCCTACATTCTGCTTCTGCCTGCCTCCAATCTCACCGCCTCTTTCCCTAACAGCGCCAATATTCCCTTTGCTTTGCTCTCTGCCTCTTAACACGTTCCACTTACAAAACAAAAATCACCCTTCTTTGGACCACAACTCATCCTCACATTCACCTTCGTCTGTAATCACTTTCTACCCCCTCCCAACACTCACTCCTTAAGTGAATTTCTCCTGTGAGTGGATTTGTGCTCTCCCACTTAGCTGAATCTGCTCTCAAATTCATCCATGCCCCGGCACTCCCACTGCCACAATATTTAGCAGTAGCCACCTTCTGGGCCCCACCATCCTCTGAGCTTTAGGAAGTCCTTGGCTTTGTTGAAAGATGTCCCACATAACGGCATTATCTCCCAACCGTCTACAACTGGGCTTTTGTCTGAGTCTCCTCATCTCTGTTTCATCCCCTCTTCCCTTGTGATTCTTCCCTTCAGGTGTGATTCTTTGCCCAAGTTTTATCTTTTATCTCAGCGTACTCCCTTCCCTGGCTGGGTGGTCAACCCATCTCAGGTGATGGCTCCCAAGAGTGTGTGTGACGCTATCCCAGTTGCTGAGTTTGTACTGAGGGCACCAGGGACTGATGGCTACACCTGGAAATTCACCACCTGACACTAAACTCCCAGCCTTTACTCCAGGAAAGTCATCGCCTTTCCTCCCGTTTCTGCTCCTAGCCTGAGCCAGGGTCACCAGCATCAGCCACAAACCCCCCAGAAACATTCACACTGCTGACAACTCAACCTATGTCTCTCATTCCAGCAATTCTATCATGAGAACATTGGCCTCCAGCAACCGCACCCAGAGAACATGAATTTTACTCTCTAACAGGATTACGCTTGATTCACAACTCAGCCACTTCCTGGCTAAGAGCTTGGATGGGTTATTGAATCTCCCAAACCCAGTTTCAACTATGAAAGTGAGGACTCTCTCAAGAATGAAATGAGATGGGAGCGTAAAGATGCCATTGTCTCACCTAACGAGCTCACCTGTGCAAATTAACAAGTATGTAAGAAAGACCCCTCCTAACCGGTGGGATCCCCACCGGTTTATTTATGTATATTGTGCTGTGTGCACTCCTGGAGGAGACCCTGGAACCATCCCAAGGCTCACATGGTATCATCTATGCTATGTCTGCTCTCTTCTTTTTCTGCTTTCATCACTTCCTGCCTGGACTGTGTCTCTTTCCTGTAAGGCAGTAGTTCTCAACCTGTGGGTCATGACCCCTATGGGGTGGAATGACCCTGTCACAGGGGTTGCCTAACACCATTGGTAAACAGATACTTACATTATAATCCATAACAGTAGCAAAATTATAGTTATGAAGTAGCAATGAAAATAACGTTATGGCTGGGGGTCACCACAACCTGAGGAACTGTATTAAAGGGTCACAGCAGTAGGAAGGTTGAGAACCCAGACTGCTCTAGGGTCTCTTTCTTTCTAACCCCCTAACTCTCCGTGTTAGCCTTCGTCACTGTCTCTCCAATAATATCCCTAAAATAATGATTCTTCCCTTCAAAATGGAAGCTATTCCCTCACTGCCCACAGACTGAAGTCCAATGACAGCATGTTTCTGCCTTCCACCCATATGCCCTCTTTCTCTCCAAGTCGATGCACCCAGGTCAGGCTTCACTCTGGTAGAAGATTAACTGCTCACTGACCATGTCAATCAGTTAACAGGTGAAGGACAGTGGGTTTGAGGCTCTGATGGGATGAGATGGGGGAGAGGGAGGAGGGGCTTCTTGCAGAGATGAAATGACTTATCATGCTCACACAGCAGCCAGGGACCAGGGCTTGATCTATTCACCCGTTCCCATTCCAGCTCCACTGACAGACAGTCCTGCATGAGGACACACTCGTCAGCAGGTGAAACAGCCCTACCCATCTTGAGTCCACCTGGAGGAGGCAGAGGCCACTTCTTCATGTCATCTGAGCTAAAATATGCCCTGATGCCACCATCACCAACATCCTCTCGGAACATCCTGGAACAGGTTGCATCCATTTTCCCAAGAGGACCTTCACAGTTACCCTTCTCTCCCAGGACAGTAGAAGTCAAAGCAACCCTCTTTTCTTCACTTATCTGAACAACTCCAATTAAACACTTTCCCAATTAAAGATCTCAGAAGGGCTCCAAAGCACAGGCAGTGGGTCTGCAATGTTGCTCACTAATTAGGTCCCTGTGGACAGCCCTACCCCATGACCCAGACAGGAAGCCCCAGAGCTACCAAAGGGCTGGCTGGGCTCAGCAACTCTCATGAGGGATCCAGACCCAGGCTTCCCCAGGAAGGGCAAACAGCAGAGCCTGCCTGAGCCCCCTTCTCCCCAGAACAGTGGGAAGCCAGGACCAATAGTCCTCCTTGGCCAAGAGGCACCCAAGTACCAAACAGTTTCTTAAGGCAGAGAGCCCATGTTCTCTAATTTCTCTGAGGAATAATAAGAAGACTATCAAGTTTGTGAATAAAAATGTTGTTGAAAAAAATCTCTTTAGTCTTTGACAAATGTCTAAATGTGTTCCCCACAAGTGTATTTTTATTCTAACAGGGTAATTTGAAATATAATTTAAATAATTTCTACCAGAATGATACCATATGACTAACAGCACCTTCGTGGCAGAAGTCCTGGAGACTTCACCGTGCTCTCAAAGAGCTTCCATCCTGCCTCTTCCCACACGGAACACACCCCGCTAGGAGCCTGGTGCATGATGCCAGCTCTCACCTCCAAACCTATAAATACACTGGGGGCCCGCCCGCACACCCAATACCTAGAAGATGCAGGAACACAGCACAGCAGTGCCTAAGAGGCCTAGGAATCAAAACCAACACCCTGAGCTTTCTGCTCCAGCTCCCCGCCATGCATATCTTTGCTCAATTCATGAAGCAAAATGGAACTTCCAAGATCCACAATGCCAGGGCTTGTATACCAGGGACTCGTGGTGTTCTGAGAATCCCTGTTCTCTGTTGTAAACACAGTATGGATGCTGTTTGCTTCACATTCGAAAAAGCTGAGGGAAGTTCTTGTCTTCTCAAATGAAAAGTCTCTGTGTCTAATCCCTGGCCAAAGGGAAGCTTTCAATGCTTCAGGGAGAGGAGACGCTGCTGAATTTACACTTGTGTTTGTTGTCACGTGTATGTGTGTGCGTTCTGTGGTACTGGGAATAGTTCCCGGGGGCTTGTGCATGCTAGGCAAGGATTTTATCATGGAGCTACATCCTCAGCACCGGTGCTTGTTTGCTTTTTATGAAAAAAAAAATGTCTTAAAACTAAAGCAAGGAATATAACGTCCCTTCCTGCACATGCGTACCTGTCAATCCTTCCCTCTGGGGATTTTCTTTGAAGAGATGGACAGTGGTCCTTTGAAGCATGAGAGAGTTTCTAAATGGGACCAGGTGCTTTTGCTTGCAAGGAACTGCCCTGAGCCTTTAAACAGAATTTCTGCCCGGTGCTTCTAAACAAGGAAGTACACTGTGAGCATCTGGGTCTCAGTCCACCACCCACCCTTAGCAACAACACAGAGTCCTTAATGTCCTCACCACGATTCACTCAGGAGCAGTGACTCACTCAAAATTACCCAGGCTAATTGTGATGTTGGTCTCCTCTGCCATTTTTTTCCCTTCAGTAATTCATTTAAAGCCAAAAACTGCCTTAAGGAATTGTCAAGAAGTCTTCTTTTAAAAAATACTCTGCCTTGTTCTTAGCAGGTTTACAAGAACGTATCAACCTTGGCAAAATGACAACTTAGAATTAGGTGCAGATTTAAGACGATGATGTGTTTTTGTAATTATTGGCAGGAGAAGATGGCCACTCAAGATATTTTTTGTGGTGGTGGTTGTAGAATTATGCTACGAAACAGACATATATGATTTCATCTTGTTAAAAATGTATTTCCCTTTGTAGACATACATCTAGACACACAGTCATGCACACACGTTAGAGTCTGCAAAGATAGACAGCCAACTGCTGATGAAGGTTATCCCTAAGACGTGGGATGCAAAATCATTTTCACTTCCTTCCTTACACTGTTCTTCTTTAGTACAAGGACATAATGTTTTTATAATTAGGAAGAAAAAGCAAAGCTATTTTCATTTTGTTTAAAAACAAAAACAAACAGTGGATGAGAAAGGGTAAAGGCAACATAAGGGTGGGGCCTTCAGACTGTTAGTGTGTTAGAGGGCTATGGAGATGCCCAGTGGGTAAAGCACTTGTTACAGAAGCAATGAGGACCTGAGCTCAGATCCCAAAACCCACATGAAAGTTGGGTGTGGTGAGACATCTACAATGTGGAGGTAGAGACATATAGATCCCAGGGGTTCACTGACCAGGCAATCTAAGTGAAATGGCAAGCTGTGGAGTCAGTGAGAGACCCAGTCTCAAAACACAAAAGAGAAAGACAGAGAGACAGAGACAGACAGACAGATGCACACAGAGACAACCAATGCCAACCTTTTGTCTCCCTTCACATGTGTACGCACACACACACACACACACAAAAAAAAAAAAAAAAAACAAAAAAAAAAAAAACAAAAAAACCTGAGCTAGGAAGAACAAGTATGAATGAGTTCTAATGAGTGTGCTAAGGGTGACCACACACTTGACAGAAAAGAGACAGTAATGTCTACAAACCAGAGTCCATTAAGAAAAGCTCTGCTCTAAGTCCTTCTTCGGGGGACTGTGCAGAAGCTACAGATGGGACCTTGACCAGTCCTAATAGCCTTCAAGGTTAAGTAAGAATGGCAAGAGGCTTCTAATATGATGACATGTCCCCAAATAGAAGTGACCTCAGATACTTGTTCCAGCCCCTGCTACCCTCTGACCTCTATATCACTCACTCTGCTTTAGCTACTTGGCCCTCTTCACTGTTCACTAACATGCTGGGCATGCTCCTGCCTCAGGGCCTTTGCACTTGCTGTGGACTCCACCAAGAACACTCTTCCCCCAAATATCTTATGTGATGTGCTTTTCTTCCTTTAGGTCTGTAAACCTTTCTCAGTGAGGCCTTTCCAAATGGTCATTTAAAGCCTACTTTGCCTCATCATCTTTGAGCCATCTCCTTATTTTTTAAGGTTGTCTAGTAAGTTGAATTTTATAACCAAAACAAAAACAATCTAAAGAGAATATTTTTCATACCTGTTTACTTGTTCAGCTTATATCTATGTATTGGTATCTGGTCTCTTCCAAACTCTGGCTTTCCCCAGGTCAAACACAGAGGGAGATTGCTTTTTAATTGAACCAGAGTGATCCTAAATGCCAACAGCTTTTTGGTGGCTCTCCATTGAGACGTCTTCCCTAGATCCACCACATACAGGGACATCCCACCATCACCTTTTATGCCCTTCAGATGATAACATTTTGTTTTCATCACAACCTGTAAACACAAAGAAAGTACCTGCACATGTGACTTATCCCCACAGAGGCAGGGATTAGCCAGTGCGCCTGCTCATCTCTGGGTTCCCAGCAGCACTGGACAACTGTCTCACAGATGAAAGATTCAAATTAACCTTAGTGAGCTGAACAACAACAACAAAACCTGAACCAGGAGAAGACAAGTTCATTTTTAAATATTTTTAAATTTTATTTTATGTGATAGGTGTTTTGTCTGCATGTGTGTCTATATACCACGTGTGGGCCTGGAGCCCATGGAGGCCAGAAGAGGGTGTGGGGACCCCTGGGACTGATGGTTTTGAGCCATTATGTGGGTGCTGGGAATTGAACCTGTGTCCTCTGGAAGAGCTGCTAGTGCTCTTAACCACTGAGCCAACTTTCCAACCCCTGAAAGACTCTATTTTAGTTAACTAAAAGCCCAAAGAAAAGCCCTGTAGCTTGTAAAAGAACACAGTGTGGTTCCGAGGTGGAAAGAACTTCAGAAGTTAAGCAGTATAGATCACTGAAAGGCAGCCAACTGTATCGGATAACCAAGACTGTGGCATTCACCCACTGCAAGTAATTGTGGCTCAACAAAACAAGTACAAAATGCAGGCAAGCCAGTAATACAGTAGATCTTATTTGTAAACACTGACAAAATCAGCTAAGAGTCACAACAGCTGACGAGCTGCCTTTTCTGCTGGTCTTTTATAGACAATAAGAGGATAATTTACAGCTCCAATTCTCGGGTGACAGCACACAGCCTGAAAATGAACCCACATCACAGTAAAAGCAGAATGCCCACTTTGGCATTAAAACAAACTGTATCCAAATGGGATCCCTTTCTCTCTTGGCCCTGTGATTCTCCACTCAAGAAAATCATATAGAAGGTTATCCAAAAGCATCATAACTTTCAAGCTGGCATCCAAGCAGGGCTCCCACCATGCAAATAGCAACTCAATCGTAAAATATTTATGGCAGGCCCATGAGGCAGCCACTGTACCACATGTTGGAATGCAATGGTGAAAAGCTAAGTCCTATCACTGTGCAATGACTGGAGGAAGACAGTGTATAAATAAGTCAATAAAACCTGGAGCAGGGCAGGTGTGCTATGGAAAGGACTGTAGACTACATAGGTGGGACTGGGTGATAGTTAAGGGATCCAGTTTACTGGATGTGGTGGCCAGAGAGGCTCATCGTGGTGTCACAGTGTGAAGGGAGGGGAGAGGCTGTCTGCAAAGGCAGGTTAGGAGGATTCCAGGCATCCAGAGGCCCCAAGAATATGGATTAGCACATTCCCAGCAGAGCAGAGAGTACTACAGGACAGTGCTGAGCTAGAATGTCTCCTACATGGATGTGGAGAGGAGTTAAGAAAGAGGTCCCCAGGATCTGTGGGAGGAGATGGATGGAGGAGTCCTCCAGAAAGGGGGCTGGGAATCTTCTGCACAGCAACTGGTGACACTGGAGATAAGGTGGAGGCCCCTGCCTTTGTCTGCTGGAGGGTGTTCAGACAGGAGAGTGACAGATCTGATTTGCAATCTTAAAAGCCAGTCCCCTCAGCTCCTAGGAAAAGAATGGGTTGATGGTAACCCAGAGTGGAAGCTGGGGGGGGGGGTGCGGTGGGCGGGGGTTGAAAAGTTTACCCATCCAAGAAGGCTGCAGTGGTGACCAGGACTAGAGCCAGCGCTACAGTTACTAGAGGCCATGCTCCAGATGAACCTGGGAAGTAGAACTCACAGGGCCAATGACAGCTTGGATATGGGATGGGGGAGAACCGAGGATGACGGCAAATTATCAGAAAGACAGCGGGGCTACCGATTGAGGGGGGAGGACAGAGGGAAGATGGGATCTCAAAGCAACAGCAAGAGCTCCAGGTGTGGACCAATTAGAAGCACTGACAAAGGTCTGTGGGGGAGATAAAAATGTAGGGTTGACAGCATGGAGGCAATAATACTTAAACCCACGTGGGTGATGAGGGTAAGCTGAGGAATTGGATAAGATGACAAGGGAAGAAGGGTACAGACAGAGAAGGGAACTGGGACAAATTCCTAAGCATCTCTACCACTGGGAACCAGACAAAGGAGCAAGCAGGAGGAAGGCAGAGCCTCAAAACCATCAACAAAGTGAGAGGAAAGACAGAGGGGTATGCTGTCAGGACCTAGGAGGGAGCTGATTCAAGGAGGAAAGGCCACTGGTGAGGAACACTGACGAGGGGTGGGAGGAGAGGGCAGACGTAGAGCAGTGTCTATGCTGAGGTCAAGATAGAAGTCAGACTAGTGTGGAAGCCAAACCAATGGTAGGAATAGAAAAATGAGCAGGGACGATGGGTTTGCCCTATCTTTGAGAGATCCTTAGAAAGACAACAAAGTAGAACAGGTATGCAGCGTGGGGATAGGGAGTTCTTTTTAAGATGGGAGAGGCCGAACTGTGCTGCCCAATATGGCAGTCACTAGCTACATGTGGCTATTTAAAGCCAGGTCCTGAGTCACAGTAGGTGCATTTCAAGTGCTCAGGAGCCTCAAGTGGCTGCTGGCTGCTGTAACTGACCATATGGATTAGCACACTCCCAGCAGTTCAGAGAGTTCTATCAGACAGTACTGAGCTAGAATGTGCTCCTGTATGGATGCTGAGGGGAGTTAAGACAGAAAATGGTCCTGAGAAGATGGAAGGGGACAGACGGAGTCTACACCAGTAGAGAGATGATGGACAGGAAGAAAAACCGGCCTTCCAGCAAACATACAGGAGGAAAGTGGCAGCTTCATCCTTGCTGCACAACAGGCAGGAAGATGTGGGGGGGGGATGCCTTGGACTATGGCTGCTACTTTGTCCATGAAAGGGGAGGCAAGGTGTATACAAGGAAAGAAAAAAGGGTGAGTGAGCAAGGTCTGAAAGGAACCAGTACACAGTAGCTGCCTCAGGGAATGCTCGCACAGACACTGGAGATATCACATACCTAATGCAGAACGCTTCACAAAAGTGAAAGGGCAGTAAACACCTAAGGGGGAATGCAGCCTCAGCAGGAAGTAGAGGAAGTGAAGTCTGGTGGCTGGTTTTTTATTGCCTTGTATCGTTGTCTGGTCTATACTATAGATCCCTGGAGGGACTCTGACAAGGACCACAGTCATGTCTGCTAAAGGCTGGTCTTTTTTTGTTTGTTTTGTTTTGTTTTTTGTTTTTTATTTTTATTTTTTTATTTTTTAAGGCTGCTCTTATTGGTTCTTCCTTCCCATCCTACACAACTCTCAGAAAGGATGGCAGTAGTTCTATTTTTTATTAAGATGGTTCCTTCCATCCACCTCCTCTGTCTAAACTATTTATCCAGCCTTTAGCTCCATCTCATTTTACAATCGTGGCTTGTGAATTCACATAAACTACAGGAGAAAATATATTTCTAAAATGGCAGGGAGAGGTAAGAGCTACAAATCAGCTATTAGCTACAAGAAGTGAGTAACACACATTTATTGAGTGGTGTTAAAATTACATGAAAGACATGTTCTGTGTTTAAACAAAATGCCCAAGCTACTCCTCCCTGTTTTTCCACAAACAAAAATTATTGCCTGGTATTTTTCTTTAAGCTTTTCTGAGTAAACATTTTCATTTCCACAGATGTATTGTAACCACAGAGTTTCAGTGTTTGTTTTTTGATATGCAAGTGGGCTTGGCTGGATTTGTGTCAGCTGAGGGGGGAGCTGCAGGGGAAGAGTTAAAACAGTCAGGTCCATTTATCTTCCATCTTGAGACCTATGTTTGCTAACTCCTTCCCAGAGATTTTGTTTTTAAGTATGAAATCTGAGAGCCTCGAAGATTCCCACTGCAGAGATCAGTTTTTTTCATATCTGCTGAGAGATGGCTGAAAATGTTACAAAAACCTGTCTCCCAGCTAGAGTGACTCTGTCTACCACCCCATCAGCACCACCACCTCCAGTTGCCCAACATGTTAAATCTCTAAGCAAACTTCCACTGGGCCCCACTGTCCCCCATGTTCCTGTTAGCCACAGCCTTCCACTCTCCTTCTCCAGGCTCTCCCTTGCTTGCCTCCACGCTACCTGCCCCAGGAGAAAGCCACTCCAGAGACTTGCCTGGAGCTTAGGCACAGCAAAGCCACTGACCCATAGGGACTGGTCAAGCCACCAGGGCAATCTTGCCTCTCTGCACTGTAGCCAAGCCTTCCCACACTAACCCATCCCCAAAGGGAAGCAAGTTCTCTAGACTTATACAGCAGAAGCCCCTGGGTCCCACGAAGGGCTGTTTAAAGAACTCTGGGCTCGGCAATAGGGGACAGAGATTCAAGACATCTGGCTCACTCAGTCATCCTCATGGTCCCTATCTGGCAGTAGTAGCCTTGCCTCTGCTGATGAACAATCACGCACTAGGTTCTCCCCTGTGCAAGCTGGAAGAAGTTGCAGAACTACTCCAGCCTCAGTTTCCTCAGGTGGAGAGCAAGCACAAAAATCATTCCCTGCACAGAGAAACACCATGAGCTTGCGCTCACATCGGTGAGCAGGTGTAAGGAGTTACCTTGTTATTAGCACAGTGTCTCCTGACTCACAGCGCCTACCGTTCGGAGAGACGCCGAAGAGAAATCAATCCTGCTTTTAAATTACTTTATATACTCAGAAACATTAGTCACTTCAACAGAGTATACCAACTTCCCTCCCAAGCATCTGGAGCCTCACCTAGGTTCCTTAACAGATTTCCACCATCCTCAGCCATCTCAATGCTGCTTGCAAGTCCACTATTCCTACGCCGAAGGGTTATTATTGGGTGTGTTTCCTTTCCAGGAAAACTTCGATTTCCATGTCGCTGGCAATAAATGCAGCCGTGAAGAACGGCAAACTGCTTTTCACACTCACAGACCCAGGCCCTAGAGTTGATCGCGCCAGGGGCAAGGAGACCGAGGAATGGCTGAAGTGCCCAGCCCAGCCCGGCTGCGGGTCCCCGCCAGGTGTCCCTGCGCGCTCGGCTGGCCAAAAGGGTTAGGGCCGTGGGCTCCCGGAGCAAAGTCCGTGCCCAGGCCGGCGGTTCGCGAGCTCCCGCCGCAGCATGCCATCGGCGGCCCGTAACCCCTCGCGGACACCCCGCGAGCTCACTCACCCCATCTCCGGCGCTGCTCCTGCGGCCGCTCCGACGGGGCCCCTGGCGTTCGCTCTCCGCCCGCTCGGCAGCTGCTCCCCGCGCGGCACATGCGGCGGCCCGAGTGCGCCCGGCTCAGCCCCGGCGCCGCTCCATTCCGCCGGCTGCGCGGCTCCTTTGCCGGTGTCGGGGCCGCCGCCAGGCGCAGGCGGACGGGAGGGCGGGGGCTGGGCGGCCGGGGGCTGGGCGGCCGCGATCGGGCGGAGCCGCCGGTGCCTCCCGCCCGCTCCTTACGTAACCTCGTGGCCCCCGGGCCGCCGTCGCCGCCCGCCTGGAGCCGGGGGCGCGGCAGCGTGTGCAGCGCCCCCCACCCCCCACCACCGTGCGTGCGCTGCCGCGCAGTCGCCGCTTCTTCCCGCAGACCCCTCCTCTCCTGGGTAGACCCAGCACCCGCGCACCCTGTCAGGCTGGGCACTGCGCCTCGGGCGGGATGTCCTGCCTGCTGGACTTGAAGTCACAGCTGGCAGGGACTTTTTGGCCCCCTTTAGTTTGCCGATGAGGGAACCCAAGCCACTCAGGAAGGAGAAATGATATGACCAAGGTCACACTCTCAGATGAGAGCTCAGGTCCCTAGAGCTTCAGATGGGTAGGACCACGACTTGCTCCCCATCCCCCCATTAAAGCCCACCTTCGTCTTCCTGCCCACTGCCTGGCTGGGTGGCCTTAGAGTAACAACCCCTTTAAAACCCTGGAGGCTAATATAGCAGGGAGGCTCCTATAGTCCAAAGCTGGTGCCCTGACTCTTTGCTGGGTAAAGACAGAATCGCACATCTTCAGCACAGCAGGTTGGCAAAATTTAAGTGGCTTCCTTAACCTTGGCTAAAGGCAGTCTCTTCGGTCCCCTTCCACACACCAGGTCCTGATTCCCTACCAAAAGTCAGCAGTTGTGCCAACCTAACCAACACACACACACACACACACACACACACACACACAAACACGTGGGCCTCCCATCCATGGGATGCACACACTGCCCACATAAGATTGGCATCTCTGGACACTGATGGGGGGAAAGCAAAGACAAGCAACTGGAACAGGGCCACCACCCTACCCCTGTCCTTATTTCCCTATGGGCAACTGTTGTCTGCTAACTTCTTCACCCCATTGAAGCACCAGCCTCCTGTCTAAACTGCGGTCAGAAATTCCTCAAATACAATTTCATCAGTGGCTTCCCACCCACTGTCCTTGGGGTGAACCTGCCTAGTCCACTACCACCCCAGGCTTTTCTCCTCTCATTTTGCCCTTGCTCTCTGCACTCCTGCCAGCTGGTCATTCTTTCAGCCTTTTCGTGTGCTATTCTCTCTGTTTGGGAAGATTTTTCTCCTCTTATTTCCGACTTTGTCAGTGATCCACGTTGAGTGGCCATCTGTCTGGGCCAGCCAGGATTGTCCAGTCGATGCTTAGAAGGAGTGTGGACTGAGGAAAAGAATAGGCAAGAGACAAGAGATAGAGTTGGAAGGAAACCTAGTGAATATCAGGGTCATCCCCAAGTTTATTGTTCAACTCTCTTTTATACCCCAATCAAAAGGGGGGGGAGGCAAAAGACTTCCTTACCAAGATACAAAGAACAAGCAAGAATTATTACCTTCTCTATACACAAAACATCAAGTAACCACACCTTAAGCCAAATATCCTGTTGTCAAGGTAAGGCATCCATTTGTTACTCCTTAGGCCAAACATTCTGTTGGTTAACCTCGAAAGAGCAATAGTGGGTTTGAACTCTCTGACCTAAAGTCAAGATGAAGAGCCATTTTTATGGGCTCTGACACTGCTTGTACTTCAGATCTCAGTTAAACTGTCACTTCCCTTGGAGGCTTTACCCGAGGCCATGGATGGCATTGCCCATGTACATGTTTCTTCCTTTTCTTCATTGTTAGTGGTATCCAATGTAAAATTATTGGTTTAATATTCCAAACACAACTGAAAACTCTTAGAAAACATGGCTCTTTGTCTATCATTGTAGCCCCACTCCCTACAATGGGCATTCAAAGTCTTCCTCAAATATTTGGTGAATGCATAAGCAAATAGAGCAAGCCCCCTCTACACAAAATTGGTCAGGGTCTGTGCACACAGGTGAGCCTATTGAGAGCCAAGACCAATGAACACTCAGTCCTAGAGAAAGCCCATCTAATTCAAGCTAAATTCCAAAGACCAGGCCACTGCCAAGGTGCCTACAGGGACAGTGTCACTAGCAGGGTCCAAAAAAGAAGCCGGCCGATGGGGAATAACAAGCAGAAGCCAGCTCCTGTGTGTTAGGGTATGGAAGACAAGAATCTCGGAGTGAAGGAGCCAAGTGGTGCCCCAAGCTCTGGCTGGGAGTTCCCTTCTGCTCCGATGATGGAGAGGGCACACCCACACCAGCTTGGCAAATGCAATGAGGCTGAACAGGTGGGGTGGTGAATCACACTTGCTGCTTCACAGTCAGAGGGAGACAGAACCATCTTGGAGGTCAAGTGCTCTGTGACTAAATTGGCTGTCTTCTGGGTGGAAGGCTCTGGGGAAGGAGAGAGAAGAGTGGATCAGACTCAGGGTTTGGGAAGGGATGTGCTTTCTTTCCTTCCCCTTCTCCAAGCTACTCCGGGAAGTGAGGCGTGGGGAGAGTGGCCTCTGCTTCTCTACTCTTCTTCAAAGAAGGCTGGTGGCTTCTCTCTGATGGCTCTGCACTGTTTCATCCTCTGGAGTAGTCTTTACTGCCACTCTTTCATCATCTTGGACTCTTCCCAAGAGATGGGCCTTTCATTTCCCCATTGGAGGCCCTCCGTGGAAGCCGGTGCAGACAAACTTCAATGTGGATCATCTCTCCTCCCTGTGATCTCAGTGGCCCTAGCTGACAATGGAGAGGATGAGTGAAACCTATTATTTCAAGAAGGCCAAAATGAAGAGAGAGATTCTGTGCTGGTTGAGACCAGGCCAAGAGAGCCTATATAGACCAAAAAACTGGGTTCAAGAGGAGCCAGTGATGGGGACAGAGATGAAGATGTGAGAAAGAGACGTGGCCTTGGAGAAAGCAAGGGAGGATGGGATCTAGGCCTAGTAGGAGTTAGTCCTGGAGAGGGGAAGTGTAACATGACTTCTAATTGTTCTTAATAATAAAAACCTGGAGTCAGATATTAGGGCTGGGGGAAGCTGAAAGATCAGAGAAGCAGAGCAGCCAGCCACTAGCTCTTACCTCTACCTCAGACCAAAGGGGTGATCCTGTACTCAGACTGCTTCAGACTGACTGCTCCTCAGACTGCTCTGAGCATCTCTTCCCACCTTATATTCCTCTCTCTGCCCAGCCATATCACTCCTGTCTCCACTTCCCTAGTACTGAGATTAAAAGTGTGTGATCCCAAGTGTTGGGATCATCTTTGTATGAGCTCTGTTTCTCTTTTAGACTGGATCAATTTTTGTAGCCCAGGGTGATCTTGAACTAACAGAGATCTGTCTACCTGTTTCCCAAATGCTGGGGTTAAAGGTGTGTACCACCAATGCCTGGCCTCTATGGCTAACTGGTGTGGCTAGCTTTGCACTTTGATACTCAGGCAAGCTTCATTTGTTAGAGCATAAACAAAATATTACCACAAGGAACAGGTACTGCCTCAGCATGCAGGAAGGGCAAAGGGGGTGTTTACCTGGAGGACCTCTAAGGAAGCAAGGACACCTAGTGTGCAAGCCTGAGAGAAGACAGGGGAGATGTCAAATGAGAAGCAGAAGAGTTGGGAAAATAAAACAAGTGTAAGGATACAGCCATATTTGTAAATAAGCAGGGCAAGTGGTGCTTTAGAAGGCTGGAGGCCAGGCTTTGACTACCACAAGCTCAAGGACTTGCTTGTCATTCTGTGCAAGTACCAGAGGCTTCCAGAAAGGACCACTAGGCACAGGTATTGGGCTGAGGAGTCTGCATTCTAACTGGACCACATCACATAACCTTGGGTAGCTCATCAACAAGCTATAGCCAAATCAGTGATAATAAGGAAGTGAAGGCTGTAACTCCATGGTAGAGTGCTTGCCTGGCATTCTTAAAGCTCCACCACTACTGTCACAACAAAAGGAAACAGCAGCTCCTTTGTGCCCACTAATTCAAAGCCCCCTGGGCAAAGAAGTACTGTGCACACTCCCTACCTAACAAGCTGGTACTCCACAGCTCTCTGGCTTCTTACTCTCAAGAGCTAGCTAGCTCTTGGAGAAACAGCTGATGTGAGGCAGGTGTTGTAATTTAAAAAGGGTTCGAGAAAGACACCATACAATATAGCTCATGTGGAGGGGTGAAGGTTTTTTTTTTTTTTTTTAATTAGGGGAAAGGGAAAAGGGGGAGGAGAGAAGGGACACAAGCCTCTGGGGACAGGAGCAGCAGAAGAGAAAAGGGGGTAGGGGGCGGACGGGACAGAAAGACAGGCAGAGAAGCAGAGAGAAAGGAACAGACAGAGAGAGAAAGAGAGATGGGAGATGGGCAGGGCCCTTTTAAAGGGGAACATAGTGAATGTGCACAGTGGTGCTCTTAGTGGCTGCAGCTGAAGATGTATCCTGTCAGAACCCCAAGGGCAGGCCAGCACAAATGCCTGAATACTAACAGCAGGAAAGTGACAAGTTGAACCCTGAGACATCTTTATAGTTATTGTTATTATTACTATTCACTGTGTGTGCATGACTTGTGTGAGTGCAGGTATACATGCTATGGCGCACATGGAGAGATCAGAGGACAACTTTAGGGAATCCTCCCCTTCCACTGTGAATGCTGAACTTTTCCCACAGAGCCATCTTGCTGGCCTCACCCAAGGCATCTCGTCATTCCAAAACATAGAACATGCCCCAGACCACAGCTATAGATAAGTACTCACACCTGTAATTCCAGCAGGCAGGAGGATCACTGCAAGTCCAAGGGCAGCCTGGGCTGTGCTGTGCTGTGAGATGTTCTCACTAAACAAACAAAAACAAATCTACAGCAGGGGTCCACTGAAGGAGTTCCCAATGGCCAGAGTGAGAATTTAAGAGATAAGATACATTCGTATACAATTATAGCAGCAAATACAGATACATAGCCAGGCATGATGACTTGTGCTTGCAATCCCAGCAGTCCAGAGGCAGAGGCAGGAAGATCTAAGCCAATCAGGGCTTAATAAGTGGTGGGACTTTGACTCCCCCCCACCTGCCCGCACCAAACGATATACAAGTTACTAGTGAGATGTATAAAATAAGTATGTGTAGTATGGTTTAAACTGTCATCACCTCACCCCTGATCCACTTAAGCATAGGCAGGACTTAGTGATGTGACTCCAAAGAATAGACTACAGGAAATGATTCCCTTATAGTGAAAGCCCTGGCAGCTGCCATCTTAACCACAAGACTGACTAAGGTTAGTATTGCAACGATGTCTCATGGACGTTCTATACTTTTTCTGAGAGGGTATGACAAGAAGGGCCTTCATTTAGGTGATATCACTCAGAACCCATAATTCCAGTCTACTAGTGAGAAATACTACAGGCAACGTGAATGTGAGAAACCGCCCTCAAGACACTTGACTGGTCCCCAAAGCTGTCACAGTCATCACACACAAGGAAATCTGGAAGAACATCCAAGACCAGAGGAGACTAAGGAACATGGCAACTACCAATGTGGTGCCTAGATCCTGAAACATGAGAAAAACCGATTAAATCTTGGGCTGACCGGATGGCTCATTGGGTAAAAGTACTTGCCAAACAGGCCTGGCAACTAACATCCAATCCCCCAGAAACATGTAAACAGGAGAGAATGCACTCTACAAATGTACTCGGACCTCCACATGTACACCATGCCACACAAGCCGCTGACCCCACAAAAAGTACATTACAAAATTTAAAGATTAAAAAAAATTATGCCCTACAAACTCTAGAGTTTGGTAATAATGTACCCATGTTGGTCCCTTAGTCATAACAAATATTCCATGGTAATATAAGATATTAAAAGGGAAACTAGGCCAGGCATACTACCTTACCCCTTTAATCCCAGCACTCAGGAGGCAGAGGCAAACAGATCTCTGAGTTCAAGGCCAGGTTGGTCTGCATAGTGAGTTCCAGGATAGCCAAGGCTATATAGTAAGACATTGCCTTAAAAAAACAAAAACAAATGGGGTGGCTGGCAGAAGGGACCATAGGAAAGCTCTATACTATTTCTTGTTTGTTTGTTTTTGAGACAGGTTCTTGCTATGCAGCCCTGGCTGAACAGGAACTTGCTATTTAGACCAGGCTGGCCTCTAACTCACAGAGATCTACCTGTCTCTGCTTTGAAAGTGTTGAAATCAAAGGTCTGGATTTTTATACTAGTTTTGAAACTTTCCCCAAAATTTAAAATAGAACATTAATATATATATATATATATATATATATATATATATATATATATATACTGATGAGCTAGCTCAGCAGGTGAGGGCACTTTCTGCCACTCCTGAGGACATGAGTTCAATCCGTTTGACATGGTGGAAAGGGAGAACTGACTCTGGTAAACTGTCCTCTGACATCCCCCTCTCCCACCTCTCTCTCTCTCACACACACACACACACACACTATCAATAACTGTAAAAAGAGAAGGCGTACTCTTGAGAACTCCCGTGCCCTCAGTCCTACAGATGTTAGCCTGCTGCAGTACCAGAAAGGAGAGCATTAATTCAGGTTCTGTGTGGCCGAAAGTCAAGACCTGGAAGATTTAATGCTGTTTGCATGACTCCTACATCAAGCCACTGAAATCAACAAAATTCAATTTGTTTTTTTCTTTTTTGGTTTTTCGAGACAGGGTTTCTCTGTGTAGCTTTAGAGCCTGTCCTAGCACTCACTCTGTAGACCAGGCTGGTCTCAAACTCACAGAGATCCACCTGCCTCTGCCTCCCAAGTACTGGGACTAAAGGCGTGTACCACCACTGCCCGGCCAAACTTCAATTTTTTTTTAGAACTGGAGCCAAGTAAGAAATATATTTTATACTCCAGCTGGATACTTTCACTCTCTCCAGTTTTGTCTACACCAAATGCAAACAAGTTACACAGGATGATTTTTCTCCTCTCTCCTACAGAGCGTTTTGACACTTCATTCTGGGCTGTCTCTAAAAGCAGTCCTGCTCACAGCCTACTAAATTGATTCTGAAACCTGTAATCTATCTATGTATGTTTTTCTTCCAACAGCAAAATTAGGCTGGAGTATATAGACATAATGCAGTTAGTGAGCTGGGTTTTTGCTTTAATGACAAAGACTGGACATTTTTCTAACCATGAGGTAGTCCAATTTTCTCAACTGCTTATGAAACAAATATCTTATTAAAGCCATGAATTAATGAGTAACTATTAGTTGTTATAAAGCTATTGGGCCATAATTGTGAAGATAGAAAAACAATGATTTATTTCTTCAATGAATATTGATCACCTGCTATGTACTTGGTTCAATGATGGGTACTAGGGAAAAAGTGCTGAGAAAGAAAGCCACAGTCCTGTCCTAGAACTAGAAGACTGCATGGAATATACCAAGCAATGACTATGCAGATACAAAGCCTGGGTGACTAAAGGGCTCTAATTTAGTTCGGTGAGGAGTGGTCTCTCTAAATCGGTGTTTAGGAAGCCTGAGACTAAGATGCATGAGTCAAGGAGGGTATGGCAGGAGAGGTCCCAAGCAGAGAAAACTGAAAGGCTCCGGAGTGGCAGAGAACACAGCATGTGAAAAACTTGAAGGCAGTCAGCCAGTGTGGTTAGAATGAGGAAAGTCTAGCAAAGCTCAAGATGGGCGAGAGAGGTGCCCAGGATCTGAGACTAGATTGAGAATCAGCAATTTATGCAAACATAATAAGAAGCCACTAATGGATTGAAAATGCCATGATCTGTTTCCATTTGTGAAAGGTCAGTTTGTCTTCTGAGAGAAGGGAGAAGAAAGGAACAAGCTTTGGGGGAGGAAGTGTCTGATTTATTCTGAGGTAGAGTCCCCGGCTGGTTGTCCTGTCTGTGCTCTAGACACTCAAGTCTAGTGGACAGACACCACCCAGATGGACACCCTTTACCCTTGTGGATACTGGCAGCACTAGTTGGACTCAATGAGTTTTTAAAAAGAAAAAAAATAGGACAGGAAATTGGGAGGGGGATTAGGGAATCAGAGAGAGATTGGGGAGTCAGAGGGAAGGTGGATGTAACCAAAACACATTGTATATATGTCTGAAACTCTCAAAGAATAAATAAAACATACCAAAATAGGGATCTCAGCTGAAGCTTGGCAAAACAAACAAACAAACAACAAAACAAAACAAAACAAAACCACAGGTAAATCACAGAAACCGGATAAAGAGGCTCCAGGACAGGTCCCAACCCAGCCACCGCCATCTAAGGGCAAAGGATGGATTACAGACCAGAGGACTGAGTGATGTGTCTGATGTGGGTAAAGACATAAAGTTCATAAAAATGGCCTGGGTACGGCTGCTCTATAATTGTGGTGCTTGTGGACAGAGCTGCAGGATGAGATGACGGCAGAGAGACTGCAGCAGAAGGTCAGGCATTACACCTGGCGCAGCCCTGAGTCCTGGCTCAGCCAGTGGCTAGCTCTGTGACCTTGGACAAGGCCTCCCTCTCTCAGCCTCACTTCTCCCATCTCTGAAATGGGGTACTTCATTGGACATTAACAAGAGTCGATGAGATAGTAACTGTGCCTAGGTCTGCCCCTGTTGTATTATGTTATCAATACAGCATAGGCATTGTTAGTGTACCGACTGCGGTGGCAGGGTGAGATTTCTGTGTGACTGAATTGATATGGTCATAATAACCAACTTTTCAACTGGGAGCTGGGTGTGGTGGTCCTTGTGTGTAATCTCCACATCTGGGAAGTAAAAGCAGGAAGATCAGGAATTGAAGGTCATCCTGAATGAGTTTGAGGTCTGCTGAGCTAGATGAGACCCTATCTCAGAAATAACCTCGAGTAAAGTCAGTTAGAGAGAGGATCCTGGAGGCTGTTCCCTCAGTGGAAGCAGCTCATGCACTCCCTGCCACATACTTTTGCTCACCTATATGGTGGTCAGAGAGGAGTGTATAACCTGTCTCTTTTAAGATAGTTGATAAAATTGAACCACCAACCTCCAACCTTTCAGTTTCCAAACGAGCTAAGTACTTTCCCTTAGAAAAGTGAGCTATAGACAGTCTGCAGTGTTCCTATTGGCCTGAATCTTTCCCAAATCTATCCACCCCAGATGCCCTCAAGGTTGTTGATAAGGTTTATCCACTTACTGAACCTTTACTGAGCACCCATTCTAGCAGGCCTGGGACCTCAGACAACTTAGCCAGCAAAAGAGAACTAATAAACTTCATGAGATACTCCTCTGCCCGAATGAGACCGCAGAAGAGACCTTAATATGGCCTTAAAGGATATTTGGGAGGGAAAGCCAACACACAGAGAGATACCAGGGCATTACTGGGAATGACACAAACATACACTGGTGACAGAATGCCCCATGTGTCTGGCTCAGTGATGGGTGGTGGGAAGTGGCCAGAGAGTCATGTGAGAAGTTTTAACTTGATGTCGTATGCTGCAGGGGATACCTACTGTAAGTCCCGATGTAGGGAGACAGCACACTCAGATGTGTGTCTTAGATCATCTTGGCATCAGTGGAGAGAATGATCTAGAATGGCAAAGACTAGAGGCAAGGGAAACTTGTTACAAAGACTAAAGACACAGGCTTCAGTCAAAATGAGGCAAGAAGAGAAGGGGTCTGCATGGGTTTTAAGTTCAGGTATGAATGGAGTAAGAAGATTGGGCATTTGCTGCTGCCTGGGGAGGGTTCCAACAATCCCACAACCTTGAAAGGCTGGACCTCATTGGCTGAGTCCCAACAGAATCCAACCCTCTGAGGCAAAAATAGAAATGACCATAGCTGCCCAGCCTGCTGAAAGTGTCTACAGGGGCATCCAAGTCGTGCTGCCAGATACCTGAACTGTCCTGCAGACTGTCATCTGTCCTGTTCCTTTTTTCCTTTCACTGTCTGTATCTCCCCCACTAGACTGTGATCTTCAAGGACAGGGTCCCTCCCCTGGACTAGGTCTGTTTGTTTATTTTTCTTTCTTTAGGCCCCATGCTCAGACAAGCTCGCTTTTGAGTCCCAGTCCCATGTTCGGGTCTAGCAAGAAATACAGGTCAAACCAAAATGTTCGAATTGGGTCTGGTCTCACTGTGACTGACAGGCCCATCACTATGGTTAGGGGAGATGGATTGTTTAACATGCAAGCTGGGTGAGATGTAGAGGCAGCTTCTCGAGACAGCCATTGTCTGAGACTGATACCACAGCAGAAAGCTAGAAGGAAATCAAGAATAATAGATTTTGGGTGGTGGCAAAAACATACCCAATGCCTACATAAGTGTCCAATTACATTTGTTTCCCAGTCCTAGCTACAGAATAGACAGATGAATTCCTAGATGAAAGATAAAGGACGGAGTCAAGCTATTCCTGGAGAACTTGCAAGGAGCGATCTGGAGAGTGGACACAGTGCTGAGGCTCTCCGGTGGATGGAGTAGAAATGTATGCTTCAAACAGGTTATTCTCAACCCTGACTAAACATTAAAATCTCCCGGGGAGCCTTGACAAACTACTCACACCAGGGCCCCACCTCCTGAGAGCATAATTGGTCCAAGAGGTGTCCAAACATCGGTTATCCTTTAAACTTCCCAGCTGATTTCAAAGTGTAGTCTTCTCTAAGCCTACTCATGTTCAAAGAGAAGCAGATGGTAACCCTGGAGCTCCAGGCTTTTGGAAATTTGATGGTAATGAAAAGGAACATACCCTAGCTCATTGTCTGGGCTATCCTGAGAGTTATGGCTCTGCAGAAGAAAAAAAAATCCAAGGACTCTGTGAAGTGAAACAAGTGCAATACTTCCTGTGGACACAGGGCACAAAAAATGAATTCTAAATTCAGTTTGCTGTCTCCAGGAGACACCAGTGCTGTGTGGATTTTTTTTTTTTTTTGTATCTAGTTGGCAGCAACAGAACAGGGAGGCACATGTTTGTCGATCAGGACTAGCTGGGATGGGTCAGGTTCAAACAGTCTGGGCCTAAGATATGGAACCAGCCTTGGTGTCCATCAACAGATAAATGAATAAACAAAATGAGATACATACACACAATGGGGTTTTAGTCAGCCATAAAAACAAATGAAATCACAACATTTGTGGGGAAATGAGTAGAACTGAAGATTATCAGACGGAGACAAATACTGCATGTTTTCTCATATGTGGAGTTTATATTTAGATTATATAGGCATGCCTATATCTACAATACAATGTAGTTATGAAGAGGTCTTAAGGCAGAAAGAATGTGAGAATAATGTAACATATGTGACATGAAAACAGAAGCAGGGACGCCTTGGAGAGAAGAAGAAGACCAGAAATAGTGAAGGAGAGTGGTAGAAGGAAATGGAGAGACAAAAGAACAAAGTATAAAACTATGAACTTATTACTTTGTATGCTACCTGTGCTGGTTAGTAAACAGGAACAAGGCATAATACTATATGAAGCCCTTGTATGCTAACTGGTGGTTAGTTTTTGTCAATTGACACAAACTAGAGTCACCTGGAAAGAAGGAACCTTAACTGAGAAATTGCCTCCATCAGATTGGCCTGTGGTCATTTCCTTAGTAATTTTTTAGATTGATGATGATTGTGGGAGGGCCCAGTCCACTATGGGGGGTTCCATCCCTAGGCAGGTGATCCTGGATGGTGTAAGAAAGCGAGCAGAGCAAGCCACGGAGAACAATCTTGTAAGCTGTGGTCCCTGCTTCAGTTCCTGCCTCCAGCTGCCAGCTTTGAAGTCCTGATCTGACTTCCCTCAACGAAGGCCTGTAACTTGTAAGATGAAAACTGGTTTTGGTAAGTATCTTATCAGAGCACTAACAACAAATATTAGGTCACAAACTGGAAAAGGAAAATTAATAAAAAACCAAACACATGAGGCTGAACCCCAGAACCACATCTAAGGCAGATGGGAGTGGCACGAGAGCCTGAAGTCTAGCTCCATGACAGGGCACTTTCCCCAGCAAGCACCCCACCCTGAGAAAAAGAAAAAGGACATACCAGCAGGCAGTGAGATATCATTTGTAAACTGTTTAGAAGGGAGATGTGGGAGCCATCAACAAGCAAGTGCCTGAATGCAGGAGAGCATGTTAAGTGAACACAAGTAGGGAGGGGGAAGACATGGGTGGAATTACCAGAGAGGAAAGTCTGGGGATGAAAGTGTGGTCTTAATACCCAGGAGGGCACCCTATTCTAGATGTAGATCAATCCTCCTTCACCTCAATTTATCCTCACCAAATATCAACTGCTAAAATATGAAAATTTGTCAGTAAAGTAAAAGCATACAAAACAAACAAATATTACAAAATATGACACGTGTAGGCTTGCCATCCATTTCAATGTAGCAAATATTTACTAAACGCCTACTAAGTGCCAGATTGACCACAGATGGTTTGGCTGGCATGGTTAGCTTATCAGGCACACAGCCCCACTCCCACACTCTTCCCAGGCCCATCTGGGAGACCTTGGTGGCTGTGGTTTCGAGAACCCGCCTCTAAATCACCCATTCCACACAGTCTTCTTGCAAATCTAGGTCTTCACATCTAGGTGACATCTTTTCTGGAAACCACCTATTTCACATTGCCATTTAGTGATGACACAAAGCCCTTGCCTATGCTGCCCACCTCCAATCCTTGGCTTCTGTTTTAAGGCCCACCTGTGGCTCTTTCCTACCTCCTATGCAAGGCAGAGAAATATGATCTGATCACTGGCTGAGGAAGAAGGAGAGTAAGAAGATGGCCATTCTACACACCTCTCCTACAGCCTCATCTGTTGCTGTTCTCACCCAGTCACTTCAAGGATGGCACAACAGAACATCTACAGAACCCTTTGAATCAAGACAGTATCGCTCTAGTCACATTAAGTAAAAAGACTAGTTGATCCCTTACTCACGCCCTGCCCATAGAGACTTCCCTGTTGCTGGAGTTTCTTCCAGCCTGGTCCCACTGCTAATTTAGCCCCAAAATAAACACACAGAGACTTACATTAGTTATAAAACTGTTGGCCGATGGCTAAAGCTTCGTACTGGCTAGCTCTCTGTTAATTATTAACCCATTTCTATTAATCTAAGTATTTCCATGTGGTCTTATCTTACCAGAGAAGGGCCAGGACTTGTTACTCCTTCCTCTGCTACATGGCGTCTCTTCGTGGTCTCTCTGCCTACCTTTTCCAGAATTCTCCTTGTCTCCTAGTCCTGCCTGTCTTCCTGCCTCTATTGACCAAACAGTGTTTTATTCATCAACCAATAAGAGAAACACATATACAGACGGACATCCTCCACCACTTCCCCTTTCATCATTTTCTCTGTAGTTCCTTGTCCCCTGATGCACCTGCGAGATCCACTCCGCCCCAGGTTGACGAGGGCTGCCTCTGGAACAGACTCACCCTTTTTACACAGTTTTGTCCTGTTCCATATGATTTCTTCTTCTCTTTGCGCTTGATTATCTCAGACTCCTTACTTCCTTCAAACCATCACAAAGCTGGTGTCTGGCCTACTTTACTCAGAGTACCCTTAAATTATGTGTTCATCACATTAATGGGTTTATTACTTTGTCTTCTGAAAAAAATTGTGGTTGTTTTTTTTACAATTAGGACAAAATGTGTAAGATTTACCAGTTTAATCAGTTCAGTGTCACTGAGTATATTCACAATTTTTTATAACCTTCAAAATAGTCCATCTTTGGACTTTGTCATTTTTCCCAAATCAAAATAAGTTGATTTTTTTGTGTGTGTGTGTGTGTGTGATTGTTTATTTGTTTTGGTTTGGGTTTTGGGGGGGTTTCTCAATGTAGCTTTGGTTGTTTTGGAATTCCCTTTGTAGACCAAGTTGGCCTTGAACTCACAAAGATCTATCTGAGTGATTAGAGACGTGAGCCACCACTGCCCAGCCAAATAGTAGGTACAGATTAATCTAATTTTCACTATTCTGCATGTAGCATTGCTTAAAGGCCATTTTCTGTTGCTATAACAAAGAACCCAAAACTTTGGAAAACTATATCTATATCTATATATCTATATCTGTATCTATATCTATATATATGTTTAGCATATTGAAGGTTGGCTGGGCATGGTGGCTCATGCCTTTAATTCCAGTACTTGAGAGTCAGAGTACTGACTGAATTCAAGGCCAGCCTGACCTACATAGTGAGACCCAGTCTCAAAAACAAGCAAACAAAAACCTAAAAGCAAACAAGTAAAAAGTTGTAAGAACCTGGCACAGGCAGCTCGGCAAGGGTTCCTAGAGTTGCTCAGACCACACTGCTGCAGCTGCTAACCTGTCTGTACTGCAGCTCTGAGGGGAAGTACAAAAGAAGCTGAAGGTCTTAAGAGGCCAAGAGAATGGAGCTCTGTCTCCCTCCCTCCCTCCCTGCCTCCCTGCCTCCCCGCCTCCCTGCCTCCCCGCCTCCCTGCCTCCATCCATCCATCCATCCCTCTCCCCCTTATTTCCTCTTCCTTCCTTTCCCTCCCTCTCCTTCTCCTCTTATTTTTGAACATGATGGTCCTGTGACTTCTATTCATAACAATGTGTCTCAAAAGAACTAATTCGCTGAGGTACTGCCCCATGTCCTAATTCCCTTCTACTAGGCTCCCTCTCTTACAGCTCCACCACATCTCAACCCTGCCATACTCCTCAGGCTTCTAGCAGGAGACCTCTGGGCCAGGAAGTTTAGCTTTATCTAAACCACAGTAATGTCCCATGAATAATCTTGACTAAAGCTGACATCATGGAGCATGGAGTAGTCCCAGCTACTCAGAAGGCTGAAGCAGAAAGATTGCTGATGCCACAGGTTTGAGAGCAGCCTGGGGAAGACAGCAAAAGTCCATCTCAAAATAAACAAATCAATAAAAACTCCTGGCTAGTCAGAGTAGATGAGAAGTTTAATATAAAAGATCCTAAAATAGTATTAATATCAGTTCTTCAAGTTTCCTCTTCTAAAGTTTCCTACTAACATAATAAGAAAGCCAGGTCTACCAAGAAGGAAGAAAATATTTATGAACTTATTCTAGCTGGATCTAAATCAGATTAAGCCAGACCATGGCCACAAGATCTGAGTCTCCTCCCTCCATAAGAAGATGAGGAGGAGGCCTATTGTCTCTTCTTAGCCACCAGACTTTCATGGCTTCCTAAGTCAGGTTACTAAATTAATCTGAAGGAGGAACGGGTTGAGTCCCTTGCTGCTGACTAAGATTACTGAACAACTAGACCAGTGTTACCCCAACTTGCTTCATTGCCTGACTCATTCAGGCATTTATTAAACTCGTCTATTCGGTGATACCGGGGTAGACTATGAGAAACGGCATGTTTCCTAATGGCACAGAGTGACTCTTAGGGAAAGCAAGTTTAGGAAAGAATGAACCGAAGTGTGCCACTAGTAAGGAGGGGCTGGGTAAGCTGCCTGGGGCTGCAAGGTAAAGGCTCCTAGCCAGACTCACTACAGGTTCCTGGGAGCTGCTTGGACAACTGTGCTGTAGCCCCAAAGCCTTGCAGGTCCTTGGGGCCCGAGGTGTCTGTGTGTCTTCTGATACTCCTTCGTCCACATCTTCCATGTAATACCTGAACACCATTGCCTCTGACTTCCATCTCTACTGCCAAGGCCTTGGATGATCCCATGTTCTGGCAGCCCATCCCTGTCTGGGTTCCCTGCAGTGGAGGAATGGCAATGAGACTTAGTCCTGATTTAGAACAAAGAGCCATGTATTCTTTGGCCAGGTATTAATTAGAGAGTGGCTACAGACAGCCAGTGACATCATATTCCACCTTTGGATCCAGTTGGATTGTTTTGTGGAAATAAATTGGGGAGCTTATCTCTATGGAATCTGATGTAGTGTTTACAGAAGGGGATACTGGATACTGACAATAATTGCTGGAGCTTAAATTTCACCTTGTTCCCTTCTGATACCAGTCAGTGGTGTGGAGCTGGGAGGCTCACTGGTCAGACGGCTCCAGTGTTCCCCACACCTACACACAGCACAACTACAAGATGACCACCTGTTCACCCCACCACCTCGGTGTGCAGTGTCAGAAGGAAAACCAGACCAACGAATGCCATTTATGCAGAGCCTGTTACCTCCTCTAGATGAGGAAGGCTTTGTCTTAACAATAACTTCAGTGCAGGGAGTCTGCATGGGAACCAGTGACTGCCCTGCGCTAAGGAAAGGTCCCGGGCTTCTAGAAGTGCCACATAGGCTTCCTCACTGCTTGGTTTGCAGCAAACCTTTAACATGCCAATGTGATTTCAGAAACCCCTCAAGATGAACACAATGTACAGCATTTCCTAAACCAAGTGAATTTCTTAGCAACGAAGCCTTTCAGGAAATGCTGAAATAAAGGATACTGGCTCTGAAGAAACAGGCAGTTGCCACTTCGCTTGTCCTTTGTTCCCTCACAGGAACTATCCTCCTCAATCATGGACTTCAGGGGTTAAGTGGTAGAAGGGAATGGCCAAGTGTGCAAGATGTCTGGATTTTTATCTGGGATCTTCTACTTATTAACTCCAGACATGTTACCTATCTGTTCTGTGCCTCAAGATGCCCCAATGTTAAAGGCTGTGGGGAAGATTAGATGAAGGCGCACACTGAGTTATCTTGAAGCCATAGCAGCACCATCTCCTGATGGGAGGTCAGTCTATCCTAGTTCCAGGCTCGATCTCCTGGTAGATAAGGCAGTGGTTGCTTTGGTGGGCACAGTGAACAGACACAGTATAGTAACAGGATAGTAAGAATGTGCTGAAGAGGGCCGTTATATTCAGAGCATCTGGGGACACAGCATCTGGTGCAGGCCAGGACCACAGGCCCACAATGTAGAAGATCACTGAAGTATAATGAAGAAAACACAAGAATCAAGTCAACCTTAAAACAAGTTATATAGAAATACACACTTACGGCACTCAGTAGTAGAGTGCCTGGCTAGCATGCACCAAGCTATGGGCTCCATATCCAACACTGGGGAGTGGGTATAGAAATAGATGTTTATGTGGGTCAGTAAATGCTTTCTAAACACACACACACACACACACACACACACACACACACACACACACACAGAGAGAGAGAGAGAGAGAGAGAGAGAGAGAGAGAGAGAGAGAGAGGTAAAAGAGGGAGAAGGAGGAGGAAAAGGAAGAGGAAGACTTGACTTCCACAATTTCTTTTAGACAGCATTGTTTTTCGCCTGTGGTGTCTAAATGAAGCCCATTCCTCCTTGACTTAGGAAGCTGACAACCAGTGGTACTATTCTGGACAATGTGCAAAGTGAATTTCACTACAGTCTCCAGGGGAGAAGGGAGTATACAGCAGGAACAAGTTCTTGCAGCAGAGCCCCAGGAGGGAAGTGGAACTTCCCTCTTGAATCTCAATGGTCTCCCTGACATTTCATGACTGGCATCCACTACTGTGCAGCACTGAGGGCCACTGCAGGTGAGGAGTTCCTCGGGGGCACTGGAAAAAGTATGAGTAGGAACAAAACTTTACAGCACTTGGCCCATCCTTCAGTCATCATCTTCAGATTAGAGACTTGACCTACTCAAGCTCCCACAATGGCTAACAATGAATTTAGTGGTCTGCTTTGGGGTAAGTGGTTTGGTTTCTTTACAAATCACAAAGCAGTAAGTCTAAAAAGTATGTCTGTGAAATTTCAACGCCATGCTTTGATGATTTTTAAGAAGTAACTCAACTTTTAGGAATGACAATGTGTTCTAGATACATGTGAAGTGAACCTGTTTTCAGAGGTAAGTACTGAGTGTCTACTGTTTGCCCCAAGGCTATTC
This sequence comes from Cricetulus griseus, assembly GCF_003668045.3. Classification (NCBI taxonomy): domain Eukaryota; kingdom Metazoa; phylum Chordata; class Mammalia; order Rodentia; family Cricetidae; genus Cricetulus; species Cricetulus griseus. The sequence continues at coordinate 115,808,317 of NC_048596.1, read as the reverse complement.
AACAGGGGTGGGAGAGAAGTGGGTTAGGGTAGAAATTAAGTCAGAGGGAGGGACTATGAGTGGCTAATTGTCACTTTGAATAAATGTGGCACAGTTTATTGTTCTAGTTCTATACGGAATTCCATTAAAACTCAAAAAACAGAGAACTCTCTGTTGACAGGTCATCTAATATACATCTGTAAATATAACATGCATTTTAGTCTTTCATCTACTCATGTATATTATTGTCACATATGAAAAATCATTGTAAAATTTATTTAACATATGTTAAAGAAATATTTGTTTGTACATTTATTTTGGGGGGGGAGGTACGTGCCATGATATGTATGAAGAGGCCAGAGATCACCATAAGGAAATTGGTTCTGGGGATCAATTCAGGTCATCAAGTAGAACAGCAAGTGCTTTTATGTCCTACACCATCTTGTCAACCCAAATTCTGTATTCTGAAGCATGTGGTCTAGTGGTCAGGATTCTATGTACTGATCTGCAGTTGTTCATTTTTCACTTATATCTTGGAAATGGTTTTATAACAACAAAGGAACTTACTTCTCTTTTTTAATGTATTTTTATTTTATTTATGGTTACATAGGTACAGGTGCCCTCAGAGACCAGAAGAGGGTGTTGGATCCCCAAGATCTGGGGTTAAAGGCCACTATGGGTGCCGGAAACAAAACTCCAATTCCCTGCAAGAGCAGCAAGAGATCTAAACCACTGAGCCAACTCTCTGGCCTCTGAGCTTTTCCTTCGCACAGCAGCTTGGTATTTGGTTATTTCACCCTGTTCTCTACATTGAGTTCAGTACTCTGAGCCTACAGAAATGAATACTATATGGCTTGAAAACTTCCCTTTGAGAGCAGGACAACAAATGAGAAGCTTTAGTTTCAAAGCTGACCATAATCTCTGACACTGCCATAGCCAGACCATGTGGAAGGCAAGCGGTATCTAAAATGAAGGGCTTGAGCTGGGTGTTACTCTGATGTTGAGTATGTGCTTGGCACATGTAAGACACCAGGTTCAGTCTCTAGAACTGGGTGTAAAAAACACTAAGCACTCTGGCGAGGGAAACCATGAATTGCTGCTTCACTTCCATTCTCTCGGGACTGACTGAATCACTCACTTCTGCTCTTTTTTTTTCCAGATTATACAAGACTTTCTTACTGCAGATATTGAGAAAGTGCATAGAGAAGCAGAGGGAAAAAGTCCATAAGTGGTTGTAAGCATTTTAAAGACCTGCTTAACTTGTCCTTCATAGACCAGTGTGACATACTACAGGATCTCTCCCATGCTGCCTCAAAGTAGGGACCAGATGCCGAAGTTATGGGAAATGCCTATTGTGAAGAAACAAAGAAACATCCTGGTGCATAGGGTGAAGGGCAGGTAAGGCATGGGACCCAACAAGATTGAAGCCACAGTAATGACTAAGCTTAGGGAGGGTACAGGAAGAGAAAGAACCACGGCCAACAGCTAAGGCTTCTGGGTTCCAGCAAGTACTGGACAGCAAAACACACGCACGCACACACACGCACACGCGCGCACACACACACACACACACACACACACACACACACACACACACACGCACACGCGCACGCGCACGCGCACACGCACACACACACGCACACACACACACAACTCTGCAGATTAACTAAAGGAAGGATACAATAGGACTTTTGTTGTTAATGGATTTTATTTCACTTTGGGACAGGGTCTCACTCTGTAGCCCAGGTTAGCCTGGAACTCACTATGTAGTTTAGATTGACTTCAGACTCATGGCAACCTTCCTGCTTCAGCCTCCCAGATGGTAGCTCCTAAGCAGGAGCCACCACACCTGGCTAGAATAGAATCTCTGTGTCCTCCAAACCCAAGAAGATCCTGTCAAGCCTGTGAAACAGATGTTTATTGGACTGAACATGGGGCTTGATGAAGAAGGGCCTAAAGTGTCTAGAAAGAGTGAAAAAGACAGTGTGTGGGGTATACATGCTGAACCTCCACAACCTCTACAATACAGGTATTGGCTGAAGCTATAGGAATGGGTGTGGTTTCCTAGGTGAACATGTGGAGTGAAAAGAGGCCCATGCACCCTGACCTTGGCAAGAGCGCATCATGGAGGCCAAGCATACCCAGCAATTCCTCTTCAATCTCAGACCAAGGATTCTTCTTGTCTGAAGGACAGGAGGACAGAGGTCTCAGGAGGTTTGTGGGAAATTTAGGGTATCCAGTTCAGCAAATTATTTGAGAGGGTCCAAGGAGAAGCCTATGTTTTGGAGACTGAGAAGAGGTTCCTTATCAGCCAAGGACCTCATCACCAGGGCTCCAACAAACAGACAGGACACTTCCTTTACAAACAATGCAATTTTCACAAAAATGGACCTAATAGCATGCCTCATACTACCCTCAAGGCTGAATTGGATGCTACTGACTCATGCTTCTGTTTTTGTCTTCAGTTCCCCTCCTTGTTTCCCATACAACCCAGTGAATGACAGCACCGTTGTTCTTTCTCCTGGAGAGTCTATTTCAGGGACAGGCAGTGGACAGTCTGTGGTTGTGTATGCTATTATTACGCAAGGCCTGGTGCAACCCTTTATAGATTTCATTTCAAAAGTAAAGAGAACAAATGAACCAGAGTGACATCTTGCCAGGTGACTTCTCCAAGCTGAATAATACCCTTTCTAAAGAAGGCAGTGTTAAGAAAAGAACCCCAAACTACAGTCTTTGTTCCCAGGCTTGCCAAGCAACCTTGCACACAGTAGGGAATTAAAACGTCCCCAGCTCCTGCCCCTAAGTCAAAAATGACTTAGATAAAAAGTCTTGGCCCTGGTAGTATTAAATTCTACTTGGCAAATATTTACTGAGCCCCAAGTATTTTCCAGAGCCTGTTGGAAATCTAGTCTATGGGCTCCATTAGCACCAGGATACTCAGATGGGAGGCACAGTGCACCCTGGATCCCTGGTGAGAAGGTCACTCAACAGGAAGCTATGTCTCTCATTTTTAAATTGATAAACTGACATCTGGTTTACTAAAAGTACAATGAGTTTGGTTAACAAAAGTCATTCCTTGATGCTGAGAAACATTGGGTTTCTGGGAATTCTCAGCTCACACCTGGGTGCTTGGTCATGCCCCACTGTGGGTGGGGTGGAGCTTATAAAAAAAAAAACCTCACATCTCCCTCTCAGACCCCGAAGCTCCCACAGGGTATTAGGATGATCTTGTTTCACACGCAACAATAACTCCTGTCTCTTCTCTCTCAAGAGTTCTGAAGCAGGAAAGAGAGGGGAAGAGAGAAAGAGAGACAGAGAGAAAAGGACTGTTCAGGAAATGCCTGAGGGAGGGTACCACTTTCTGACTTTTCCCCCAGTTTTGTTTTGTATATTTATTCATGCATATATATGTAACAATAATAATTAATAATAATATGTCAGAAACTTGAAAGGGTGTTGGGGGAGACATAGGAGAGGTCGGATGGAAGAGAGGAAGGTGAGGAAATGATATATTTTACTTGAATAAAAAGGAAATTAAAACTAGCAACAAAAGAAATGCTTAGAAAATAAAGTAAATATGTCTACCATATTCCATTTCCTTGTAGTATATAGAAGATTTATATAACGAAATAGATTTTCCTTGATTTAAAAAGTCCAGACAGTTGTGGATGCATAATTGTTGCCTCTTAGTTTGCCCTTTCTCATTTCAGTATGCGATTTGTGTTGTCCAAAAAAAGGAAATATAATTAAAGATGGTAACACTTATGATTCCGTGGGTGTGTGCCATTCTTGTTACCACAGGTTTTGTTTGTGTTTGGGGTAGTGAGTGATGAGCAGCTATACAGCACAGTGATTAGCATAGGCTTGATTTCTGCCATTCATTCAGCCTTATCCTCCTATGAGAAAAAAAAAAAAACAGAACTGACACCATTTTTAGATAAAGTTTGGTGGTCATAGCACTGATGTAGGAGGATAGACGTTTAGCCCAATTGGCTAGCTAGCCTCGGTTTGCCATTGCTCTGTAAGTGTAATTTTGACTGTGAAATAATCTTATAATTCAAATTTTAGAGGATTCCTGGAAGCAAGAAACAACAGCTCCTTTACCAATCTCTGATTGTAAATTCAGCCCAGTGCTGGACCAGTGCCTCAAAACTTTCTTGTGGAAGAAGAAAATGGATATGGGAACTACACATTTCTGCCACAGCCATTGTTGATATTACGACTGTCATCTTTCCAAAGTATACACTGGAAATTGGGTGAACTTTGACTTGGATGTCTGCATCCTGTTTTTCAGTATGAACTCCTGACTTCTCTGTGTCCTCAGGCCATCATCCTGGGGCTTCACCTCCCAGTTCAAGCTTATGGTCTCTTAGTCCAGAGCGCTTTTCCTTTCCTGCCCTTTCTCTTCCTTTCCTCTCTCTCCAAGATGTTTATTTCACTGTGCATGTGTTAATGAGTTGTAGTGAACTTAAGAACTGAAATGATGTCTTTTAGAACATTTCAATCACTCCCCTGAAAGATCCCCACACTCATTTGTAGTCAATCCCCTTCTGCATCTTACCCCTGCCAATCACAGGTCTGCTTTCTGTTTCTCTGAGTTTCTTCTGTGAACAATATCTGGGTCGTAGCTAGTTTCTTTTCTGTTTCTGTGACAAACAGAACAACCAAAAGCAACTTAAGAGAAGAAGGGGTTTATTTCATCCTACACTTCCAGATCGCCCATCACTGAGATTAGTCAGGAAAGGAATGCAAGACAGGAACCTGGACCAGAAACTCTGGGGATGCTGCTCTCTGGCTCATGCTTAGCTAGCTTTTTTAGATACCCTAGACCATTTGTCCAAGAATGATACAACCCACACTTGTCTGAGCCCTCATGAAAACCAATTAATAATAATAAAGAAAATCCTTCACATACATTCCCCCAGCATTCCTCAATTGTGGCTTCTCCTCTTAGACTCTTAGACTCGATTTTGACAAATCGAGGGTCAAAGCTCACTAGGATACTATCCAAGAACTCCTTTACCCCTACCTCAGGGTGCAGTGGTCCCTAGCTATGAATGTAAGAAGGTGCATCCCTTAGTCCTTACAGTGTCACGCCTGCATACCTTAGGAAGGTGTGGGTAGGCTGCTCACAGAGAGCACTCAGGTGGACCTAGGGTGGGGAATCCTTAGACCATCAGTCAGGGTGCAGGGAACTGGAGACTGCCTCCAGTGCCTGGGGATAGGTATTAACCGCAGGTGAAGTGGCTTCCTGAGGCTGGTTTAAATGGTGTTATAAATTGCACAAAGAAATGACGACGGTTCTATGTGCGTTGGACCTAGGAGACCTCTCACTTTGTGTGAGCGGTCAAGACACATCAGTCTTTGGGTACACAGCCACGAGGTAGGAAAGATGCAGAGAGTAGGCATCTCCTGTCTTCTAGTCTCACTTGCTTTTCTCTTGCTTCAGGGATAAAGCAAAAGGAACTCTGAGCATGTCACTTGGACTCCAGATAGATGCCAAGTTCTGGCTCAAGTAGTCTGAAATGAAGCAAACATTACATTGCTTCACCAAATGTCATGGAACATCTGCATTCTAATCTCTTACCACAGAACAACCTGAACCAGCCTGCTATACAGCTCCTGGTTCCCAGAACTATGTAGCTCAGGCGGTTCCTGTTGACGCCTCAGTGTTTTCCTATGTAGGACACAAGCTTTAGAGAGATAGACAAGCTCAAATCCCATTTTTCCTGTTGGTTTGTATGACCTGAGGCAAATTATCCTTCAACATCTATTAAGTTTTATAATCTAGATCACAGAAAATGATAATCTCATTCCAGAACTTGGGAAAACAAGCCTCAGGAAAAAAAAAAAAAAAGCTTGTCAAAGTCACTCAGGTCATCTGCTTGGAGTCAATTCCCTTTCCATCAAAAACCACCAAGATCTTCACAGAGTATGAGCTCTGCATCAGCCTGAGTCGGGTGGTGGAATCAATGCTTAACGATGTCAAATGAAACACCTTGAAATCTGAGAAGTGAATTTCTCCAAGTAAGCCTAGATCACAGCTCATATTTCAAAAATGATGTGGACAGGATTGCACAGGGGCTCCTGGTGGGGCATGAGAGAAAGGACTATTCAGGAGCCCTGTGAAGGGGCCTGTGAGGAGACAGAGGAGCAGCCAGAGTCCTTCTCTAAACCATAGTTAGCAAAATATCCAGTGTTCACCTGCAGCAATCCATCTCCTGCAGTGTGCCTGTGTGTGTGTGTGTGTGTGTGCGTGCGCGCACAAACACGCACGCGCGCATGTGTTGTGTTGAGTCTATAAGCTTGTTCAAGTCACCAACTCCTTTGCTATGCTCTCGTTTCTTCTTCATCCTGAATGAAGACCTTCTATAGTCATGGATCTGGTAGGAATTACCTTTTTCTGAGGGCTAATAAATTGTCTGAGCTATTTTATAATAATGTTACATCATATCTTTCTTATGGATGAGTCTTTATTAATCTTAAGGCTTGTGTCACACATTTTTCTGCTTTCTCTCTATGCCCCAAGATGCTAAGCCTAGAAATAAAATGGGTATCAACAAATGTTTGTAGAATTAAATCTAGGTGATGTCACAATCTTAAGAATATTTAGCCGGGCGTTGGTGGCGCATGCCTTTAATCCTAGCACTTGGGAGGCAGAGGCAAGTGGATCTCTGTGAGTTCGAGACCAGCCTGGTCTATAAGAGCTAGTTCCAGGACAGCCTCCAAAACCACAGAGAAACCCTGTCTTGAAAAAACAAACAAACAAACAAACAAAGAATATTTAGATTGCCAGGTGGTGGCTCAGGCCTTTAATCCTAGCACTCGGGAGGCAGAGCGAGGTAGATCTCTGAGTTCAAAGCCAGCCTGGTCAATAGAGTGAGTTCCAGGACAGCCAGAGCTACACAGAGAAGCCCTGTCTGGGGGGAAAAAAGGAATATTTATATTGGAAGCTTTTTCCTAGAGTTCCATCAGAATAGAAACAAGATTTTAAATGAATGACATAATTTTGTGTTTAGTTTACAAAAGTGAGCAAATTAGAGTGAAACATGAAAAGCCTTTTTTCCCCCTGCAGAGAAACGTGCTTACAGCACATTTCTTGCCTGTGGGGTTTAGTAACAGGACGGTTGTTAAACAACTACCTAAGAAGCTCTTACAGCCCATGCATTTTCAGAGGGAGCATATGGGAGCCACCATCAGGTGCAAAGGGGCGCCTGGGATACTCTGACACCCAGCTTTGCTTATGTTCCCAAGTCTTTTGGGTGTTTCACCTTCACTCTGACTCACTCTTAAATGTTTACTTTGGTATCTGCCAACCATTTGAATTGGTGCTTCAACTGTTCAGACCATCTGCTGAGGGGGAACTTTTAGATTATGTCACAGTTTTGGATCATAAATAATACAGTTGGGATTTGGAAGAGACCTTGGAAATCAGCAAGTCTATGCCTTTCACTCATGCTCACAAACGCTGCTTACTCCTCTGTGTTGCAGCCCCAGAACTAGGTCCTGGAGATGCAGGGCATCTGTCTCACATGGCCCCTAGACTCCAGGCACTTACATTCTAGCAGGGAAGATAGAAAAATGTCAATGGCAACTGGAAATGCAACCGGATGTTGCTGGCAGTGCACACTGAAACCTCTCAATGCTCCAGAGATCCCCAACTCGGTGCATCAGGATCTTGGCTCTCAACAGAGAAAAGAATTTCAGGACAGGTCATAGGGACAAAACTGGCAAGTGTATTGACTCAACAGAAGAGCAGGACAGGAGAGACTTCAGTATGAGTGCTAGGAGAGGACCCCTACATGCCACAGCAGTAGCCCTGCCTATGCCTGGGTGCTTTGAAACTCAGTCCCACCAAATTCAGGTATCAAGGGAAGCAAGCATGTGCTGGTGCTCATATGTTTGAATTCACAGAATTCTGTCCTTAAAGAGCAGCCTTGCACGTTACGAAGCCCTTCCTGTTGAGAAGGAGTACACTGTTAGAAACATCAGTGAAAAGAACTTCTAGCATAGGACTGGAGGGTTGGACTTAAGACATGGTTCTTTGGTCCTCTTAACCTCCTTGGTGGAATTTCTCAGAATCAGAAGGGTGGAGGAACCCTCTTTTTCATGATCCCTCTAAACTCTAACTAGTGCCTAACTCTTACCTCAAAAAACAGATTCAAATAAAGTCAAATAGACTCATAAGAGATAAGTTTTAGATTATGTGGCTGGATGACTGCTGTAGGAGGAGGAAGTAAGTGGGAAAGGATTTATCAAACGTAAAACTGGAGAAGTAATGGGGGGGGCAGATTGACAAGCATTAACTGAGTACCAACTGTGCCTCTGGTTGCCAGGCTCTATGCTAATTGCCAAAGATGTGAAAGATATAGGCTCAAAGAGTTTATAGTGTAGGTGGATGTAAATGAATCACACATAATTATGGCAAAGTTGTGACTGTATATTTGAGAGACACACAAGAGGAAATAATCACTCCTACTTGGAGGTAGGGACAGGTGAGGGTATTATAGAAGACCTCCTATAAAACGGTAAGTCTCAAGCCAGGCAGTGATGGTGCACGCCTTTAGTCCCAGCAGAGACAAATGGATCTCTGTGAATTCGAGGCTAGCCTGGTCTACAGAGCTACACGGAGAAACCCTGTCTCAAAAAACCAAAAGAAGAAAAGAAAAGAGAAAGTCTCAAGTTTACAGGAAGAGTGAGGACAGCACTACGCACAGAAGGAACCACATAGGGAAAGCACAGCATGTGGTCTGCCAGGAACCTTACACACATAGTCTTACGTGGGTGTGCATTGAGTTCTTCTAGGGAGATGGGAGGGGATGAGAATGAAAGGACAGGTCAGAGTTAAAGTTCTGTATTTGCAATGCTTAGGGCTGAACCCCACCTGTCTCCCCTCCCAGGGCCTGGTGCACTCTAGGCTAGTATTCTATCACTGATTCATACCCCACAACTAGCCACATCTTAATAGTTGTGCATTATACTTTAAAGAGTTTGAACTGTATCCTAGAAACAATTATTTGTCAAGAAAAGGGGCTAGAGATGTAGAGTACTCTTCCAGCATATGTGAAGCCTTGAGTTTGATTTCTGTCCCTGGGGTGAGGAAAGGAGTCACTAAAAGGATAGATTGAGGTATAGATGTAATCGATTTTTGTTTGTTTGTTTTAGAAAAACCCACTGAGAGCTGGCTGGTAGATATACATGAAATACCTGTATTATTATCAAGTCTGTATATTTCAAACCAGTAAGACTATTTGTGTAGCGTAGAGGAGGGTCTGATAGGGAGAGAGGCTAAATACAAGGATCAGTTAGATGCTATCGTGTTCTGTATGAGAAATGATGAGGTCCGGAATTAAGGGTGACACAGAGAAGAGGAATCGATGAACAGAACAGATACCCAGGGGCTGAAGTTCACAGTACATGTGGAGGAACTGTGTGTTGTGTGTGGTGAGAAAAAGAAGTCAGGAAGCCTCCTGGGCTTCTGGCATTGGTAACCGGAAGGAAGAATTCTTTATAAAGTGGAATAGAAGCTGATAAACAGGTTACAGAAGAAAGATGAATGCTCATTTAGACATATCTTGCAGATGCCTGCTGGAGATCCAGATGGAAGTTTCTAGTTCGCAGGAGTATTTATGAGTCTGGAGTGTAGATGTGATGGGATGACTGAAGACATCCATCATTGAGTCATCAGCACAGAGATGCAAGCTTAAGCCACTTAGGGACAGACTGTATAGACAACACAGGAGAGTGTATTCAGGGTCATGGCAACACCAGCATTTAAGGCTGCTGTGCTGTTTCCTTGAGGCTGGATGTAATTGCAGGCATGTACTACCATGCCTGATTTCATGCGGTACTGGGTATTGAACCCAAAACCTCATCATAGACCTCACCTGCAAGCACTTGTACCAACTGAATTACATCCCCAGCCCATCACATCTTTTTTTTTTTTAATTTAAAGAAGAAACACATAACTTTTCTAACTTGGGTGACAGTGAGGGTCTTTCCTACCCAGGGATAACCAATTTTTAAGATGAAAGGGTTTGGCCAGGAGTCCATCTTTGATACACACAATAATCACATCTGTCTTTGCCTCTTGATCTTCTGGTCCTGAGTGGGGTCACTAGCACTTGTGAATGCCATAAACTTTGTTTTCTCTAGCTTTGCCTCGCCTCCTGTGGCCACATCAGATACTGTAAGGAAAGAACAATAGGTCACATCACAACACAGAACAGTAAGAGACAGCAGCCAGAGCAAAGGAGAATCACCAGAAACTTGGAATAAGAGAGGATTAGAGGAGGAAGGAGATGAGAGCATCAGATGCTGAGCAGGCATGAAGGGGACTGGAGACAGACAGTCTCAGGTTCAGCCCTGGTGAACTTTTCCAGTGGTGTCAGTGGAGTGCCTCAGGACATAGGCCTGGCTAGTGACTCAGAATGTGGGGAAGTGTGAACTGAAGGGTGAGTAGTCCTGTCTGTAAAAGGCTCCCTTCTGGTAGAGGAGTGCACGGGGTGAGAGCAGGGTCTCAGTTTGGGTACTGAAGACACTTGAGCAAGTCTGTGGTGGGAGCTGACAGGAGGAAGAGTGGAAGACAGAAGGGGGTTGAAGGACAGCAGGAGCAGGGGACAGAGGAATGTGGGGTGACCAAAATCCACAGCTGCAGCAGGGCCCAGGAGACAAGGAATGAGGGAAAACTGTAGGTATGGACCTGAGGAACAAGGGGGAACTGCAAAACAAGTGAATGAGAAGATCAATGCCCAGATATTGGCCCAGTGATCCTCGGGGAGGGAGACGGAACTCAAGCCTCCTGACTCTTGCCGCTGTTCTTACTTGGCCCTGTACGCACGCGCTCCCACCCACAGTCTCTGCATTTTACATACCTCTGTTAAGATGAGCCTTTTGTGCTTTCTTTTTGAAAGGTTACTAGGAAAGGCTGGCTTCACATAAGAACAAGCCACCTGTAACCAAAACAGCAAGTTTCCAAGACCCAAGTTAACCCAAGGAGGGACTGGAGAGATGGCTCAATGGTTCCGAGCACTGGCCAGACCTACGGAGAACTTTTACAATGGAGTTGACTTCTTCCCAGATGACCCTAACTTGTGTCAAGTCGACATAAAAACTAGACCTCACAACACTCATACATTAACAAAATAAAAATTTTTAAAAAAGATTTATTTATTTATTATGTATACAGTGTTCTGCCTGCATGTATGCCTGCAGGCCAGAAGAGGGCACCAGATCTCATTACAGATGGTTGTGAACCACCATGTGGTTGCTGGGAATTGAACTCAGGACCTCTGGAAGAGCAGCCAGTGCTCTTAACCTCTGAGCCATCTCTCCAGCCCCAAAATAAAAAATTTTTAAAAGATTCTTTTTCTGTTGTTTTGTTTTGTTTTGTTTCTCTGTATAGCTTTGGAGCCTCTCCTGGAATTCACTCTGTAGACCAGGTTGACCTTGAACTCACGGGGATCTGCCTGCCTCTGCCTCCCAAGTGCTGGGATTAAGGGCATGGACCACCACCACCCAGCAGGTCTAGACTCTTTTTTTTTTTTTGAGACAGGGTTTCTCTGTATTGTTTTGGAAGCTGTCCTGGAACTAGCTCTTGTAGACCAGGCGGGTCTTGAACTCACAGAGATCTACCTGCCTCTGCCTTCCGAGTGCTGGGACTAAAGGCGTGCGCCACCACCACCCAGCTGGGACTAGACTCTTAAAAGAAGAGAAGACAGCAATTCAGGCCCACATAAGCACCCTGACTTGCACACACCATTTGTAAGTTCTTAGGAAATAGTTCTAAAATTCAAACTATGGTTATAACTTAACTGAAAAGATTATGGAAAATTACCCAGGGGACAAAATATGATGTGGGGGAAGGAGTGGTTGAGAGAAAGTTCTGGGTAAGTCTCAAGGGCTCTGCATACTCTCTAGGTCCCTTCTAAGTACCACACACATTTAATGAGGAGGTAGATAGGACCAAGGCACTTAAGCAGATGACAAGAACTAGCCAACAGCACATGTAAGAGAAGTCAAACACGCAAAAGACATAAAAAAATAGTAGAAGAAAAAATAAAGAAGGATGCTAGAGATCAGAGCTGTGGCTATCCGGGCAGCAGCTGCAACTGCAGATATATCAGCCAAGAAAGCCTTGACTTTATCAGCAAGTGGGAAGGTGTACTTGTTCTCTACAAAGCTGGCACCCACTAGTGATAGGACACTAATAAATCCCTGTGCACCCAGACAAACACTGGCAAGATTGTGAGCATGCCCCTGGAGACAAAAATGCAGTTTCCTCTGTGATGTGAAGAGTGGCAGGCCTGTTGATGTTACCACTGTCAAATATTTGGGATGATCAGCCCAAAGGGGAAATGTCTGCACGTTCATCAGCCTGGCTTCCTGGCTTCCACTGTCTGCCGTCTTTATCAGAGTACACACTTGGTACTCCAATGATGCCTCCTGGAGATGTGAATAGTGGTGATGCCTACAGGCTGGGCTGGCAGTGACTTCACATGGGATGACAGTACCAGAATAGCCAATGACTGGTATTTTATTGGACAGGAATATAACCATTAATATAAAGGAATATAAGAGCATTAATGATGCTCTCCATGGTTTACACAAAGCCTACATTTAACTGTGTAAAAGAGAGCCATTTCTCTGAGTGGAGCTGTTTCTAGATGACCTGCAATGATCTGAGACATCATGGTCTTCTTGAATACCTCTGCCATGGCCTCTCTGAGGCACACGTGCCTCTGTGGCATCTGTTTGGAGCCCACACTGAAGTATTTTGGATAATAATCCAGAAGTTGGCGCCCAGATGGTAAAGAAACACGGAGGATCCATATATGGAAGGGGAGAACCAGTTCCTGCATGTCACCCTCTGACCCTCTGACCTGCATGTATACTCCATGACACAGGTATGTGCACACATACAAATAAAAAACAGAGGAGTTTTGTTTTTTGGTTGCTTTTTTTTTCACAAAGAGTTTGAAGAAGATGTTATGCTTTCTTTTCTTGAGACAGGGTCTCTGCCTAGGCTGTCTTGGAACTCTATGTAGACCAGGCTTGGCCTTCAATTCACAGAAATTGGCTTGTCTCTGCCTCTGCCTCCTGAGAGCTGGGATTAAAGGCATGTGCCACTAGCTCCCACCTGACAAGGATACCCTTACAAGGATACGTGGTGAGAGAAAAGCACCCAGTACCCACTCAATGCTCCTTTTCTGTTTAGAGAAATGGATGCCTTGAGTCCTGCCTGTCCAATAAGGAAACAAGTCCACTCAGTTTTTCATTTCACCAGGAACTAGCAATACAACTTGACTTCTGCCTATGAGATGTACCTTCAGGAGATTTATTTTCAAAGAAATCTCTGTGAACAAAGAACGGTTAGTGGGTTTGTGTTGGTAGGAAGACTATAGGAACAGAGTTCCTGCCTTCCAGGTTCTACTCTAAGTGGGCTATGTGGCAATGAAGGCACTGCTGGCATAGTCTTGAAGTGTGATTTGGGTTTGGGTGATATTTTGAAAGCACACTGAAGACAGAATGGAGCTCTGGAGAAAATCAGAAGCTTTATGTATTGAGGGCTAACATTGTAGGAGGTCAACACATGAAGATGAAATGATTACAAGAGCACAGACAATATTAAGATACATACTCACTAGGCATAGGTGTTATGGGCAATAAAGGCTCAAAGTTCAACACTGCTGCTGAGGGACTGATCCTCAGGGTCATTTCTCAAGTGCAGCCAGCTACACTGAATGCTGCCTGCTACAGAAAGGAATTTTAGGTTGGCTCAGAATGCAAATGGTGACTGTACTTATGAGGAGAAGACATACACTTGAAGAGAGTCAAGTACAGGCATTAGGAAAGAAAGAAACAGACCTAAGAGCTTCAGCAGCAGTTGTGTCAGTGACTTTGGGGCTCTGGGAGTCACACTGTTTAAAGGATTAATATATAACTAAGTTTGAGGAAAGAGAGAAGAATGTGTTGACCTACTCATTCCTTATCACAGGAATTTTTTATAAATGAAATTATAGGGTGATTTATGATAGTACTAAGCAGACTTGCATAGGAAGAAGAAGTGTATCAAAGGTAAAGACATAAGTAAAATGATACTTCAGAAGTAATTTTGCTATACCTAGGTCATTCAGAGAAGTTAAGACACATACTTTTATTCTAAGCATGGTTTATTAGTCATCTTTGGACTTGTTCGTGGCATCTTAGAAAAGGAATACAGTGTCCGTATTCATCTTTAAGAAAAGTCAGCAAGAGAAAAATCAGACTGAAGGGGTGGAGGTGAGTTTCCTACTTCCTGTTAACCTTTTCCTATCTTTCTATCCTGTCTCACAGGGAACAACAAGTTGTTCAATGTGGCTTAAGATTTTTCAGCTAGGGAATCAAAGTGAACACAAGGCTTTTGAAGTTCTATAGCCCTAATCCATGCCCCCTTTACTGGCTGTACCCTTGACTGCTTTATATAACCCCTTACTTAGCCTTCAGCATTAAAGTGGTTGTTGTATGCCTTTGCCTTGTTACACCTGCAAAATAGGTCACCAGCAACTCTTCTGGAACTCTGTGTGAAATGTGACCAGGGTTCTCATTCTGGCAGTGCATACTCAAACTAGTAGCTGATCCACAAAGGTGACCTCAATATCTGCCACTAATGTCCCCATCTGTATGTGAAGGATATAGATTTCGTAGAGCTGGTTTAAGTGATCTTCAAACAAATTATCCAAGACATTCACCCAATGAAGAAAACCATGCATACATAATAAAAATAATCAAGATGCTCAAACAATAATGTTCATTGTCTAAGATCTCTTATGGCCTCTGAAAATTGGATTTTTTCATGTTACTGTTACCCAGGACCTGAGCTAGTCTGTTTTGCATCCAGATCATTGAGTCAAGGTAAGGCTTAAAATTATAGTAATTGTATTATTGTCTTAGTTACTTTCCTATTGTTATGATAAAACACCACAACCAAAAGCAGTTGGGGAAGAAAGGAATTATTTTATCTTGCACCTGTCAGCTGGCACTCCATCACTAAGGGGAGTCACATCGGGAACTCAAGGCAACAACCTGAAGGCAGTAATTGAAGCAGAGGCCAGGAAGGAATGCTGCTTACTGGCTTGCTCTCTTGTACACCTTAGGACTGCCTCCCTGGGTGCCACCACCCACACTGGGATGGATCCTCCCACATCCATCATTAATCAAAACAATGCCCACAAGGCATTTTCTTAATTAAGACCCCCACTTCCCAGATATGTCTAGCTTTGTGCCAAGTTGACAAAACCCAACCAGGACATGTGTCCCGCTGGTGGGGAAGGAAAATGCCACAGCTACTATGGAAAACATTACACCAGTTCCTCAAAAGATTCATCAGTAATATTTCTCTAAATAGAAAAAAAAAAGGGATTCAAAAGGTATTGGGTGCTTTTCTGATATCAGGTATCCTTCTAAGAGTGACATCATCTTTGACCCCTGTGTGGTACTCTCTGATACAGTGTTGTGAGGCCCAGGAAAGACAAAGTGGCCTGGGAGCCCAAAAACTTTCTTTCCTGTTATTAAAACCATTTATTTACTTACTTATAAATAGGCTTATCATTTGATCCAGCTATTTCAATTTTAGGTACATGCCCATAAGCATTGATAGCAAAGACTCAAATGATTATCTGTGACCACATAATCTGTAAGAGTCAAAAAGACAACCCAAGCACCCATCAAAGGAAGAATGGGTAAAATATAACATAAGCACAATGAAATATTACTTGATTTTAAAAAGGAAATATATGCTGATATATGCTACAATATGAATGAACCTTAAAGAAATTGTGTTGAAGTGAACTAAGGAAGTCATAAAAAGAAAACTAAATTATGAGTCCACTGAATAGAGATGCCTAGAATAGTAATATTCTTAGAAACAGAAAACAGAATTGTGGCTGTAAAGGGCTAGGGAGAAAGAGAAATGGGAAGTTATTGCTTCATTGGTACAAAGTTTCAATTTAGGAAGAAAATAAAAGTTCTAAAGATGGTTGCACAATGTGAACTATTTAATGTCCCTGAACTATGCACATAAGAATGGCTAAGGAGTTTAAGCCTGGCCGAGGCCAGCCTGGTGTATAGAGCAAGTTCCAGGACAGCCAGGAGTACACAGAGAAACCCTATCTCAAAAAAACAAAAAAAGAGTTAAGGAGTTTAATTTTCTATATTGTACTGCAAGGATATATTCATGAATTCATAGCAACTATGTGGTAGCCTACCCAAAACCCATGGAAGATCAAGCCAGTAAACATTTTAGTGTGGGGCTCATGAGCCCCCCTTCCCCCCTCACCCCCCACCTCTACTCCAACTGAAGAGCTGTAGATAGCATGCCTTGTAAAATGAATGAAAACGAACCTAGTTTCTACCCACACAAAAATGATGACAGTTACTAGGTAGTGGTGCATGCCTTTAAATCCCAGCACTTGGGAGGCAGAGGCAGGAGGATCTCTGTGAATTCCAGGACAGGCGCCAAAGCTACAGAGAAACTCTGTCTCAAAAAACAAAAACAAACAGAAAAGAATGTTTGATTTTGGAGGTGGATTGCAAATTCAAGCAATCTTTTAGACAATTTATACAAAGAATTTTTAATTCTTTTTTTTTTTTTTTTTTGAGACAGGGTTTCCCTGTGGTTTTGGAGGCTGTCCTGGAACTAGCTCTTGTAGACCAGGCTGGTCTCGAACTCACAGAGATCTGCCTGCCTCTGCCTCCCGAGTGCTGGGATTAAAGGCATGCACCACCACAGCCCGGCTTAATTCTTTATATATATTCTAGAATAAAGACATCTTTCAGAAAACTATGCTGAGAATAGGAATTTATAATTCTAAAAAGGAACATCTTTTTGAATTAGAGGGAAATGCTACCAGAGCCTCTGTAGCTATGAATACTGTGATGTCCAAAGATGTACTTACAGAGCAGGATGAGACTATAATGTACCTCACAGCAATGAGGAAGGAAGAGCTGCCAGTGCAGAACTCTGGCAAAACACCTTTAGTCTGCATCTCTGTATGACCATTCAAACACAAACAGCAGTGTAGAGGTAGGTGTTAGCCACAATCCTAATGTCCACAAAGCCAAAATCCATGCATTACCCAACACAACACCTGGAGCTCGGTAAAATCTACGAGGTGAGGCAACAACTCTAGAAGAGATATTTCAACTATGCTGGTAAGAGACCCACTCACACACAAGAATTTAAAAGATTATATATCAATAAAGTCATTATCTATAATAGTGTCTTAGATGAATTCACAAATACAAAAGGTTTTCCTTATGTTTAAACTTCATTAATATTAAAAATAGCAAGAAACCATGTGATAACAATTTGAAGATATATCTGTGTTCCTGTATCCGTAATCCTGCAAAAGAAAAAAAATAGAAAAATCTAATGTCCATTTATCAAATATAAATAAGACAAAATCAATTTTACAAGAAAAATAGGCAAATCATTATAGCAGGTTAAAAAACTGTTTTGTTTTGCATGAGACGGGGTCTTATTCCATAGCCAAGGCTGGCCTTTAACTCACTTTATAGCCTGAGCTGTCCTAGAACTCATGGCAATCCTTCTGCCTCAGTCCCCTTAGTGCTGGAATTACAGGTATTTACCATCACATCTGTATTTGTAGAATGTCTTAACCACATTTGTCCTGATGCAGCAGCTATTGTCTTATCTCATTCTCTCTAGGAAATATTCTTATTTCTGTTCTTTTTGAAAATGGCAAGATTGACTTGACATTACCTCTCTCTTTTTTTTTAAAAAAAGAGTTTATTTATTTATTTTGTATACAACATTCTGCTTCCATGACTATCTGCACACCAGAAGAGGGCACCAGATCTCATAACAGATGGTTGTGAGCCACCATGTGGTTGCTGGGAATTGAACTCAGGACCTCTAGAAGAGCAACAGTGCTCTTAACCTCTGAGCCATCTCTCCAGCCCCCCCTTTTTTTTTTTTTTTTTTTTTGGTTTTTCGAGACAGGGTTTCTCTGTGTAGCTTTGGAGCCTATCCTGGAGACCAGGCTGGCCTCAAACTCACAGAGATCCGCTTGCCTCTGCCTCCCAAGTGCTGGGATTAAAGGCGTGCGCCACCAACGCCTGGCGTGACATTACCTCTCTTAACACAAAAGGAAAACCAGTTGTAGCTGGGCGTTGGTGGTGCATGCCTTTAATCCCAGCACTTAGGAGGCAGAGGCAGGTGGATGCCTGTGAGTTCAAGACCAGCATGGTCTACAAGAGCTAGTTCCAGGACAGTCTCCAAAGCCACAGAGAAACCCTGTCTCGAAAAACCAAAAAAAAAAAAAAAAAAAAAAGAAAGAAAGAAAAAAGAAAACCAGTTGTAATGTAGTTTCCTTGTTACTTCATATCATTTCCAAGGAATATTCACCACAAGACATTACAAATTCAAGTTTTACTATAAGTATTTAATGATAGAACTAGAGAGATAACTCAGCTTCTGCTCTTGCAGAAGACTTAAGTTTCGTTCCCAGTAGTCTTGTCGAGGCTCACCACCCACCACCTTTATCTCCAGTTTCAGGGGAATCCAACACTCTCTTCTGGTCTCCATGGGCATCCACACATGTGTGCATACACACACATACATACACACACACACACACACACACACACACACACACACACACACATAAATAAAAATAAAACATATTTAATGACATAGTTGTGTTAAATCCATTTGATTATGAATGGCATTATTTAAAATTATTAAAAGATTATAAAAAGTTTTAATATACAAGTTCTAGGCTCACCATATCTTCTATTCCAAATTTATAAAAGAAGCATTTAATTAGGCATATATGACACCAGAGGTTTAGAGTCCATGATGGTGGGGCAAAGGTATGATGGCATGAACAGCTGAGAGAGCTCACATCTTGAACTGCAAACAGCAGGCAAAGAGAGCACACTGGTAATGGTGTGGGTTTTTGAACATCAAAGCCTGTCCCCAGTGACACACTCCCTCCAACAAGACAACACCTCCTAATCCTTCCCAAATAGTCCACTATCTAGTGACCAAGTATTCCAACATATGAGCCTAGGAGGGCCATTCTCATTCAAACCTAAGTTTTGATTCGATTTTAAAAAAAAGTAACAATTTTTTGATTCTTTGGGAATTTTTTGGTTCTTTGGGAATTTCATATCATATACCCCAATCCCATTCACCCCAATCCCTCCATATAGTGCCCTCACCCCTGCAGCATACACCCTCAAGAGAAATGCCCCCCCAAATAGTCTTGATGAAATTTTAATAACCATCAAACCAATACCTCCAAAACTAATGAAGGCTATTTTCTGGTGGATAGTTTTAATTAATTTTCCCTAGAGTAATAATTAAGTTGATGTAATACATACATAATCGACTTGAAGGTGGAAGGATAGAAGGGTGGTATGCATGTGTAGTTACAATTTAAACAGTGTTTCAATTCCCCATTTCATTTATTTTATGTGTAGACATGCATTGGTTACAAGATGGTGTATAAATAATAATTTAGGATACTTGCCTTCTAGAAAGGAGCATAAATATTCATACAGCAATGCATTTTCTAGTTTGAAGGCTATTCAGTAGTGTGATTTTTAGAATAATCTGTATCATCAAAATAAATCAGAGAAAGCTTCAGGCTATGTGCTTTCTAAAGTCTTTCTATGTCAAGTGGTTGATACTAAAATCTCATGATGTGGTGGGGTATACCCTTCAAACATGCCTAAAGAGAGAATGTTAGTCCTATTTCACAGGAACTTTCTCAGCCACGTTCATTGCTCCTCTATCCATAATAGGAAACAGAAACAACCTAAATGTCCTTTGACTGATAAATGGATAATTAAAACCTGATATATATACACTATGGAATACTATTCATCTGTAAAGAAAAATGAAATGATGGAAATCTCAGGTGACTGGGTAGAACCAGCAAAGATCATATTGAGTAAGGTAACCCAGACCCATAGAGACAAACATCACAAGTTCTCTGTCACCTGAGGTTCCTGGCTCCGAATCTTCAGATGTGAGCGCATAACCTGGAGTAATTGCAGAAACCAGGAAAGTAAAAGAGACCTTTGCATCTGTAGGGGTGAATGAGCAACAGAGAGGGAGCATTCAGAGCACAAGTGATCTGAATGGAGAAATGGGGAAAACGGAGAGGGACAAAGAGGGCAGAGAGAGAAATACAGAAAAAAGAGGGA
The DNA here is from genome assembly GCF_003668045.3 of Cricetulus griseus. Taxonomy (NCBI): domain Eukaryota; kingdom Metazoa; phylum Chordata; class Mammalia; order Rodentia; family Cricetidae; genus Cricetulus; species Cricetulus griseus. Next base: position 115,788,124 of record NC_048596.1, on the reverse strand, counting down.
CTAGGATAACAAAGGGAATGTCTGAAAAAGCCATAAAGAATTATACTTTTAAGTATCTACCTAAAATACCTGTATTACATATAAATCTGTGTATACATATATAGTTCAATGAGAATTTTCCATCTGTGATGAGAGTGTTCTCCACAAGAGCCCTAGACTATCAAACAAACACTGGGCATTAAAGCCCTCTTTCAAGCGGTCGGTCAGGGTTTTCCAAGAGAGTCTCAAAACATTATAAGTTACTGCTGTTGCCCTTCATTTCCCACAACCCCCAGAAGTGGAAGGTAAGTCCTTATTGCTGAAGACACCATGACCTTTGGACATAGAACCCAGAGGACCTCGAAATGGACCTGACCTGAAAGCCTCCTCTCTGAAAACTAGCTGTCACAGTTCCAGAAGTTACCATACAAGCTTCTAATGAGGGAAGCAACCAATCGTCCTGCCTAGCTATGATGCCTAGGAACCACAACAATTAACCAGCCTGGCAAAGGGTACCTACCACACAGTGGCACACACACCTTGGTTGTAATGAACAGCTCTCTGATTGGACTTAAGGCCCACTCAACAAGAGGGAGATCATACTTGGTACCAGAAACCTAGCCAAGTCTACAGGGCTAGGGAAGTCATACATCTTGGAGGAAAACTTACAACCATAACTTTACAACACCAACATAATCACTAACTATATTCTAAATAGTTATCCTTTTATTTGGGGGCGGGGGTTCGAGACAGGGTTTCTCTGTGTAGCTTTGAAGCCTATCCTGGCACTGGCTCTGGAGACCAGGTTGGCCTCGAACTCACAGAGATCCGCCTGCCTCTGCCTCCCGAGTGCTGGGATTAAAGACGTGTGCCACCAACGCCTGGCTAAATATTTATCCTTATATCCACCTATTATTCATATTTAAAATTTATCTCTTTATTGTATGACAAAGTTCATCCTCAAGGGTTCAGAGAAAGATTTATATTTTATAATGTTTATAAGAAATACTTTGCTTCAAGGTCAGTAGTTTACTGAATTTTATCAAAGAAGTGTGTGTGTCTAGGCCCCCTGAACATGTCAGCTAGGAGCACTGGACAACCTATAGGGCCTCTCTGGCAGTGGAATCAGGATGCATCTCTAGTGCTCGAATGGACTTCAGGAGCTCATTTCCCATGGAAAGATACTCTCTTAGCCTAGATACACAGCGGAGGGCCTAGGCCCTGCCTCAAATGCAGATTTTTTTTCATGATCCCTCATGGAAGGCCTCACCCTCCCTGGGGCGTGGATGGGGATGGGATTGGGGGATCGGTGGGGGGCATGGGAGGATGGGAGGGAGAGGGAACTGGGATTGATATGTAAAATAAGGTTGTTTCTAATTTAAGTAAAATTTATATTAAAATTTATATTAATATAATATATTAAAATATATATATAATATATATATATATATATATATATATATATATATATGAGTGTACTTGTGTATAAATGCAAACATTTTAGGATTCCAGAACCTGTGATGATATACCTTCAATTAATGTTGTATTTGTATTATAAAAACATTAATAGGCAATGTTACATATCTTGATATACTGTGCCTTACCAGAGATACCACCCTTGATTTGATGCAATATGGCATTCAGAAAAGATCCCTGACATAAAGGCTAGAAAGGTTTAATAGCAAAGTAACTGGTACTATTGCAGGGTCCTGACCTGGGCTCGAGTCCTGTTTCTGCTCTGTCCTCAGCAGGACACTTTGGACAGTGATCATTTCCAAACCTTGGTTCCCAGAATATTTCTGCTGCTGGAATGATGGCGCACTGAGGATGGGACTCTAAAACTCACGGCAGAGTCTTCAGTCTGTAAATAGTTATTATTTTAGACACTCAGAAAAAGTTACAGAAGTTGAAGATAATGTCTGCAAATTGCCTTTCTACCTGTGAGAGCAGCTATTTATTTACTGTTCTTCACTTATAAGAAAGAACTCAACTGATTTACTTTTGAAATTTATTTTTCTCAGATGTATTTAGTGTTCGTGTCTATGCATATGTGAGGGAGACCTGGTACCACAGTGCACTTATGGAGGTCTGAGAATGACTTGCCAGAGGAATCAGTTCTCCTACTACTACGTGGGTTCTAGGGATCCAACTCAAGGTATCTTAGTGGCAAGTGCTTTTATCCACTGTACCATTTTATTGGCCCTGGGAATGGTTGTTTTTGGGGGGTTTTGTTTTGTTTTCTTTAAAAATAGGGTCTCTTGTAGCCCAGCCCGGCCTTAAACTTCCTATGTAGTAGAAACTGTCCTTGAACTCCTGATCTATTTCCCAAGTACTGGGATTACAGGAGTTTACCAGGAGACCTGGCTGATTGCTTCCATGAAAAGTTTTCATTGGATTGACAGTTTGAGAATTCACTGGCTTCTACCTTTTAAATTGACACGTGCCCCATTATTTGCAAACCGTACTAAATGCTGTGGAAAGGGGAGTAACTTTGCCTTTAACTGTTAATCAGTACAAGAAATTGATCAGGACAAGACCCTATTTATAAATGTGATTTTTAAAAATTTATTTTTATTTTATGTGCATATATGTCAGTGTGAGGATGCCCTGGAATGGGAGTTACAGACAAATGTGCACTTAACTGCTGAGCCATCTCTTCAGTCCTACCTGTGATTCTTTCATATGGTGATTATCACACACGCCATAGTTACTTTTATAATGAACTTTTTTTTTTTTTTTCGATACAGGGTTTCTCTGTGTAGCTTTGGAGCCTATCCTGGTACTTGCTCTGGAGACCAGGCTGGCCTCGAACTCACAGAGATCCACCTGCCTCCTGAGTGCTGGGATTAAAGGCGTGCACCACCAACGCCCGGCTATAATGAACTATTAAACCAGGGATTTTTTTTTTCTAAGATATGGTCTCCAGGCTGGAGAGATGGCTCAAGAGTTAAGAGCGCTGGCTGCTCTTCCAGAAGACCTGGGTTCAATTCTCAGCACCCAGGTGATAGCTCACAACTATCTGTAACTCCAGTTCCAGGGGATCTGACACCCTCACACAGACGTACATGTAGGCAAAACACTAATGCATATAAAAATATATATATTTGTTTTTTGAGACAGGGTTTTTTTGTGTGTGTGTAGCCTTGACTGTCCTGTAGACCAGGCTGGCCTCCCAAGTGCTGGGATTAAAGGGGTATGCCACCACCGCCTGGCTAATAAAGAATTAAAAAAAAAAAAAAAAAGCTGGGCGTTGGTGGTGCACGCCTTTAATCCCAGCACTTGGGAGGCAGAGGCAGGTGGATCTCTGTGAGTTCGAGGCCAGCCTGGTCTCCAGAGCGAGTGCCAGGATAGGCTCCAAAGCTACACAGACAAACCCTGTCTCAAAAAACCAAAAAAAAAAAAAAAAGATAGGGCCTCATGTAACTGAGGATGGCCTTAAACTCATCATCATCTCTCCTCCACCTCCAGAGTGCTGGGATTACACAGGGGCATCACCACACATTCATTTGTGCTCTTACACTACTTTTACACTTCAATTAAGTGAAACTGAAATTCCTTTTCAGGGTCAACTTCCTAGACTCAAAGAAGTGGAATTTTCACTGTTCCATACTGTTAGTCTCCCATCGCCTACTCAGTAAGGATATTCCATTTCTGTAACCTTGATCATGGTATCTCCCTTACTACTTGACACCAAGTGCCTCCCCCACCCCCATCGATACTATTCTATTTGTTACATTAATGCTTCTAAACTATAGCCTGGATTATTCATAGTTCTGCCGTTCATACCACAAGTGTATGCTGAGTGCTCACTTTATATGAAGCACAATGCTATATACTGTAAGATGTACAAATTAAAGAAGGTGTGTATAAATAACCGTAGCCCAAAGTCAGAAAGTGGCAGTAACACATAAAGTTCAGAAAGTATTATGGAACCCAGAAGAGGTAAAACGTATTTCCAGATGGTGATGTCACACTGTAACGTCTTAGAGAGTGGATATAACTTGTCAACACCTGGAGGTGGGGTGTGTGTGTGTGTGTGTTGTAAGGGAATGCTAAGTATTCCAAGCACAAGGGAACACTGTCAATCTAGAGAAATGTGGTTTTGTTTGTTTGTTTGTTTGTTTGTTTTGGTTTTTCGAGACAGGGTTTCTCTGTGGCTTTGAAGGCTGTCCTGGAACTAGCTCTTGTAGACCAGGCTGGTCTCGAACTCACAGAGATCCGCCTGCCTCTGCCTCCCGAGTGCTGGGATTAAAGGCGTGCACCACCAACGCCCGGCTCAATCTAGAGAAATGTAATAAATAATTCATGAAGTACTGCACATGGCCTGGTTTACCATGGGCGAGAGAATGAAAGAGAAACGTCATAAAATAGAATTTTTAAACTAAATTAATATTTTTGGCCTTGGCAGCAAGGGGCTATTGAATATCTTGCAACCCAGCTGTGCTTGAATACGAATACACCTATAGCAGCTATGCGGAAGAGATGCTGGTGGGGCAGGGATGTAGGAAGAAGGGCATCAACACGAAAAAATGGGGCGTTTTCACTGTCCAGGGGTGATGAGAACGTTGATGGGGTGGAGGCAATGGGCATGGGAGTGGGTGGATGCTGGAGTTACTGCAGGGACGAGCAACAGCACACGGCCTCTGACAGAGGCGTGGAAAGAAAAGGGTGTCCAATTTAGACACCGGGTGGGCTGTCCCGGAAGCGGCCTGAGAAAAAGGGCAAGTTACACCCGAGACAGTGAACATTCCCGCACTGGCCAACTCTCCACAAGAAACCGCCCAGCAGCCGCAGGGAGGGAAGGGACTCCAGACAGTGGAGAAGTGGGTGCGTTTCAGCCGGAGGGAGCTCCCAGCAAGCCGCACGCAGGAGCCTTCCGGCTGCTCAGGGCCGGGCTGGCATCGCTCGAGCAGGGCGGGGCGCTACAGTCTGCTCCGCCCAGGGCGGCTCCGCCCGGGATCTCCGGCAGCCTTCCCTCCCAGTCCGGGGGGTTATAATAGACGGCGACCTTCGGTAAGTCCGGCAGGCAGCCTGGCAGCGGAAAGAGCACTGCCCACCTCCGCCACGCTGCTCGAGCCCGCGCACCTATCCTTCGGGCCGCGCCACGGTTCCAACACGAGGGCTGTGGCAGAGGGAAGGAAAAGAACCCAACCCGACCACCTCTAAGTATCGCGAGATTTGATAGGCTACTTCTGCTTTTGCGCTCTGGAAGCGGAAGTGGGGTAGTGAGAGTTTCCTGCGCGTTTGGTTACCTTGGAGAGCTGCGTGGGTTGCTGCTGTACGAAGGTCCGAGGTCCCTGCAGGGCGTCCTGAGGAAGGGTGAGTACAGCCCTGGGTGGATCACTCTTCCGGTCGGGGAGGCGGAGGGGATGGGGAGTCTGGTGATCGATCCCTCGCCGTCTGGATGCGGGGGAGCCCCGAGGTCGCTGCTCCTCAGGCCTGCCCTTTACGGCGCCTCTGGAAGGAGCCGCTTTGTCAGGGCCGTGTGTCAGATGTGCCGAGGTCTGGGGGACGCACTTTTCAGTCAGTTATCCTCATCTGTTCCCGGACTGGGGTGGAGGACCTCAGCCAAAGTTTGTGTGGTTTGATTCGTGGTGAGGGAATTGGTGAGGTTCAAGTACAGTGAAAGGTGTAGCCTTCCATCCAGCTGCAGCCACAAAGTTTGCGCGTGTTGGTGCCCACAGAGACCAGAAGGAGGCGTCGCATCCTCAGCAGCTAGAATTGCAGGCCGTTGTGAGCCGCCCTACATGGGTACTGAGCTCCTCTCTGTGGTCCTTTGGAAGAGTAATAAGGGCTCTTGACTACTGAGCTGTCTATCTCTTCAGCCCCTCCACCCCTTTTGAAATTTCCTTTAAGACCTGAAAGCCATATTTTCCTTAATTTTATTATCTATATTTTTGAAATTAATTACATTTTTCCTCCCTCCAATCCCTCTCACCAATCCCTCTTTCAAATTCATGGCCTCTTTAGTTGTTACATATATGTTTAATGTGTTTTTAATATGCACATGCACACCAGCCTGCGCAGTTTGTATAATGTTATTTATATGTATATGTTTTCAGAGCTGATCCTATATGGTATTGAATAACCAGTTTGTGTGTTCTGCTCTTGAGAAGACTATTTCTCTTGCTCTTAGCATTCCTGTAGTTCTTGGTTGAGGCCTCTTGAGTTTCCCCCTTCCGTGCTAGCTTGCCTGTTGTCGTCATCCCCGGCCCATATTTAATCAACTTAAACATTAAACAGTAAAATTGCCTCAAATCCTTGGGTTAAGTAAAGCTTGTATTAAGATTGTGTTTAAATTCCTTTCTCAAATGAAGATACTTGCTTATTGTGGTAGAGGTGTGGAGGACAGAGTCGGGCATTTTCTTTGCCTTATGAATTTACTACATGACTTAATTAGGAATGGGATGTCTTTTTAGTGGCATCTGTAGTGAATATGGAAGCATGGACACTTTTAATTAGTTAGGAGTTTTCGTTCTTTTGTTTTAAGACTGTCTTTCACTGTCCTGGAACTCACTGTGTAGACCAACTCAGAGATCCTTCTGCCTCTGCCTCTCAAGTGCTGGGATTAAAGGTGTGTGTTACTATACCCAGCTTACTTGCATTTACTTTAAACTCATTTGCTTTTTGGTACTTGACATTAGTTTGTCAGTACCAGGCACAGGGAAGTATAATTAAAGTAGATGGAAAGGTAGAAAATCCAGGTACTGTTTCTTGTATTAAAATAACATTCTAGTTTAATTTTGTTGGAATAAAGGTAATATTTAAATGCTATAAATGCTTACCTATTTTGAGGAAAGACAAAGCAATGATGAAACTGTTTTCCAATTAAACACTGTATCAAAAACTTTATCAGATGTTTAATTACTATTGGAAAAAAAATAATTTGAGGATACCAGGGGGAAGATTTGGTTTTAAGCTTTTAGCATGATGTTAAATCTGCCTCAAATCATAAAATAGGTTTTAATTATTTTTTTCTTTGTCAAGGCTAGTCTTGTACTTCTAAACTCCATTGATCCTCCTGCCTCTGCTCAGGAGTGTTAGGTCTACCAGGTTTAGAAGTTTGTTTTGGTCTTGGGGGGGGGGGCAGTGCTGTTGCTTTTGTTTTTCAAGACAAGGGTTTCTCTGTGTAACAGCCCTAGCAGTCCTGGAACTAGCTCTGTAGAGCAGGCTGGCCTCAATCAAGATCCTCCTGTTTCTGCCTCCTGAGTGCTGGGATTAAAGGTGTGCAAATGCACCGCCCTGCTGGTTTAGAGGTTTTGAGGCAATCAATAAAAACTCGAACTTTGGATTAGGAAAGCTATGGGATAGAAAAGCTGAGTAGTACTTGGTCGAGGAAGGCTGAGAAGTGGGGACTACTTATATAATTCTGCAGTTTCCAGGTCTTAGCTGAAGGTAGAAAACTCTACTCTGGTTCCTTGAGGATTAGAACTGCAAGTTAAGTCAAATCTTTTCCTGTAGGTAGAGGGTTGAAGAAATATTTTTTAAGATATCCAAATATTATATGGAAAACTCAGCTGTTAAGAGTTGTAACTGTAAGTCTTTATTCTGATCCGCCTGAGTCCCGCAGCCACGTGGGTGCTTTCCACCAGCTGCCCGAGTTATGCCCGCTGTGTTAGGGCCCCAAATAACACACAGAGATTTATATTAGTTTCAAATGCTGCTGGCCAATTGATTAGGATTTCTTATATGCTAGCTCAGTCTTAATTATCATAAATCTATATATTTTAAAAGACTTACCGAGGACAACTTCCATTGGTGTCCTCTTCCCGGGATTACATGGCAGCTCCATGGAGAAGAGAGCAGGAGGAAGAGCAAGAGAGCTATTTCCTGCTTATATTCTGAATCTGCCTGCTATGTCACTTCCTGTCTGGATATCTTTACTACATTTCCCAGAATACTCCTTGACCCCTAGTCCCACCTATCTTGCTTTCCTATTGGCCAGCAGTACTTTATTTATCAATCAATAAGACAAACATACACAGAAGGCCCTCTCCCATCATCTCCTCTTTTCTGTTTAAATAAAAAGGGTAACTTATCTTTTATAATAACTGAAGAAAACTAACTATAACTGTCTGTCTTCAACTCCATAAGACCACAGAAGGATAATATAAAAACTCTGGAATTGACAGACACATCTAGATACCTGGACAGTCACCCAAAGTTCCTCTGTAACATTGGGGCATCCATCTTCAGCCCATAGGCCACAGTGTGTCTGGCAGACTTCTCCATTTAAGCAGGAACCCTTCAGGACTGTTCATTTTGTTTTGTAAGTTCAGCAGTCACTTTCTTGTGGGTCCTGCATGTCCAGTTTATACAGCAACAAACAGTCCAGGCAAGAACAGTTTCTTGCCCAAATGGCTAATCTTGCCATGTTGAAGGCAAACTCCATGTTGAGTTTCTTCAAAGCCTATCTTCCTTTCTGACGTAATTGGTGTGCCAGGAGCAGTTATGTCTCACTGTCAAGAAAAACCCTAAACCATTTAAATGCTGAGAGTATAGCTACTGACTCAGTTACTCAAGCTTCTCAAAAATTCTAATTTCTCATCTTAGTTTATTCACAGTCATTTGCAGTAGTGCTTCATTTCCTACTACTCTAAAACAATCACCTGATATCTGAATCCAATTCTCTTTTTGAGTTCTTTCTACCATTGTCTGATTTGCCAATATCAACCACTCTTTATTCTCTTACCTTGTATGCCAATCTTTTCTTGTTGGTTTCTGTGTGCTTTTTCATATCTTTTCATTGACTTTGAGTACTCTTTGAATATTGATGCTCTTCCACATTCTCCCTAAGGAGTCTCATCCTCTTTTATAGCATTAACTACCAAAACCATTACTCATGTTTCCCTTATTCATCTTCAATTCTTCTCTTATTCTCAGTTAACTGAATTGACTCTTGGATGTATGGAACATAGCTCACTTTTTGTTTTTGGTTTTTTTGAGGCAGGGATTCTCTGTGTAGCCCTGGCTTTCTTGGAATCTGTAGCCCAGGCTGGCCTCGAACTCAGAGATCGACTGCCTCTGCCTCCCGAGTGCTGGGATTAAAGGTGTGGGCTACTATCGCCTGGCTCCTGGCTCACTTTAAATTCAGTGTGTCTTTACCCATCTTTCTCATAGTTTTGGTGATACTATAATTTGTCTGATCATTTGGCAGGAAGCCTGAGGATCATCCCTTATTTCTCCTCCATGTCTAGTTGGTGACTTTTTCCTAGTCCCTGCCTCACATTAACTTTTCAGCATGTTATCTACATTACTACAGCACTCTGCTTTAGTTTCACTAGTCTCTACCCAGTTACAAAGAGTCCGTCAAAATACGAAATTGGATCTTTTTATCTTTGTTGAGATGGGATCTCACAAGTAGCCCTTGCTGGCTTGGAATCAATTATAGACCAGGTTGGCCTGTAGTTCCTCTAGCTCTGCTTCCTGTTACAGGTGTTTGTCACCACACATAAAGGCAGATTGGATCTTCAGGCTTCCCCTCTTAAGTCATCCATACTTCCCATTGTCCCCCAGAAAGAAGATAACAAAAGCATTTGCATTGGATACAACATTTTCCACAATTTGTTGCTTGATTACTTGATAAAATTAGTTTTATTTCTTGTTGTCTTCTGCTTCTCCTTTTATGTTCCCATTTTATTGTAGGTGTATGTATGCGTAGGTTGCATGTGGAAGCCAGATATCCACTCCAGGGTCATTCTTCAGGAGCTATCTACCTTCATTTCTGAGCTGGGTCTTTCACTGGAACCTGAAACGTGCCAGTTAGCTAAGGTGACTGGCCAGCAAGCCTATCTCCACTTCCCCAGCACTGGGATTGTAAGCCTGTTCCACTGGCCAGGCTTTTTATGTAGGTGCTGAAGAGCAAACTCTGGTCCACATTCTTTCATGACAAGCATGTTACCAATCGAACTATTCTCCCCTATATCTGTCTCTTCCTGACTGGGGTGTGGCTTATGATATATTGTTCATCTTAGTATTGCAGGCTCCAGTAGCACAATGTAGTCCAGAACTGTTACAATGTTAAGTTTAAAAATACATAGGGACTTTTGTTAATACTCTGTCCAAAATTGTTCACTTCTTGGTTTTTCATAAGCTAATAACTTAAGTGTTAATTTTTTAAAAATTCTTACAGATCTTAAAAATTGTACAGAAATTTCAAGATGAGTGATACTTCTGAAGTGACTCCAGATTTTGAAGAGATGTTTGCAAGCAGATTCACACAAGATGACAAGGAGTACCAGGAGTACTTGAAACGTCCTCCTGAATCCCCTCCAATTGTTGAGGAATGGAATAGCAGAGCTGGTGGTAACCAAAGAAATAGAGGCAACTGGTATGTGTTATTTCCAGAGGATAAACGCAGAGGATTGTCTGGGAGAAGATAGCTTTAGCATGCTTGCCCATAAAGCCAGCAAAAGTAGCAACCAGTGTTTTCAGTATGGTTCACCCACAGTCCTGGAACATAATAAGCATTCTAAATACTTGCTTTTATGTGCTCTGTTCAAGCCAGGTAGAGTGATGCAAGCCATACTTACAATACTTGGGAGGCTGAGGCAATAGGTTCACAAGTTCTAGGCCAGCCTGGACTGTCCAATGAGACCCTGTCTCAAACTAATATTTTCTTTACAAATAAACTTAATAAAACTGTAGTTTCTGTGCTTGATTTCTTAAAGAAGGTATTATTTTGATTAATTTAGAAATTTTCTAAAATGAAATGGAAAATTATGTAATAATTCGAAAAAATAAAGAAGTGACAGTGTTTTGTACATTTTAGTAGGTGTCAGTTTGACCACACCTGGACTTGTTACCTGCTTGTCCAATAGAAGCATCCAGTTGTGATGCTGGAAGAAGACTTAAATCTTAGGAACATGTGACTAGTGATGTGATGTGTATTACATTGAGAATTCAAATGCCCTGGGGTTGATTTCTTGTGTTTATTTTTTAAAGGGAAGTTAATATTTGTGTTTTCTTTTGGTAGGCTGCAAGATAACAGACAGTTTAGAGGTAGGGATAACAGACGAGGATGGCCAAGTGACAATCGAGCAAATCAGTGGCATGGACGGTCATGGGGTAACAATTATCCACAGCAGAGACAAGAGCCTTACTATCAACAACAGTACGGACAATATGGTCACAATCCGCGGCCTCCCTATGGTTACTACTAACAGAAATGTTGTGGCTTTTAACAAAAGACCATTCATTTTGATAACATGCTAAACCTTCCTTTGTCTTCTTGTAGTCATAGTTTTTCATTCTATTTTACAGAATGGGTTGTTAATTGTTTAGAATTTGAGACTTGGAAAAACAAACTGATCTTGTTAGAGATGTGATGATTGATGGCAATAAAGTGTGGATTATATTGTCTAGCTTTATCTTAAAAATACCGTTTGTTTTATGATTTAATAGTGTTTTGCGTTTGATGTGTTATCCCTTTTGGCCTCCAGGAGTTCTATATTTAAGACAAATAAAATGTTTAAATAGGAAGCGTATATAGAAGAGTAACATGCTCAGATGTCCTCACCTTGGACGTTTCAAAGAGTAAGGACAGTCAGTTTGTAAAAACACCTATGAGTATTTATAGTGTATTGTACACAGTAGCAGCAGTTGAAAGGTAAACAATTATTCCTTTTGACTTTGTTATGTGATTATTGTATTGTGGTTTATAAGTGTGAGTCAGCTCCAGAACCAATTTGGTCTCTTTATGTGGAAGGACTCATTCAGTGCAGCCTCCTGAAGCCGTGGGATTGAAGAACTCAACATTTTGTATACACCAAGATTTTTGCAAACTTACAACAGGGAAGAAACGGATGTGCACTATAAACACAATACTCATGTAAATACTGCTGCATTTAGACTATTTTGGTATTTCATGTGTTGGAATATTATTTTAAGGTGTGTTACATTTTTTTATGCTGTGGAACATTTGTTTAATGATGCAGAGATGTGTTGCATTCTTTTATATTGCATTTGTTTAACTCTGTGAAGCTGTGTTACTCTGCCTGTCTAAAACACCTGATTGGTCTAATGAAGAGCTGAATAGCCAATAGTAGGGCAGGAGAAAGGATAGGTGGGGCTGGCAGGCTGAGAGAATAAATAGGAGGAGAAATCTGGGAGGAGGCATCCATGGAGGAGTGAGAAAAGAAGGGACAGCCATCCAGCCAGCTACAGAGTAAGAGTGAAAGTATGATTACAGAAGTAAGAAAAGGAAAAGGCCCAGAGGCAAAGGTAGATGGGCTGATTTAAGTTAAAAGCTAGCAAGAAACAAACCAAGCTAAGGCTGGGCATTTGTAAGTGATAATATACAAGATGAGGAAAGGCAAGAAACAATGACGGATTTATCATCATTTCCTTACGTGTATTCATTTGTAAATTGCAATAGGAGATCAAATTATATTTAGGTAAACACTTCAAGTTTGGAAGAAGCTTATGTAAAAGCTGAGCTAGATTAGTGACACACATTTTGGAAACTGGCGCTTACTTTAAAATATGTTCATTATTGAACATAACAGATTAAATCCTATTGAGAACAGCTTGAAGAGTTTTCTGGCTTGCATTTTGCAGTGCTAGAAGGATATGGGGTATCTAGCATATAAATAGCCATTGCTTTGAGAATAGGTTTGGGTTCTTGAAGCCATTTGGGAAAGGCATCTGGAAAGATATCTGGCATTCTTAAGATGTTTAACAGAAGGGTGAAATTTCCTTTTGTATTTTGTATACCTCAAGGAAAATACAGGACCTATGGTAGAGTTAAGAGTAAGGAAATATCAGTTTTCTTTTTTATTGTTTTAAAAGTGGGATTTTTTTTTCTTTCTGTTACTTAGGTTGACCCAGAACTCCTAGGCTCAACCTTAGACCCATACCTTAGACCCCTGAGTACCTGGGGACTGCAGGTGTGCACCACCCTGCCTAACCAAAATGTCCAAGTCTTAAGAGTGCTAAAGGAGAAGGAAATGACCTTTCATCCTGGAGGCCACTGACAGCACTAATTTTGCACTATTCTTTATTAATAACATTTTCATGCTTTAAATTTTTTTCTTCCACTTGGTTAAATTTGTGTTCGTTGGTATTCAGTATACCTGAGGAATTTACAAGGACGACAGGTATCTGAGGTTCACGGCCCCAGGGCTTCTGTCACGGTTGACCCTAGTGCTTTGGGCTTGTGCCAAGGCCATAAATTATGAAAGGAGCATGTGGCAGAAACCTGGTCACCTCGTGGTGGTTTGAATAAGGGTAAGGGAAGTGAATGGGGGTAAGGGAAGAGGCTGGGGCTGGTTAGCTCCTTCCAAGAACTTCCCACTAGCCCCTACCTCTAAACCCCCCAACCACCACAGGCTGGGACAAAGCTTTTCACATATGGGCCTTAGAATCAAACAGATTTGGATTTGGGCTATTGACTTCTGGGTTGTTACTACAGATGGGACCTAGGGCCTCACACATACTAGGCAATTCTACCTACTCCAGCCCCATCTTTACTTTTTATTTTGAGACAGTTTCACTGAGTTGCCCAGGCTGATCTTGAACTTTCTTTTCTTTTTTAATTTTTCGAGACAGGTTTTCTCTGTAGCTTTGTAGACCAGGCTGGCCTCAAACTCACAGAGATCAGCCTGCCTCTGCCTCCTGAGTGTGCCACCACTACCTGGCTGACCTTGAACTTTCAATCATACTCGGGATACTGACTTTCAATTAGCTTTACTGTCTATAGTAAAAGAAAATATTGTCAATATTTAGATTAATACTTAAGGATTAAAATATGGCTATATATGATGTTCTATGATTATCAACAAGTTTTCCAAGAGACTGTTATATTATTAGAGAACAAATTAAAATCTAGATCCAATTAGTAGATAGGACCCCAAGGGAACCTTGAGAGCAAATATTTCCTCCTTTCTGTAAGTCTGGTTGATGCTGCTTTTGAGGAAAGTCAAATACAAAGTGTGGTCCTGGGCCAGGATGGCTACACAGTGCCCATCAGCAGGGCTGTGCATGTGGGGGTGTGTAGGGGTGTGTAGGGGGTAGTGTTTGAACAGTACAGAGGCCTTGGCATCAGAGAAACACTTAGAGGGGTTGTTAACCATACTGTTAGATTCACATTTTTGCAGAGTAGGTAGCATGGAGGAGTAGGTTAACACAAGGTAAGCTTCCAACAAACTTACCAGCAGGATGTGACTCCTTTTAGGATGATGTAAGGGCATACAAATAAAAAAGTTGGAATCTGTGGAGTGTGGCACATGTCTTTAATCTCATCACTAGGAGGCAGAGGAAGGAGGATCTCTTGACTTCAAGGCCAGCCTGGTCTACAGAGTGAGGTCCAGAACAGCCAGGGCTACAGAGAAAGTCTGTATCTTAAAAAGGGGGAATGGGGTGGAGGGTGGAATCTTACCAAATGACAACATAGAATTGCTGGAGGTTACTGTATTCAGACACAGAAAGACTAATACCACATCTTACTAGCAGAAACTAAAATTATGTTGGCCACATGAAAGTGTGGAGTGGCACAGAAGTCACCTGAAAAGAAGGGATGGGGGGATAGAGAGGGTTAGTAACGGATTCCAAAATAAAGCAAGTGGTGGGTAATATGCTTGCATAGAATCATTCTAAGACTCATACTTTCCAAAGTAACTAGAGGACTGTGTTCCTGACATACATACATACACACACACACACACACACACACACACACACACACACACGATAGTGTGTGAGATGACAGAAATGTTAATTACCTAGATTTGGTTGTTATACTGTCCACGTGTATCAAATTATATTCCATAAAAAAGTACAAACATTATACCCATTACAAAGTAAACAAATATATAGCATGGAATATATACAAAGTAAACAAATATATAAGCAAATGTTAATTACCTAGATTTGGTTGTTATACTGTCCACGTGTATCAAATTATATTCCATAAAAAAGTACAAACATTATACCCATTACAAAGTAAACAAATATATAGCATGGAATATATACAAAGTAAACAAATATATAAGCACCCACAGAACACAGGTTCATGCCTCCTGAATTTGAAGGAAGGCCTTCCTGGGCTGGGTTAGGTTCAGCTCACAGTCTCTGTGAGTTCATATGTGCATCTGTCTTGTTTCTGGAAGATGCTGGTTACTTAGAGTCATCCACCACCTCTGGATCTTCTGCCTCCTCTCCTTGAGAGGAAAGGTTTGATGAAGACATCCCATTTAGGGCTTAGTGCTCCAAAGTCTCTCACTCAGCATGCAGATTGTCCAGTTGTGGGTCCTTTTGCTAATTACTATCTATTGTAAAAAGAAACTTCTGTGATGAGGGTTGAATGATGCTCTGCCCTATGGGTATAGCATACAAAGGACTTGCACAGGTTCAAACTAGACAACTAAATCCCAGCACTAAGAAAGGGAAGTGGGCACAGTCCCACCCCTAACCAAGAAGCTATGTGCAATTGTTACCTGCTGAGAAAGGGAGTATCAGTTTTCTCCAATTGAGTGTCACTGGGTCTATCAGCTACGTTTCAGGGTAGGTAGGCCCCATGCCCAGGAGTAGTTGGCCAAAACAAAACAGACTTCATGTTTTTTTATGCATTTTTTGTTTTGGAATTTTTTTCTTGTCTTACTGATTTTCCTTTTTTAAATTTTGTTTTTGGTTGTTTTTCCTGTGGGTTTTGTTTGTTTTAATAGAGAACATGAAGTTGGGTAGGTAGGGAGTTGGGGAGGATTTTGGAGGAGTTGGGGAGGGGAAAGAATATCAAAATGTATAAACTTTAAAAAATATGTAAAAAACTGGCCTGGTGGTGGTGGCACACACTTTTAATCCCAGCACTTGGGAGGCAGAGGCAGGTAGAGGCCAGTCTGGTCTACACAGTGAGTTTCAAGGCAGCCAGGACTGTCACACAGAGAAACTGTCGTGAAAACCAAGACAAAAAGTAGTTTGGCTTTGGAAGAGTGCCTGCCCAGCACTCAGAGTCCTGAGTTTAATCTCTGTAAGAAGGGAAGGTCAGAATCACAAGCTCATTTTCAACTACACTGTGTTTGAGGCCAGTCTGGCTGCATGAGCCCTCGTCTCAAAAAATTAAAGTTCCAAAAACAAAAAGGAGTTCAGCTCACAAATACCCCACTGGCTTCTTCATGGGCTGCCGAGCTAATTTAGTTGGTGTTTCATTCTGTCCCTAAGGGCACAAAGAACCCTACGTATTAATTACCAGTTAAATTTTCTCTGGACTTCAGTAGCATCTCCTGAGACCACTTCAGGGGAGGGTGTGATTATGATCTCATGGTTTTTTTCCACTGCCAGTGCCATTAACTCCCTGAAGTCTCCAGCCTTTGTCTGAATGAGGTAAACAAAGCTGTTCTCATTGCTAAAGCCAGAGAGCTTTGTTGTTTTGTGTTCTTTTTCCTCTTAAATTTAATTGTGTACATTCTATGTATATGCAAAATAAATGTAAAAAGTGAGATGGTATAAAAATTAGTAGTCTTCACCCAAAAATTCTATATTTTTACCTGTTTTACCATGTTCAAACAGATTTATAGAAGTTATATATTTCTTTCCTATCAAAGTGAGATCACACACACACACACACACACACACACACACACACACACACACCTACCTTTTCATATACTTAACAGAGTACATTCCAGGTTAATAACAGAATCAGAACTAATGATTTAATTTTAATAATATAGTATGAATTTGCCATCACTTAGATGATCATTCTCTTGGTAGATACTTGGGGATTCTCTCCATTTTCGAATACTAACAGTGCCACATTACCTTTGTACATATATTCTTTGGTGGTTTTATTTTGTCTTCTGTGGATAGTGCTCTTAAAAGGGAAGTCATCAGGTTAAAGGATACCACTGAAAACACTAGGAATTCACATGTTCATCGGCAGCTTGCAGGCTATGATGTGTGTGTTGGTCTTTGAAGTGGAAGGATCCACTGTAAATGTGGTTAGCACCATGCCCTTGGCTGGGGCCCTGGCCTGCACAAAGAGGAAATGAGCCAAGCAGGGTTGTTCATCTCCCTGCTTCTTGACTACAGTGCAGTATGACAGCTGCCTCGAGCTCCTGCTGCTGTGCCCTCCCCACCATGATTTCTATTCACTCTCAGACTGAATAGAAATGGCCCTTTTAGGCTGCTTTTGTCAGATGTCTTGTCACAAAGGGGGCCAGTATGTAAAAAAAAAAAAATTGTTTTTTTTTCCCCTATGACTTCAAATTTTTAAGATGTTTTTTAACATTGACAACGGTATGTAGGTGAGTGAAGTTTATTATACACACGCCACAGTGCATGTGTGGTGTTAGGACAACTTTGAGAAGTCAGTTCTCTCACAGTGGGTCTGGGTTCTGGGAATCCTTTGGGGGTCACATGTCAGATATCCTGCATATCAGATATTTGTATTTCATAAGTGGCAAAGTGACAGTTGTGAAGTACCAATGAAAATATGGGACTGGAGAGATGGCTCAGAGGTTAAGAGCACTGGCTGCTTGCTCTTCCAGAGGTCCTGAGTTCAATTCCCAGCACCCACATGGTGGCTCACAGCCATCTATAATGGGATCTGGTGCCCTCTTCTGGCCTGCAGGCAGAACACTGTATACATAAACACATTCATAAAAACATTAATGGTTGGGGGTTACCACAACAACCTTAGGAAGGTTGAGACCCCTGCACTAAATCATCTCACTGCCCCAGCTTCAGCTTTTTGTCTGATTGGTCTCAGGCTTCTCAGACTTTGTAGTCTTTTACTAGGATGGTTCACTGTTGGTTGTCATTGCACCTTTGTCACCTGGGACACTGCACCTTTTTGTCAATTCCTCTTTGTTTCTCAAGCATTTTCTTATGTGTTTAAACATTTGTTCCACTTTTTGGTTTTCTTTGGGGATTATAAATATGCAGGCATTGGTATTTTTTTTTTCCTTTGACTTCCACAGCAGCATTTTTCCCTGCCCAGGCTTCTCTCACTTGTCCTCAGGTTTTCAGCCTCTGTTTTGTTTCCAGCATGGTCTTCAATTCTCTGATTTTTTTTCTTTTTATTATCTTCAGAGGTTTGTTGTTTTTAATCATGTGTATGTGTGAGTATGTGCGTGAGTGTGGGTGCCCCAACCCGGAGGTGTTGAACTTCCCCTGGAGCTGGAGGTACAGGTGGCTGTGAATCATACATGTGGCTGCCGGGAACTGAACTCCATTCTCTGGAAGAGTAGCACGGGAAGAATTCCAACTTCTAGCCAGCTCTCTGGTCCTTTCTTTTTAAATTCAGTTAGACCTGCTTCAGATGTTCCCCTGTGACCAGCAGTGAGCAGGCATCACATGTTGCAAGCAGCTACCACGTGGACTACAGCTTTAGGACAGCATTAGAGGCTTGCTGTCCTACCAACAATTTGTTTCCTTATTCTTCATGGTGCCACTGACCTCCAGGGATCTGAGGACACCTAAGGCTTTGCCCTCATTCGTAAGTCCCGTGACAGCAGAACATGTCATAGGTGAGGTGACTTTCATGTAGTAATGACTAAGGAGTCTCTAACTTTGGCTTCAGAGTTTGGGAATTCCCTGGCTCTAATCCCAGCCTCTCTGAGACGCCTTCAAATGATGGCATTTGTAGGCTTCTCAAAGGGACAGAATGTTCTCCTTAGGAGATCCCACTACACAACCTATTGGCGGGCGTGTTCTTCAGTCAAATAAATTGGCATGTTAGGGACCTGGCCAGTTGTCCTGCTCAATTCCATTTTCAGAAACACTGACTAGGTGGGATTTCTGAAAGCTGTGGAGTAGAGGGTTTAGAATCCTGCTGTCTTCCATGGCACTCACCTGGAACTGCTAAATACCCAGCTGGCCCTCAGCCAACACTGTCCTGAAAGAAACTACTTATAGCATAAGAGGAGCTAAGCTTAAAGAACGTCTCCGGAAAGACAAGAGGACCCATTTGTGTGAGAACAGCTGTGCAGAAGGGACTTCCTGCCACTACTCTGTCAGCAAATTGTCAATTTCTGCTGTGGTGCCACAGTGCCACCTCTTGGATGTAAGCTGTAAAATCTGAGTTTTTAAGTTCCTAATCACATATATTAAAACAATTTGAATCTGGGGTCATGGCAGGTTCTAAATATGCAAAATCTGCCTCACAGTTAGGGAACTTTTTAACCAAATCCTTGAAGACTTGAGATAGAGCACTGTGGTTCACAGCCTAGAGAGCCCTCTAAAATTCCCATCTTCAGCTATTTGGGGCCTTAAACACTTCAAAGGTCCCACTTGGGGTTCCTAGTTTTCTCTATCCTCTAGCCAAAGGAAGGCTGGGATGGTCCCCAGAAACCAGAAGCCCAAAGTCTGTTCCTGACTCCTGAGTAGAAAGAGTCCATTTTTCCTTTCCCAAGTTCTGCTAATGTGTGGTGGGAGAACTCAAGTTATTACAATAGTTTTGCTGGAGAGATTGTCTCTTCTGGCGGAAGCAAGGGGTGGCAGATGTAGGGCTACAGGTCAGCATCACCCTGACACTTGTCTTCGTTATCTCAGACCTCATTTATAGCTGTGTCAAGACCAGGGTCTCCAGGATAACACAGGACAAGAAAAGCAGTCTTAACAGGTCATTCCGTAGACTGTTAGTATTTGTTACTCAGAATTAATTGGGGGTGATGAGGCTAGAACCGTACTACCTGAAAAACGCTAACAGATGTTGGATCTTGTGTCCTTGTTTCTGGATCTACTTCAGTATTCTTGAGGTGAGATCCAACCCTGGGCCCAGCTGAAGAGAGCTGTCTAACCAGCCTCTGTGGCCAGTTCCTATCAGTGTGGACAGAAGCAGTCAGACTGCTGAAGACTACCATATTTGCAGAGGAAGCAGGACCCTCTCCATCTAGAATTCAGTCCCTGGATCAGTTCCCAATGGGGCCGCTATGATGTATCTTTTGTTTTGTTTACCTGTTTGGAGGTATGTAGAAAGTAAATTTTTCTCCATCTATTTCAGTCCCACTGGACCGGTTTTTCTCCCCCCACCAGGTCCTACAGCCACTTAAGAAATAATCACTCTGAGAATATCAGTTTCAATTGTTTAGCCAATGGCTTAGGCTTCTTACTGGCTAGCTCTCTCTTAATTATTAACCCATTCTTATTAATCTGTGTATTTCCACATGGAAAATACACAGATTTGTATTGGAAAAACCTTTTCTTTTTTAATTTTTTTTTTTAGTTCAAATTAGGAACAAGCTTGCTTCACATGTCAATCCCTTCTCCCTCCCCTCCCCCCAACCCTCTCCTCCAATCCCCCACCTGCCCCCCACCCCATCCACCCTCCACTCCCCAGGCAGGGTAGGGCCCTCGACGGTGCTCCTCAAAGTCACATCATCATCCTGGGCCAGGCCTAGGCCCTCCCCATACATGGCCTTTTTTTACCGGAGAATGTCTGGGTATCTTACCTCCCCAGTGGCTACATGGTGTCTCTGACTCTGCCAATTACTTCTCTGCCCTTGTTCAGATTTTCTGCCTGGCTAAATTCTGCCTGTCCATTGGCTGAAACAGCTTTATTCATCAACCAGTAAGAGCAACACATATTTGTAGCATACAGAAGGACATTAACATCAGAGGCAGGATCTCATTGTTTAACCCAAGCATGACTAAAACAGCCCAGGTTGACCTTGAATTTTCAATTCTCCTGCCTCAGCCTCCCCAAAGTGGGATTATAGGTCTGTGCCAACACACTCGGATGTGATGCATCTTTTTTGTTAGAAAATATTGAGTCTGGCAGTAGCAATGCACACTTTTAATTCCAGCACTTGGGAGGCAAAGGCAGGCAGATCTCTGTGAGTTCTAGGACGCTAGAGAAATTCTACACAGAGAAATTGTCTCAAAAAAAAAAAAAAAAAAAAAAAAAAAAAAGGAAAATTTTGCTCTGGGGACTGAGGTAGGTGAACTTTTAGCTAGCAGTTTAAGATAGTCTGGGCAACACAGGTAGGCCCCATGTCAGAAAAAAAAAAAAAAAAAGTTTTTGTAGTAAAAACTGCTGCTTCCTACGCAGCTTCCACTGATTTGTTATTCCGGTCTCCACTTTACTGCTTGGTTCAGAGGGTGCTGCTGATCCTATCTCCGGCTCTGGGGTTGGTCTTAATGGGCCTCAAATCATTGGTTTAGCTACTTACTTATGGATTGTCATTTCTTGCCTTGGGGGTGGTTTAGACATTCCTGTGATCTGGCTTGGCTTGGGGTAGAAGGGGCTGAACTTCTGGAAAACACCTAGCTCTTCATAGCAGCCTCCTTTGCAGAGGGTTAGCATGCAGATGTGAAACCCTGAGCAGGCCTTCTGCCTCAGTGAAGGAAGTGGGCCTCAGCATACCACTGGCATCATGCAGAAAGGAAGTAGGGCCTTTGTGACATCACTGCTCCATGAAACCCTTAAACACCTCTACTTGGTGAGCATGCTAACACATTCCCTTGACACATGTTTCTGCTCCATGAGAAAGCTTCCTGTAGTTTAGCCAAGCGAAATGCCTGTGGTACCCAGTGGAACTGTGGGAAAGTCCTCCAGCCCATACCACACAAAACAAGTACTCAGAAGCAGTGTGGTAGAGGGTCTTGGAAGACAGGGCAGCTGGTTTAAACCAGTTCTGCTCTAAACAGCACTGGGCTTTGGATAAGCTTCCCAACTGCTTTTGTCCATGGCTCCTGAGAATGGATTTCTAGTTTTCATCAAGAATTTTTATAATTGGTATTCCTTGTGGATTTGGTTTTAATGATTATTTTATCAGTACATTTTTTCTCTTGTACATTTGCACTGGCAAAGTACACACTACAAATCAGCAAAGTAATTATATTAAATACTAAATGACTGTAACTTGGCTGGGTGCACTGTGCATGTCTGTGTATAATCCAGCATGTGTGTGGCTAGGGCTGCACACCAAAACCCTATCTCGAAGAACAAAACAACAACAATCGAGAGTACAGAGGTCAAATATACAAAATGTATTATCTTTTCAGGTACACACACACACACACACACACACACACACACACACACACACACGTGTTATTGGGATATACATGTTATCTATATAGATCTAGATACACAGGCTCATGTATTGCAGGCTGACCTGAAACTCTATTATGTAAGGATCATCTTGAACGTCTCACCCGCTGCCCTCACCTCCAGAGTGCTGGGATTACATGTGCACCACCATGCCCAGTTTGTGCAGTGCTGGGGATTGAACCCAAGGCTTTATGCATAGCAGGACGCACTAGCAACTGAGCTACAACCCAGCTCACAGATGTGATTTCTTACAATGGAAAGGACTTCCAGGGAATCTTTATTCTCTTATTTTTAATTTGTATGTGTCTGTCTGTCTGTCTGTCTGTCTGTCTGTCTGTCTGTCTGTCTGTGTGCACATATGAGTGTGGTTGCCCTCAGATCAGAGGCATTGGATACCTTGGAACGGGAGTTACAGGCAGTCATGAGGCATCACACGTTGGGTTGTTGGGAACTGTATTCAAGTCCTCTCCAAGAGCAGTAAGCATTCTTAACTGCCAGCCATCACTCCAGCCACTAATTTATTCTTTTAAGATCTTTGGAGAGTCCTAAGAACTTCTAGATTTGAAGATTTACAAGGTCTTCAAAAACAATTGACTGCGATTATTTACTTTTCCACAAAATGTTCCATATAATTTTTAAAAGATTTAAAAAACATTCTTGCATTTAAACAAACATCTTAAAATAGAAAGTAGGATTATAAAGCAGCCTGAAAGGTTTTTCACTTGTAAACTGAAGTAGAAAGCCCCAGAATCCCGAAACACCATGGCAATGTGAGGCTAAAGGTGCCCCTGGGAGGCAAGGGAGCCCGATTCTTGTCATCTTGTATGCTGTGATCTTCAACTGGTCCCCAACATCTGCAGATCAGAGGCACCATTGTGGACAGCAAAGGGTAAGGTCAGTTGTCCTGACTGGCTTGTCCAGCTGTTCCGCTGTGATGCCATGAAATTAGAGTAACATATTTCAGGCTGTTTTGCACTCAGGGGTTTTAAAGGTGTTTATTTAATGTGTATGTGTGTGCCTGGAATATAAATACATGAACCACATTCTGCAAGTGCCCTCAGAGATCAGAAAAGACTGTCAGGACACCCTGGAACTGGAGTTTCAGTGTTATCCCTCTGACGAGTGCTGGGAGCTGAGCCCAGGTCCCCTGGAAGAGCAGCAAGTGCTCTTAACTACCAAGGCATCTCTTCAGCTGCCACAGTGAGGGATTTTAGAGCCTGTATTTAATGTATAGATTTATATTTTCTGCTTCTATTTTAGACTTACATTTTCTACTTATTTATTTAGTCTTATTTTTATGTATGTATTCCTAAATTCGGACACTATTGAACCACTTCTGTGTTTTATTAAAACTCCTCAAGGACATACTTACCATTTCTTGCCTTTATTTTTTTTCAGCTTCCTTTTTCAGTTTCTCCAAGACCTCTTCTGGAGTTGTAGAGGCCAAGAGCTTCACCACCTTTTCCCGAGATTTACCACCCTGAATCAGAAAGGCACACTTAGCATCCTAATACTGCCAGGGGCAAAAGACCTCTGTCTTAGTGCGGCGTGTTATGGGGTGTTACAGATAGCCTCTCCCAATAGCCTAGTGTGGTAGTTTAAAAGAAAATGGCCCCCAAAGGGAGTGGCACTACTAGGAGGTACAGTCTTGTTGGAGGACGTTACAGTGGGGCAGGTTTTGAGGTCTCTCTTGTTCAAGCTTCACTCAGTGTGACCCTCAGTCCACTTCCTGTCACCTTCTGATCAAGATGTAGCCAGTATCATGTCTCCCTGAACACTGCCATGCTCTCCACCATGATGATAATGAACTAAAACCTCTGAAACTTAAGCCACTACCTCAATTGTTTTCCTTTATAAGAGCTGCTGTGGTCATGGTGTCTCTTCATATCAATAGAAACCCTAAGACATCTAGGCACACTCTCCCCATGGCACTTCTACCTTACAATAAATTTGTATGACTCGACAAAGTTTTTGCCTTCCTATTCAATTTTTGTAATAAAAGTTTGGCATTAAAATTTCAAGATGAATGTTAACAATATTCTAACGTCTCTTTCTTTCTTTCTTTCTTTCTTTCTTTCTTTCCGAGACAGGGTTTCTCTGTAGTTTTGGAGCCTGTTCTGGAGCAGCCCTGTAGACCAGGCTGGCCTTGAACTTAGAGATCCGCCTAACCCTAACCCTAACTGTTTCCTGAGTGCTGGAATTAAAGGTGTGTGCCACCACCACCCAGCTTTTCTTTTCCTTTCTTTAAGACAAGGTCTTATGTGGCCCAGATTAGCTCCAACTCAATATATAGACAAGGATGAACCTGAATCCCTGATCCTTTCTGTCTGCCTCAAGTGCTGGGGTTACAGGTATTTCCCAGCACTTGAGGTAATTTATTTGAATTACAAAAGAAAATAATTAAAAAATATTAAATACCACAATTCAGTATAAACTTTATAACACCTAAATATAAACAAATTGCTCTTTTCTAAATTGTTATACATTTCTGAAAATTTCAAACAAAAAGCAAGCACACACCTAAGTACTATGATTTCACAATCATCTAAAACAACTCTTAAAGAGATTTATTTGAAACATGCCTTTTATAAAACACAGAATTTCAGCAGGAATTTATCTAGATGGAGTATATGTGCACACTGTCAGACCCGGTAAAGGAAGTGGCTTGATCAGAGGGATTTTTAGGTGCAAATTATTAATCAATTACTAATCAAGTCATTGGCTTTAAATGGCACCCAGATATGAACCCTGGGGTGCATACAGCACTAGACCACATGTGGAGCTTTTAGACATGAACTTGGCCTGCTCTCTTGCACACGGATTCTATTTCAGCATGTCTGCAGAGATGCCACGGCCTGGTTTAAAAATCCCTCTCTGGTGATTCTGAAGTAAAGCCAAGGTATTGACTTCATATAAACTTGTCTTCACAACAGGAACCCTAGTGAGCAGAACCAGTGGGGGTGGGAAACGCATGGCAAACTCCTTAATGGAGATAACAAACAGGAACCACTTTACTGTATTCAGTATGGTGATGTCGGAGGAACTGGCAAAGACTAATCTGACAGTACAATTTAGGAAGCAGAAAAATGCTATAAATGAGCAAAATGAAGGATTGTAAGTAAAGCGTGGCCAGTCTCAATATGACGGAGGCAGTGTGGATAAAACAGACTATGAAGTAACAGATTTTTGTATTTAAATGAATATGAATTTTTTAAAACTGGCTTTACAAGACTGGAGAGATGGTTCAGTGGTTAAGAGCACTGGCTGCTCTTCCAGAGGACCCAGGTTTGATTCCCAATACCCACAGGGTGGCTCACAACCATCTGTAACTCCAGTCCTAGGATATGACTCACTCTTCTGGGCTGAGGGCACCCAGATATGCACATGGTGCACAGGCCTACATGCAGGCAAGACAGCCATACACATAGATCTGTTTTAAAACTGCCTTTACAAACATAGAAAATGAGAACTGTCATCAGCACATACTAATTTTAAAAGGAGAGACCCACCTTATCCAGAACCACATCACTCTTCCTGAGCTCTAAGACCTTGGAAAGATACCGACAGAGCTCCGCATTTGCTTCTCCCTCAGATGGAGGGGCCGCAATCGCCACACCGACAGCCTCAGTGGTCAGATCTAGAATGAAATGGCATGAACTTCATTCTTAAGGGGATCTCTCCCTCCATGGAGCGAGGAACCGTCAAACAGTTTGTACGCATGGGACAGGCTTTCAGTTAATAACTGCTGAACAGTCTTGCACACAAAGACTGAATTAAATGATTAAACTAATAGCCCAGGGGACACAGATAAATAGGCCTCTACAGTTAGGGAACACACACCAACAAAAGAGAAAACCCTACTAACTGGACAGGTCCAGAGTCCTAGAGAGCATCTTGGATGTAGGCAACTAGAAATTGCCTTTGAACAGAAAGGCAGGGGGGCAGCCGGGAGCTGGCTCCACCAATGTCACTTAGGCCGTGCAGGCATGAAGATGCATATTAGACCATACAGGCTTCAGGGTCTCATATCAGGAAAAGCCACGCACTAGGTTCAGCAGGAAAAGTTATGCACTAGGCTAGGTTCCTCTCTTTTATGATATGTATCTTAAATGCCTCCAATATTCAATGCACTTAACATTTATCTAACAATTGCAATACTTTTAGGGTCATATAAGCTTTCCTAAAGCACGTCATCCTAACAATACCATTATCAGCCCCATTTTACAGGTGAGGCAAGTGGAACCAAGTAACGTGTCCTGTAGCACTTCACAGTTATTAGGAGAACAAAGTAGTTACTCAAAGCAGTTTGCAAATGAGCTTAGGCTGCTCCTGCATCCGGGGTCACTCAGCATGTCCACATACTTGTACCCTGAGTAACAACATGTCAATACATTCCACAAGAGCGGGATAGTGAAGTGGCTCTTGCATTACCTCTCAGATGCACAGTTTTTCATTTTAGCATCTTGGAAATCAAGCATGTCTTATAATAGATAGAAGAGTTTCACTGAGCTGAGTTTTAAAAAATAATGTACATAAATAGTCAAGTACCTTATAGTTGATTCCATCTTAGATTTGGCTTAGAAAATACTGGCCAAAGGGTTAGGCTTGGGGCACAAGCCTATAATCCTTGCACTTGAGAGGCTGAGGCAGAAGGTAAGTTTGAGCCCAGCACAGGCTACACAGCAATTCTTATCTGAAAAAAAGCAAGCAAGCAAGGGAGAAAGAAAGAAAAGAGAGAAAGAAAGGAAGGAAGGAAGGAAGGAAGGAAGGAAGGAAGGAAGGAAGGACAGAAAGAAAAGCTGGCCAAAATATGGGCAACAGATACAAGATAACATGGCCTTTAGCACAAGCCAGGCCTATCTAGCACTTGCATTTGATGTAGTATTTTCAAAATATAAAAATACGGTATGCAAAGCTTTATTTTGAAAACTGAGATTTTTAAGACAATTCAGCTCCAACTTTAATGTTGCTTAGGAATTAGGCAGGGTGTCGTCAGAGCTCAGGCTCTCTTCCATTTTTCAGGTTAATGATCATTACACTACACCAAAGTATCGCTCCTGTCAGTGTCTCTAATTTTCAGAACAAGAAAAATCAAGGGCAGTGTAGGCTATACATGTTTCCTTATGTGTGCCTCCCAAATGTGTTGTTGTTTAGGGATGGGGTCTTGTTTATATTCCAGACTGACCTCAAACTCAAGAGCCCCCTGCCTCAGTTCCTAAGTACTCATGAATTACTCGTACATGTAACCAGGCCATCTCCAAAGCACCACATCTTTAAAAAGGAAGAGATACAATGGTTTCCAACTTGGTATTAAATACTGCACATTTTGCTTCAAATATGAAAATATATGGTTTTAAAATAGAGAAGCCTCTAAATCACATATAAAAATACCACTCATAGTCACAGAATAGGCTGTCAGCTAACACGGTAGAGAGAAGGTGAAGAGACAGCCTGATTCACATACGAATCCCATCAATGCTCAAATGTACCTGTCACAGCATTCTGTTTGGAGCCCGGTTTGGCATGGATGGCAATGGTGACACAACCTTTAGGATCAGTTGTCACAGGCCCAGCAGGAGGAGGTGGTGTTTCAGGTTCCTTGGTTTGGTTTTTACCCTAAAATGACACACGCAATTTCACAGGTTACAAAATATTTCATCACACTTTTACTTACTTGCTACTACTCCTCGACTTCACTAACTGGGCTACTACCATCCAGCAACTGGCCTCAAGAAGCTTTCCCCACATCTGTCAAGGACCCAGCCAGCCTCCCATTAACCCAGTGTTTGTATTGCCTTGGAAGGCCTGACTCTGGCATCTGCAACTTTATGCTGCTTTCCTCACAAGTAGAGATTATTTATTACTTACTTATTTGGTGTAGCCTAAAGCTGGAAGTATGCGAGACGTGAGAGCGTGCCTGCGTGCGTGCGTGCGTGCATGAGTACGTGTGTGAGTGCAAGTGTGTGTGTGTACACGTGTCCTGTTCAGATCTCATTCTGGCTACCTTAGAACTTGTTCCTTTAGTCTGCTTTATAGTTCCTATTCCTCAAGAATAGAACCATTTATCAGCCATCTTTACACCAATGCATACTAAACCTCGGAGTCGGTGAGAGGGTGAGGAGTGGGTTGCAGAAAGAACAATAATGACTGGCACTTAGCATTTATGCCATGCTAAGAACTTTTTACTCATAAATTCCAGGGCAGTCTGCAGACAATGGATATAAAGAGATACTCCCATACCTTAAGGACTTGGGATCACAACTCGAGAAAACCTTAATAAAGTACATAACTGTGTTAAGTGCACCAATGAAGTACACATACACAGTACATTTATTTCTGCATGGATAAAGGCAGCCAGGGCTGGGGAGCTGGGGAAGGTGCCAGTAGGTGGCGGTGCCTGAGCTGGGTCATTGAAAGGAGTTGGAGAAGGAAGATGTCAGGGGAGGGAGTGCTGTCTCCTTGACTAGAGGAAGTGAAACCCTCGAAGTACGGGAGCGAGGCAGGTGTGCAGTGGAGCCTAGGCCTGGTGGTCCTCAGGCGGGATAATGTGCGGCCCAGGAAGCCTCAGACCTGGACCCGGTCTTCCACCCTCCAGGCGCTGCTTCCGTTCCCTGCTGGTGTAGCCCCGTGGCCTACCCTCTCCACACCATGGGACTTGCCACTGGCCTTGCTCATCGTCCCGGCTTTCTTAGGCATCGTGGAACTAGACAGGAATCTAGCAGGGGCCGAACCGCTGCGACCAACCACGAGCTGCAGCATCCCAAGCCCGCAGCCGCCGAAGAGGGCCACCGCACAGCGGAAGAGTCCTGTGCGCCTGCGCACATCGCGGACTGAAGCCGCATCCGCGTCCTGTCCGCATCTGAGAGCGCCACCTTGCGTCTGGATGGCGCGGGTTTCGTTCTTTTGGAACCTGACTGCCTGGGGTGTCACCTGGCGAGCTGTCTTTGTGAGTGTTGGCAAAGCTGTCACTTGTCCTTAGGAGTGAAGGGCAAGGACAGCCTCGTCGTTCACCTGCCCCACGTGGCATCGTGGTCATTCTCACAGCGCAGTGCGAAAGAATAGGAGATACACTGCTAAATAAAATACAACCACTCGTGAGAGTGGAGCAGAGGCAAGGCAATGCGAGTGCTTAACTTAGGGACTGGCCTTCTCTATATGCCCAGAGGGTAGGAAGATATCTGCCACCTAAATGGGAGATGGCTTGTAACCATTTGAGGCTCTTTGAGTCCTGAATGGTCGTCAGAGGCGGAGGAAAGATCACACGTAGCAATTAAGACTGAAGATGCCCAAGTCTGGGGCTAGTGAACAGGTTTGGCAGTTTGAGGTGAGTTTTTATTGTACAGTAAGTTTGAAATGAGAGGAGAAATCCAAGTGGAATAGTTACGCAGCTACCTGAATGCCTAATTGAAGCATCAGAGACCTGTGCGGGTGGTAGAGAACTGAAGACAGCAAAAAGGAAATGGATCGTCAGAGGCATTCCCAATGTGCAGAGCGGTCATGCAGGTCCAGCACAGAGCAACAAAGGGACAAGGAGACAAGTCACGACTAAACACCAGCCAAAGGTAGTACAGTGTAATTGCAACTAATGGAGATTGCTTCAAAGGGGAGTGGTCAGTTGACAGTTGCCACAAAAACAGTGAAATGTCTAGGTGTTCACAGGTCTAGAAAATTAGTGGTATCAGTGACCCAGATAAGGGCATTTTTAATGGATAAATAGAAGTGTGTAGATAATATTTCGCACTTTTCTGTGAAGTGACAGGAATCTGGAAGGACTTGAGATACTCAGGGACTTTATTTTTTGAACCAGATAACTGAATTTGAAAGCATAGGAATGAGCTAGAAGAGGGTTCAGAAGCAGGAACCAGAGTTTCACTAGCCAGGGGGTGGGTGGGGATATGCTGAAGGAAAGGACTAAAGAATACGGAGTTTGGAAAATGGCAGAGCTGTCTATGTAAACTCACCTAGTGGCATTGACAATCTGATTCAGGTTGGAGTCATAGGAAATCAAAATCCCAATCTCCACTTACATCATTTTATTTTTAATGCTGAATACATGTTCTGCCACTGAGCTGCACCCCAAATTACAGGATTCTGAATGACTGGTCTCAGCAGCTAGGGAGCCAACCAGTAATCCAGGCAATCACAGTGACCTGAGTGTATACAAGAAGACTGCGGGTCACTGAAGTGGTTAAAAACCAATGTCTAGCTGAATAGGGAAGGAAGTCAAGAGGGTTGACAAGGCAGAGATGTCAAGGGGCTACATGGTTCAGAGCCAGTAACAGGTGGGATTGAACGTGAGTGCTGAAAACAGCCATTAAAGGTTGTGATCAGAATGGGGCATCTCAATTTACTCTCCCGGAGACACCAGTTATGACAAGGTTATGTGATGTAGTCATGAGGAGAAAGTGGCTGAAAAACTAGGGACACTGAAGCCAGTCTTAAGGCTCAGGCAGGTATCCACATGTTAAACCACACACCTATTTCTTTTTAAATAAATTACAATTGAAGCACAAAGTGAAACCAAAATTATACTGTAGTGATTTGTTGAATTTTTAGGTGAAATCATGAGTCCCTCTAGAGACTTGACAGGTGTTTTTTCTTTTTTGTTTTTGTTTTTTAGGGAGGGGACACATGTTGGTGAAAGGAGAGGGAGGAAGTGTCCTGTAAGGAAGCAGGGTACCTCCAGAGTATAAGGACTTCATCACACCAGCCAGAAAGAACAAGAGCCCTCAGCTCCATCTGCTGTGATCCGGAGGGTGAAATCTATTGTAAATCTTAGATTCCATTTTAAATTTTAAAATTTGGTTTTAAAAACCTTACTCCAGCTTAAGAGTTAAAGTACACAGCAAAAGTAAATGTCTTGGTCACTCTGGGGCTGCTGTGGTTCCCTCTTATTAATATGTATTTTGTTCAATTTGGCCACAGTTCACATTTGAGGAAAACACTAACTAGCAAGGGAAGAGGGGCAATGAGTGTTGAACATTGTGTATTTCATGTACCACATTTGGTGGCCACACTCTTTTGTCCTATATTTTTATTCCAGTTTTTTCGTTTGAAAGTATATCTACCTAAAACTTTATGTGGACCTACAATACAATTTTGAAAGTACAATTACACCTTAATTTGTTCAGTAGATAATAGGATAGCAATGCTTTTGTAGGAATACTTTTAAATGTATTGATATTCTACAGTAGATAGAAGTTAGTCAAATTTATTTTTTTCTCTTTTTTTTTTTGGTGTACCTAAAACACAATGCTTGAAAGTACAAATGTTACATCTTAATTTGTTGGATATTAGAATAGAAATACTTTTGTAGGAATACTTTCAAATGTATTGATATTCTACAGTAGGTACATTAGTCAAGTTTATTTTAACTATTTTAGTGGTTGTTGTTGAGACAGGATCTGTGTAGTCCTGGAACTCACTCTGTAGAACAAGCTGACTGAGCCACCTTTCTCTGGCTCCAAGTATTGGGATTAAAGGTGTGCATCACAACCGCCAGCTCTTTTGGTAACTCAACCAAGTATTTTCAATAGCTTGGAGCATAAAGACTTCAAATTGTACGCAGTACCACTTAGTAGCCTTTCTAAATGTTAACTTTTTTTGTCTGGACACTGTAATACCAACACATGTTTATGCAAAGCAGTCAGTGCAAAGGCCTGTACACAGTAATCATCAGGCTGCAATGGCTGGCATTTTGGTACTAGAGATGGAACTCAATCAAGCCAGGTGTCTTGCTCAATATTCTATTGCTATGAAGACACCATGACCATGGGGACTCATGAAGGAAAACATCTAATTGGGGTTGGTGTACAGTTCAAAGGTGTAATCCATTATTGTCCTGGCAGGAAGAGTGATAGCACACAAGTATAGTGTTGAAGAGGTAGCTGGGAGAGTTCTACATCTGGATCAGCAGGCAGGAGAAAGACTGTGTCAATAAAGTTAACCTTGAATCAAGGTGAGAGCCAGTGAATAGCTGACCAGAGTTAGCCACACAGAACCCAGGCAATTTGGAAAAAGAAGAAAAGGCCAGGACTATAGTTTGGTTCAGGGCCTTTTGATTTTGGAATGAGTGAAGAGAAATGTCTCTTGCTGGATCTCTGGCCTTTAAAAAGCAAAGCTGGTTGCTTCTCAGCTTCTCTGATCTAGCAGGTTTTCACCCCTCATCTGACTTCCAAGTCACTGTTGGTAAATAGAACAACTTAGTTTAAACCTACATATTGTGACCATGGAAGAGCCTGGGCCATGGGAATGGAAGACCCTCTAGGCCTTGGCCTGATTGGCCAGAGGGGCCAGAGACTGTGGGGCCACAGACTACAATTAAAGTATCAGTAGATTCGTGTGCAGCCACTAAGCCGACAGAAAATTATCATGGGGGCCATTTTCATTCAAACCACATTAGGCAACTGCTATACCTCTGAACTGTCCCCTGCCCCACTCTGTAAGTATTGATTAAAATTAGAAGTGCATAAGAACTAAACTTTAACTAGAACCTTTGTTCCAAAGTACTCTAATATTCAACTTTTAGAAAAAAAAAGCAGATGACAAAAAATAAACAAAAAGGATAAATTTATTTTAAAGATTCCAGGTGATGCCCCAATGTCAGTGAGTGGTTCCGTTTCTTGTACCTTCCAGTGACTACATTCCATTACAGTTGCTCAGCAAAAAGCAAGGCATATGGATGGCCCAAAGTCAAAAGCACTAACTTACCTCTGGCATGCAATACTTGTTAAGGAAGAAATACCTCCCCTAATGGTTACTACAGTCTTTGCTGAACTTCGGTTTAGCAGAATACACATCAGTGGGCATTCCAGCTAACTGAGGCTGACAACATAAGATCATGGTACCAGAGTAAACAAAAAACAATTTCCTTTCTTCAGCAACTTCAAGAGACCCTGGCCACCAACACTTCACCTCTCTTGCCCTCTTGAAAATACAATTACTTTTGATGAAATCCTTTATATCCTATTTAGAAAAAAATTCTTAAGTTGATACTTTGAAGAATTTTTAACGATTTTCCACAACTATCTGATAGACTGATACCCCTTAAGTTTAATTTATACAGGTTTATTTTTTTTATAAGACTATCATTTTCAAGGGGAAAATGTTATCTCACTTGTATTTTAAAATCAGCTTTATATAAAAATGTAGAATCATCACGCTGCCAGATATCCTTCCGAGCGACTCTTATTATAGATGTGCCAGTCACATTAACAAGGTCACAAATATCAAGCATTTTGCTTCTTGGATAGAACTGTGTCGGTGACAAAAAAAAGCCTCCTTCCTTTTAAACAGGAGTGACTAGTTGAACAACTTTACAGCTACAAAGCAGCTGTTAGGAACTTAGTATTTTATTCCCTTTCTTGCTGTGTAAGGTTACTGCAATGCTACAGTGGTATCTGTCGGCACCTCCATCGTATCTCAACCATCTAGGAATTACTGGCAGCACCCATGACAGGCACAGTGGGATGGGAGTGATAAAGAATCCATCTCAGATCATCCCTGTAGATCTATTTATATCAATTATTGTGAATTTATACAAACTCCACTTACAGCTTTAAAACAGTACTATGCAATACACTACTATACTATTACAAAATACCTTTTTCTGTAAATGAACTGAAATTTTTCTTGGGTGCTTTTTTAGGCATACTTTAAGCATTATTCCAAATGCTAACAACCATATATTTCAAAATTCCAAATACAAAGTTAGTTTTCTTAATTTTCTGAAATTAGTTATTTGAGTTAAAAAGAGTTCTGTAGGAATACTGACCCATTTCACCTATCTTTCAAAGTAGTAGAAACAAAAGTTTTTTAAAAAAGCGCAAACACCCATATCTGCTACATATGACAAAAATCTTTCAATTCCCAAACTATTGAAAGATCACAAGTCAGCAGACCTATGGAATCATACAAGACAAAGCAGAAAGACTGAGGTTTTCACACAAACTGGGTTCTCTTTGCCCCAAGGGTTACAAGAAAATGGAAAATCTGCCTTTGAATCATGCAGACATTTAAATAAACTTTTTTTTACTTCCTCTAAGAAACTAAAATGTTTCTTATTCTGTAATTATAAATACTCATGACACTCAAACTATTTGTGGCCAGTTGTTTATGTTTTCGAGATTAGAGTGAATGGTCGTTAACACTAGATTATGTATAAAATATTATCTCTGGTATTTGTCCATCTTCTATTGAAGTGCCATTATTATTGCCAGGGGAGCTGAAAAATAAGAAAACAGTCTTGCTTGCAGCAGGGGTCTCATGCACTACTTTCTTCAGTCCTTTTGTGCCATAGTGAGAATCTGGACCCTAAATGAAAATGAATGATTTAGTGATTGCCATCTGAAAGAAGCACTCAACATGTTCTCATTTGACTACTGGTCTACCCTAGTCATTCCAGATCTAGTATAAAATTTCATTCAGTCATTTAATGAAATATAAAGTTTTCGGTTAAATACAATTTAGAAACATCAATACAGAGTTAGGCCATTAACAACTGTGGAAAGGTCTTAAGGAAACAGTTATTTATCTTCTGTGGAAAGTTCAATTCCTTTAACCAAAGAGGAAATTCCTAACTTAGGAAGAACTTTTCTCTCTGAACAGTGTAGGGCTGGGCAGCACTTAAAGCACTGGAGTTTCTTAGCTCCACTTTCCTCCTCCCCTTTCTAAGAGACTCCCATATCAGTGACCGTAAAACATGAAAGCCAGGAGCCTCATGAGGGGTGCACAGCAGGTGCAGCCTGTGGAGCTGAGTGGCTCTTACCTTGAGTGTTGCGCATGCTGTGTAACATACATTGGGCAGGATCTCTATAGGTTCTTTGAACATGACCCTGAATGTGTTAGCAGTCCCGTCACAACTAAATCCGGTATCATTTTGTCCCAACGTTTGTTTTTTCTCATATTCAATGATCTGCAATTTTTAAAAGAGAAGTAACATTTAAGTTAAATTGTAACAGTCTTATAGAAAAGAATATGAAGCCTTTATAAGTTGACATGGACTGTACACTTTCCATATTCTAATTTTTCTCTACTTATCTCTATCAAAGATGCCTTTTTAAAGCAGTAAATAATCAGAAAATAGTTCTTTAACTCATGCATCATAGGAAGAATGCAGAAGGCATCAAGCAACAGGGACCTGGCTGCAGAAGAGGGCTCCCATACAAAACGTAGTTTGGTGTGTAAACTTTAGAATGTGGACTTGAGTCAGGTGGTGGTGGTGGTGCACAACTTTAGTCTCATCACTTGGGAGGCAGAAACAGACGAATCTCTGTGAATTTGAGGCCAGTCTGGTTTACAAAGTGAGTTACAGGGCTATGCAGAGAAACCCTGTTTTCGGTAGGGTGGGGATGCGGACTTGAGATATCAGAGGGAAAAAAATCTTTCCTCCTTTAGCCCATGTCTTATTCATAGGATAATCACCTCAACATTTTGCTTCAGTATTTATTGAAATTAAAATGCCCTTAAATGCATTGGCATGCCTGTGAATAATTTCAATTAAATTAGTTCTATCTTATCAGTTTTAAGTGATAAATGGGGATTAAAGGGCACCCTCCAGGAGAGTCAAACCAATGGAGGAAATATGCAGGCAGTGCCAGTTCAGAAGATAAAGAAGCTGGACAGGAAGAAACTGCTTTTGTTAAAGGGTGTGAAGCTTCATGGAGGACAGCTTGAAAAGCTCAAGTCAGAGCTTACCAAGTTACTAGGAAGGCTTCCATACATGGGACAAGCCTCACAAGCCTACCTTTCTGCCAACAGTCTAGGAAACAGTAATAAAATGGGCAAAAGCCACCTAAAGCTAAGGTCAGAATAGGGCGCTTCGGGGGGTGGTGGTGGTTATGGGCTGTGAAAACTAAGCCATTTATTAATAGAACCTGCCCCATCTCCCTTCAAAGATAAGATCTCACTAAGTAACCATAGCTGGACTAGAACACTCAAGGTTAGGATTAAAGGTGTGCACCACCAAGCTCAGTGAATATACTATTCAAGTATCTACTACCAGTTCAATAAAAAAGAGGTCAGTCCTATCAAATTAAAATCTCTAGAAAATACCATTACACTAAACAAGGTGCCACTA
Source organism: Cricetulus griseus (assembly GCF_003668045.3). NCBI lineage: Eukaryota > Metazoa > Chordata > Mammalia > Rodentia > Cricetidae > Cricetulus > Cricetulus griseus. Next base: position 115,752,077 of record NC_048596.1, on the reverse strand, counting down.
TTAGCATATGGATTTATTTTCAACATCTTGTATTGATTACCACCAATTTACATACTTGCTGCTTCAATACTGCTGTCCCATGGGATTTTGGAGAACTGAGTCTGAAGGGGGTAGGGGCAGACTTTGAGTGATGCAACTGCTACAGTTGACTACAAGGTTCAAAGTTTTTACTATTAAAGAGAATATAGTGGTAACATTTATAAGGTATGTTTTTGCTTTATTGATAAAAGCTTGAAACATGTTTTACTTTCTTTTCCCATATTTTGTACTTTATGAATAAAATATAGGCACAGTGTTATATAGTTCATAAGTAAAACCATAATATTGGTGTGTTTTCAAAAATAATTTTACTTGGCAGGGCATGTAATCCAAAGGAAGGATGGAACAGAAGGAGGTGTTTAACTTCAGAGCCCTATCTGAAAGAATGTGGCAGAGCACCATGGTGGCAGACACCTTGTAGTCTCAGTACTAGAAAGAGACAGAAGGAGGAGGATGGCAAGTTCAGACCATCCTCAGATGCAAGACCCTGTCAAAATAGAACAAACACAAAAGCAAAAGAAGAATGGAGCAGTATTTATTCAGACACTCCTAATCAAGAGAGTTTGAGGCAGTGTGAAGTAATGCCACAGTTTCAAGGCACATGGAAGGGCAGAAGGGCATTTTTAAATCAATAAAACAGGAATTACTATAAGGGTTTCCTGGACAAAAGTCAACTCCAGGTATGCTAATACTTTTGTAAAGGATCCCAATTTCCTGAAACCACAATTTTTACAACAACCACAAAACAGAAATAGTTTAAAACACTACTGCTGCTTCCTGATTCCTTTAACAATGACGATGAAATCTGGGTTTCTGTCAAGACAGTATTTTGCAAAGTTGCTACTATATCTCAGGATGACAACAGGGATGGAGAGTACCTGTATATTCACTTGATAATCCGTGGGCCCATGAATAGATCCATACAAACCAAATCCAACTACAGAGATTCTTCTGTTAACTGTGAACCTGTGAGAAAGGATCCCATTACAAAATAACATAAACAATTCTCTAAGTGTTCATATTCTGAAGGTTACACAGAGCTTTTTTAAAGTGTTACCTGGATCTTACTTACAAAAAGTGTAAAAGACATTCTGAAGATGTCTTCATTGCCCACAAATCCTAATGTGAACTGAAGAGGAACTCAAGTAGAATTTGTTCTGTACAGTCAAAGGGTTATAACCTAAACACTGCTTTTATTGTAAAGGTTGGTTCTGTACTGCACTCATCCAAATCCCCCTCATGAACATCCTAGTCATTAAGATCAAAGTCCCAAACTTGGACATTCTATCAGCTCTTCGAATACTTGCCGAGGGCCTATTATATTCAGTCACTGTGTGAGGCTTGTCAGGAAACAATGGTGAGCAAGGCAGTTTCTATCTTTGCCACATGGGAGACAGTGATAAACAAGAGAAGGATAAATAATAACTATAAATTGTGCTAAGAGGTGTAAATGCACTAAACTAACAGTTGGTGGTAGATGGGTAGAGACAGATACCAACTCACATTGGTGGATTCGAATAAAGGCTATTTGAATAAAATAATTAGCAAGTCTAGTTTGGTCATAATAATCAATATTGGTGTATCTTACTTCATTTATTCTACATGTAAAAAATGACATTAAATACAAAGGTAACTGAAAAGACTATATTATACATAATAATTATAGCTAATCTGTAATTCTCAGCATTTTCGGCTGAAGTTTTGATCACATCACTAGTAAGTACTACGACTGGCACACCACTACAGCTTTGTAAGTACTTCCTCATGTGCCAAGCCCTAAGTACCATTCCTTAGTATAGCTACCTCCTTAGACTAACACAGCAGCCCTACACATTAGTGAACTATATATTTTTATTATCCCAAGTTTTTATAGTCAAAGAAACAAGCTTTAGCCAGGCATGATGACAACTACTTTCATGCTCCAAGCTACCCAAGAAGTCTAAGCAGGAGGAAAACTTGTGCTCACAAGATGAAGACCATCTGAACAACATAGTGGGAGAAAGAAGATGTTGGGAAACAAAGGTCAAAGGTTGTGCTCACAGAGCACAAGGGAGGCCAGGAATATTAAACATTCAGGGTTGTCTTTTCAAAGAAAAATATGTATCCTGTTTTCTGCCCAGAAGGTTGGGATTAGAGGTGGCTATTAGCCTAGGTGATCCGTGTACTATTTGTAGGACATAGCAAGCTCCCACAAGCAGGACTGCGAATATTTAATACTCTAGGAGACCTTTGTGTTATTAGTATGGCAAGGGGCTCCCTCAAGCTCCCACAACCAGGACTGGAGGTTGCTAATAACCCAGATGACCTCTGCCCTATCTACATGACCTAGATCACACCAGATTTTCCCCTGGGCCCTTAAGATAAAACCCATGAAGCCTATCTACAGAACCCATCTTCATGGGAAGAAGTGACAGGTACTCTGAGAAGCATTTCAATGTAATTATGCCTCCTTGTGCATAGGGCACTGTGCACAAGGAACTTTCTAACATACTCAATTTAAAAAGTTAATTTATCCTTATTAAAGTATGATTCCATCAGGCGTTGGTGGCACACACCTTTAGTACCAGCACCTGGGAGGCAGGGGCAGGCGGATCTCTGTGAGTTTGGGGCCAGCCTGGTCTCCAGAGCGAGTGCCAGGATAGGCTCCAAAGCTTACACAGAGAAACCCTGTCTCAAAAACCCCCCAAAAAAATTAAAATTAAAAAGTGTGATTCCAGCCAAAGTTTTCTAGATCTACACAGAAATACTATTGCTGGACATTTCGGAGTTTAATCCTACTCTATTACAGTAATGTCCAACATAATAAACATACATTTACTACAATGTACTAAAATATAGACTTAAAATGTTACCTAATATAACTTTTTTTTTACATTTAAAGTTTTGGGTTTTTCTATTGTGGCAGTATACACATAAGCTATACCACATTAGTCACAGTTAAGTGCATTAAGTACATTTACATCACTGTACAACTGTGACCACTGTTCATTTCTGTAACTAAGGTCTTTTTATTGTAAGTTTTTAATAATGGTAATAATGTCAAATTCTCATCTTAAAACAGCAATTATTCTTCTATTAGTTCCAATGGGTTTTTTAGTAGGGTTCTCTTCACCCTAAGGTTTGGGCATAGGGAGCCAGTGATACTACAATTCCTGTGATATACAGAACATAGTCCCACAACCAAGAATCCCAAAATTCATGAAAGGAAATGTTTTGTTGTGACTATAAGCTATAATCATATTTTAGTGTAATTTTATTCATTTCCATAAGAGGCAAGTACCATGTAAGTAAAGAAACTCTTACACATTTATTGTTGCCACTGGTAATTATGTATATATACACAAATTTATACTAATACATGCATACGTCCTATGTTAAGACACACACAGACACCCGTATCTACCTTCCACTTAAATCCTATGAACAACCCATTCTACACTGTCATCTTTGTTTTACAAAAGAGCAATCAGAGTTCAGGCATTCAGTAACTTGACCAAAGCTGCCCTACTAACAGATGTTTCACCTGGACCTATCCTTTAGATCCAGGCCGCAGTTTCCTGCACTGCACTGCACTGCACTGCACATGCCTTACCTCTTCCATCTCTGTAGGAAAGGTGAAACAGGAAGGTTTTAGCTTGCCTGGGAACAGGCAGAAAAGGACTAAAAAAATCTGAGTAATGATTTTAGAATTCGAAACAACTTTTAGCCAGTAGGTAAGTTCAGAAATGTAAATATGAATACATAGAACTGACTCAACGTTTATCAAATATTGGAATGTAAGGTATTAACATGTACCTTATTTTGTAGTTGACATATATAAGAATACACATATATTGAGATGTACACTTCAGTTTGCCTGCTAGTGCCCTACCAAAAGTCTACATATTGATGTACTATTTTACTATCAGCTTCATTATTTCTCCTTAAATTTTTATTATTGGCTATATTTATTTCTCCTTTGTATTAATTATGTCTAGGGCACTTATTCCCTAAAGTGTGACACTATGAATTTCATTTCACATCAGTAAAGGAAGAAATACAAAGTATTTGCCGGGCAGTGGTGTCTCACCCCTTTAATCCCAGCACTCGGGAGGTAGAGAAAAGTGGATCTCTGTGGGTTTGAGGCCAGTCTGGCCTACAAAGTGAGTTCCATGACAGCCAGGGCTGCTACACAGAGATACCCTGTCTCAGGAAAAACAAAACAAAACAAAACAAAACAAAAACTAAGTTTCCTAGAGCTATGAACTAAGGTACATCCAGAATTAACAGAAAAGGCCTCTTCCTTTCTGATTATACAGGGCTAATTTATGACTGCATCAATGACTGCTGAAACTCAGCAAAGGTAGTAGGTATCTCTATCTGGAGTTTCAACTATTAATTTCTCTTCAATGGTCAATCATTGTTAGTGAAATGTTTTCTAGACTTAACCTATTAGTTGTTGTCACCAGGTACACACATAAAATTTTATCAAAGGCACCCCTTCCCACCTCAGAGTCTTGCTATCTATAGGAACCGCTGTTTTCTTTAGCCTTTTACAGTGAAAAGCTATATTAACACCTTAACACTGAGCTACTTCTTCTCTCCAAATACACCTTATCTGTTCTCATAGCACTGTCCTGTTAAGGTGGAGTGGATCCAGAATGTGTTTTATTCAACTCTTATCTGAATTTTGCTTCCTTCAGAAACTAGCCACATGGTATTTCCTTCTTTCAGCGCTCAAGGAAACTCTGTTCCTTGAATATTTGATAAAAAACTCACCTGTAAAAACTTTGTGAATGGACAGTTCTCTGATAACTTAATTCTTCCCAGGGTAATTGGTCTACTCAGGCTTTCTTCTTCGGTCAATTTTGATAATTTATATTTGCCTATAAAATGATCCATTCCATCAAGATGTTCAATTTATCAACACAGAGTAAACCCAGAATTAAAGTAAAAATTTTTGCATATGATAGTCACATTTTGATTTCTAAATAGGAATTGAAAGAACGGCCTCTTTCTAGTATGGTTTGTTTTATTGATCTTTTAAGGAAAACAGATTATGAATTCATCAGTTTTTCTATTTTTAACTCACTACTTTCTTCATTTGCCTATTTAATTTCTCTAGTGCTTTTTCTATGTTCATTTTCTACTTAGATTAATACTTAAATCATTTGTTCCTACTCTTATTTGCTAAAAGCAGTTATTATTTTTTCTTTGTGTGCAGCTTTGGCCTCATTCTGTATTAAACTATAAAGTAAGATATTGGTTAACTACCTCTCACAAGAGGATAAAGGCTAATCACTAACTGCCACCCTCCACCCACCCACACGCAAGCCCACACCCGACGGATACCTGATTCGATCACTCGTGCCACTATAACCCCAGCGGCTCTCTACTTGCTGGAATCTATTGATGCAGCACTCCTTTCCTCTGAGGCAGCAGCGTGGTCGATCAATGTATTCTACTCTCGGTTTAGGATTGACGGTAAAATGAAGGAAGAGGTTTACCACTTCACGATCTGACAAAATTCCAGACTGAGCAGGACCTGTAGAAACAGAAAATACACTTAGCATATAAAATTTTAGCATACATTTGAAGTTTTGGTAAATCCTTTTGAGGCTCATCTAAAAGAATGTGTTAGGATTAAGTGAAGACTTAGGTGGAACTCCACCATAACAGAAATAATTTTTCTGTCTTCTCTTCTGAATACCACAGACTTCCATTCAGAAAAAGAAGCATTCTCTCTGTGGCAAATTATTTCCAGGACAGACAGGTACTGTGACCCTCCATTTCCCACTTCCTACTTGTCTGAAGCTGTAATCTGAACACGGAATGTTTCAGCACAGAAAGATGGAGAATAAAGCTTTATTTCTGGGATTAAGAAGCTGGCAGAGGGTGAGAACTATGGTTGGGAAAGCTATGGAAACAGAAAACTACATAGTACAATTTATCAGTTCACTGCTTCTTACTGGAGAAAATGCCAAATACTTTAAACTTACCAGAATTAATAATGCTGCTCCCTCATAAAAGAGGCCAGGAGATCCCTTGCAAAGCCAATAGAAGCAGTGGAATAAGAGACTTCAAAATACTAGAAAATCTGGATTAAGAAACCCACTGATTTTAAAACACAAAATTAAAAAACATCTGGGCAGTGATAGCACATGCCCTTTAATCCCAGCACTTGGGAGGCAGAGGCAGGTGGATCTCTGTGAGTTCGAGGCCAGCCTGGTCTCCAGAGCGAGTGCCAGGATAGGCTCCAAAGCTACACAGAGAAACCCTGTCTCGAAACCCCCCCCCCCCGAAAAAAATCAAAAAAGAAATAGAACTGAACCTATGTATGATGAAACAAGAGATGAAGATGGAAAATTTCCTCCAGATGTATTAAAGATTCACACATAAGGGCTGAGGAAATGCCGTAGTCCGTAAAGTTGAACCCTAGCACTTATGTAAGAAGCCAGGGATAGTGGTACACACTTGCAATCCCAGCACTTGGAGTGACATGCCTTTAATCCCAACACTAAGGAGGTGGAGACAAGAAAGGGATATGACTCAACGGAGAGAGGGATAAAAGACACAAGGAGACAGGAGTTCCTGGCAGTCTGAGTAGCAGTGAGTTTGAGAATGAAGTCTGATGGCAGAATCGCCCCTTTGGTCTGAGGTAGAGGTAAAAGCTAATGGCTGGCTGCTTTGCTTCTCTGATCTTCAGCTTTCCTCCCTTTACTCCAAGTTTTTATTATTAAGACCACAAACAATTTGTGCTACACTGGGGAGGCAAAGCCAGGCAGAGACTGTCTCAAAAAGAAAATCAATGTGGACAGTCCCCAAGGAATATCACCCAAGGCTGACCTCTGCCATCTACATATTTGTACAAAACATCACACACACCCTCTCTCTCTCTCTCTCAGTTAAAAATGCATGATAATTCAAGTCTATAGTAAGAGAATTTTCCTTGCTATAGAAAGTCTTCACTGGGTGATTGTGGCACACACCTTTAATCCCAGCACTCAAGAAAAGAGCAGAGGCAGGCAGATCTCTGAGTTCGACGCCAGCCTAGTCTACAAAGTGAGTGTCAGGACAGCCAGGGCTACACAGAGAAACTCTGTCTTGGAAAACAAAACAAAACAAAACAAAAAACGAAAGTCTTCAGGTCACGAAAAACATGTAACAGCTTAAAGAAGATAAAATAGCATGCACTAAAATTAACAGAGGGGTAAATCAAAACATTAAATGTCTGTATGTAAAAGCATACACCTAATACATCACTAACAACCTACAGGAAAGCAAAGATAATGTAAAATCCTAGAAGTACCAGAGAAAAGGCATGTATTCTTCTAAAGAGGTAATAAGACTGGCCAAGGGAAATAATGGAAACCAAAAGGAAACAGGATTACATCTATACAATAGATGAATAACTGCTAAACTGAGTTATATTCTAGAAACATATCCTTGAAATTGAAAGCAGGAAAAGACATTTACAGATGAACACAGGGGAAAAGAATTAAGAGAATCTGACAGCTGAATACCTGATATAAGAAATACTAATTGTTTAGCTTGATGGGTGATTCCAGATAATCTAAAATCACTACTGAATTTTAAGAAAACAACATTTTATGGGCTTTAAAATATATTAAGAGTTAAAATGAACTGGCAACAAACACTGAAGAGTTAAGTATTAGTAAAATCTTTTGTACTGCATGGGAAATTTTAATTTAAAATTTTTAATTTTTAAGACTTAACTTTAAAATCTCATAAGGAAGCATTTGTGTATTATCAAGTAACCCACTAAAAGAATAGTAAAAAATACTGATTTCTCTTTAAAATTGCTTAACTTTTCTTGTTTTCCACTAAAAAATAGCAAAAGAATGTTTAACAAAAAGAAGAAAACAAAATACCAGAAATCACTTGGTTTCTCCAGAAGAAAAGGGGAAGAAAGAGGAAACAAATAAAATCCACCACCATCCCACAGCTGAGTCAAGAACAAGTAGCAAAATAGTAACTCAAATGTACCAATGACCTATTAAATGTAACTCAAACGTACCAGTGATCTATTAAATGTAACTCAAATGTAGCAGTGATCTATTAAATGTGAACCAAATATTCCAAGCAAAAGATCATGCTTTTAGAATTAGATGCCTTAAAAATGCAGCTTATAAGGATATAACTGATAAGCAAAGATAATGAAAACCTTATTAAAAGAATGGGGAAAATATAGAATGCAGATCTGGAAAGACAGCTTAATAAAATAGCACTTAAGTACTTGTGTAGAGATCCAGTTTGATTCCCAACTCCCAGGCATACAACACCATGGCCTCCTTGGGCAGCCACACTCATATGCACACACTTCTCATACATATCCAATTAGAAATAATAAAAGCAAATCTTTAGAAAATACAGAACATGAGAAAGCTTTTTAAAAACACTGTAAAACCACATTAGTGTCATCAATGTAAAAAAAGCTTTACTAGATTTACAGTGGAATATATCATAAATATAAAGGAATAATCCAAAAAAGGTAATTAAATTTCAAATTTTAATGTACCTAATGATAGAATCTCAAAATATACAAAGAAAGCATTTATGGAACCAATTGGGGACATATTTTCAACCAAACCAAAAACTTGAACCTATTTCTTTTAGTAACTGACAGAACAAAAGGAGACAGTAGATACATTCGAATTTTGAACACTATTTTTAGAATATTTATTTTGTAGATGCAGGATTAATTAAGTTGTTAAGCAAGTATAGACCTCATCAGATTTTTCTGTACTCAACAACTGAGAATACATTCATCTTAGTATACACGGATATTTATTAAAACTGGACATTTTGAGACATAAAACGAGCTTCAACAAATTTCAAAGGACTGAGATGATACAGAATTTTCTAACTACACTGGAATTAAGAGAAAATCAAAATAGAATCCTCAAATATTTGAAAATTAAAAGTTTCCTATAATCACAGCTCTGAAGAGAAAAAGCTCTACCACAAAATTAAAATTGGGTTTTTTGTTGTTGTTGCTACTGTTGGTTAAACACAATATCGTGTATATGCTGGAAAGTACTCCAAGGTTTAAGATAAAATAAACTCTTTTTTCCCCCAAGTTGCTTTTGGTCATGGTTTTCAATCACAGCAATACAGAACAAACTACCACAATAATGATACAAAGTGTTAAGAAGACACTTGTCATGTGAACAATCAGACTGAACTTAAGTGTCTTAACTTTGTTCTTCAATGTTAGAAGAACTTCTTTTACTTTGGAAAACTGACAGAATAAACTAATGCTAAACATATTCAATCTCAACTTACTCAAATGTACCAATCTACTCTTATACATCATCATATAGAAGTATTTATATGTACACCAAATGACACGTATATGGATGTTCTTTTTAATTTCTATTATTTTATCCTGTATGTATGACTGTCTGGTCTGCATGTATGTTTATGCATCATGTGCATCCCTGGTGCCCCAAGAGGGCAGAAAAGGAATCCGGTCCCTTGGGATTATAGTTACAGACTGTTGGGAACTACCATGTGAGTGCAGGTCACACATCTGAAATTCAAAATCAGGTCTGTCTAATTTTATTCAGACACAGCACCCATAAAGGCCAAAAGATTTGTCCCTATAACCTTAGGCAAGGCACTTAATCTTTTCTAGTTTACTTTCTCAGCTATAAAATGTGGATGTTATCTTGAATAGCTCTTATGAGAATTAAATGAAATTATACACAAATATATTTATTTTGTAACTAGTACATAGTAAATCTTAGCTTCTTCTTGCTTTGGAAATAGTTTCAAATTAGTGAAGTCACAGCCTTACCTGCTGCGAATTCCTCAATTGTCATCAGTGGGAACCGTATTAAGGAAAGGGCTTTTCCTAGAACTTTCTGTTTGTTTCCAAACGTCACAGGCAATTGTTGTCTCTGACATTCTGCTTCTGCCCAACGTACAATAGCTCCAAAAAGTCGACTTTCTCGAATACTTAATGTGTCTCTTTCTAGAACTGCACAGAGTGTATCTACAGAGGAAATACAATATTTTGCTGTTAAATAAAGTATTATTTAAGTTTTTAAAATTCACTTAAAAGAAAACCCACAAAAAACAAAAGCCAATAAAACTACAGATTCAATACTTAGAACTATTAATAAAAACTAGGATTTCCAGATAAGATGGTGGATTAGCAGCCCAGTGAAAGAAAGGAACCAGGGTAAAAACAATACTAAGAGCTGACGAAAAAGAATCAAGACTAAGACCTCTGCAGAGCAGTAGCCAGGAGTGGCTACCATCTGGCACCCACTGACCTGATCAGTAGTATATGCCAGGGGAGTGCTCTTCCTATGGACACAGACACAGCAACAATAGTGACCTGAGGAGTAGACATGATCAGGAGCTGGACACAGTGAGTAGAGAGATGGCCTGGGCAACACAGGCTGTGTAGTAGAGGAGCCTCCTGCTGGGATTCTCCAGCAGAGCTCTGAGGTGAACAGCCTGGAAGAAACCCCCTCACCATGCCTGGCTGAGACAGAAAGCAGCAAGAGCTTGGGCAGGTAAGAAGAGATAATACACAAAGGTAATTAATCACAGGTGGCAAGGTCTTCCATATCCTAGGCCTCAATCACAGGAAACCCCAAACATGGAAAGAACAACTGATCCCTCAAACTTATAACTAATTGGTTGGGTAGAAATGGAGTCTCTGTCAGAAGTCAGAAAAGTGAAGTCCTCACTAGGCCTCCCCCCCAGCCATCACATGTAGCCCATCACAGCAGGGAACACCAGCCTGTTTGAATGACTGAGACTATTAGTCTTCCCCCAACCTGTAGAGACTGCTACAGAAGACATCAGATGGGAAGGAGAAACTATACTCATCCCAATTGGTAATAAGTAATAATCATGGTCCTAATACTTTCAATTTCATTTTAGTGCTTACCATTATTCTTTGTTTTACCCATTATTTATGTTTCTACTTTGGTTGTTGTTTTATCATATATCTGGCCTGAACAGGCTTTTATCATTTCCAGTTTCAGTGAGAGACCTGACTGAGAGAAGTGACTCTGAAACACCAGACATTGCTTTCTAACAGACAGACAGACAAACATGCAGGCAAAACACCAATGCACATAAAATAAAATTAATTAGAAAAAAAAGAATACACAATGAGCTGAGCATGGTGGCTAACTGCTATAATCCCCATGCTCTGAAGACAGGATGATCACAAGTTCAAGGCCTGCCTGGACTACAAAGTTCCAAGATGGTATGGCCTACAGAGACCCTGCCTCAAAAAATGAACAAAAACTATTTAATCTCTTCAACTAAAAAATAGACCCTTGATCTAATTTATTAATAACTATTTAAAAACAAACTGAAAGGCTTGGAGTTGGTGGCACACACCTTTAATGCCAGCACTCGGAGGCAGAGGCAGGCGGATCTCTGTGAGTTGGAGGCCAGCCTGGTCTACAGAGCGAGAGCCAGGATAGGCTCCAAAGCTACACAGAGAAAAGCTGTCTTGAAAACCAAAAATAAATAAATAAACAAACAAACTGAAAGGTGGAGTGTGATGCACCACATTAGACTGCTCTTGGCACAATGTAAATTTTAGTGTGTATGTTTGTATGTGTGCACCGCCACAGTGCATAAGTGGGAGTCAGGACAATTCATGGAAGCTGGTACTCTGATTCTAACACATGGGTCCTGCAGCTCAAACTCCAGACATCAGGCTTAGCAGCAAGTACTTTACCTGATGACCTCTCTTGCTGGCCCAAGTTTATTTTGTTATATCCATGCAACAAAAAAATCTTATTCCTAAAGCAAAAAACATAAGACAGCAAATTTCTTCCTCTGGAACACATGCTCAAACCTTAGAGAAGAAAAAAAATCTCTAAATCTAAGACAGCTATAAGAACTCCTGAACCCAGTGCCTTTTCCTCTTAGCTCCTACACTTTCTCTAGAATTCCAAAATTCAACAAGTACGTGTCAGGCAAACTGGCCTATGGTATGGAAATAGGTGGAGGAAAACATAGGTTCTTGTACTGGCAGATTTCTACTGGCAAGTGTGTTAAAAAAAAATTATAGCTGAGCCTAAGATGATAAAAATGCAATAGATTATGATTCATAAACATAATACAACAGTGGGTATTAAATCAGCAAATATTTATAGGTTATCTACTCAGCAAAGCGCCCACACTTTAAGATTCCCAGGCTCTAATGGCATGAAAAATATAAAAACTACTTATAAAACAATTGCCACATGTAATTCAGGTAGTATGATTTCACGAGTAGATGGAAAACAAATGGAGCAGTTAACAGACCCTTAACAAGAAACAATTAAGATTAAACAATGCTTCATTAACAACTCAACAGTGTTCTAGCCCTTGCCCTTCAGTAAAACACAATGTATAAATTGTTCCCAAGGCACTTGAGAAATGAACAGGTAAACTGACAATGGACTGTTACATCAACTAACTATAAAAGAGAAGTACACACCATGTCCTGGAAAAGGGTAAGGTGTCAGACATTAAATGATTCACAGTAGTGGTATAAACTGACTTCCCGAGGGAAACTACACCAGGTGAAGAGAAAAGGCACTGTCTTGCAGCTGGTCAAGGTATTAACTCAACATGTACTGTGTTCTGCTATCTTCTGCATTATAAATATAGTGGTTAATAAAGCCCCTGCCTTCAAATTTATAGTCTAGGACAGGAAAGCAGACAACCAACACTTAAAAAAAGAAAACATGCCAGGCATGGTGGCGCATGCCTTTAATCCCAGTACTTGGGAGTCAGAGGCAGGTAGATCTCTATAAACTTGAGACCAGCCCTGTCTACAGAGTGAGTTCCAGAACAGCCAGGACTACACACAGAGACACTCTGCCTTGAAAAACCAAAGAAACAGAGAGAGAGATGAATACCTAGTTAAGATTCTCAAATAGCAATAAATATGAGAAAACAAATTAGAGTAAAGGAGCAAGAATTTTGTTTAGGTGTTTAGTTTAATTAAGTAGGTCTGACATAGTCTGTCTCAGTTAACCTGTAGGCTGAGAAGCAGGTAGCCATACAAAAGATTCAAGGGGAAAGGATTCTAGTCAGAAAGAGTAACAAATATATAAGGCTTGAAATATAATGGATCCTACCCAATATAGTTGGAACAGGAATGAACAAGAAGCAAAAGACCAGGCAGGTGTACTGAATTTGACCTGTTAACTACAATTCTGTTCCCTCATCGTAGGAAGGGTCTAGTCTGGTACACACTAGCTTGTCATAAAGTCAAGTGGATCTTGTGACTGAATTCTAGACAATGAAATAAAGGACAACATAAAGAAGCCATTTCAGATCCAAGTGTATTAATATGTGGTTATTTTCCCTCCCATCTGCTAGCAAGATACAGGCAATAATCAGGCCCTGAGAGCTACCTACCCTAAATGTCACTCTCCATTACATGAATGTAAAATGATCTTGCTTTTGTGTTTGAGCCAGAATGCACTTTGGGGTTTGTTACTACAGCCAAGCCTAATCTCTCCTGATTTTCTAAGCTTTGTAAGAAGTTTGAATTATATTCTTACTGCAGCAGAAACAGAAGTAATACAACCTGATTTTCCTATTTATGAAGATCATTCTGAGCTATCCAAATGAGAAAGAACATGGGCTTATACTAGGCAGTAGCAGGAGATAAGAAATAGTCAAATGTAGGATTTGTTTTGTAAGTGGAATCATGGGTGGTGGAATCAGTGGTGAGATTCATGTAGAACACAAATGAAAAAGAATAATCAAGATTAAGTTCTGGAGTTTAAGCTTGAGCAAGCAGGTCTAAAAATAGATTAAAAACATTTCCTGTTGTGACTGAGAGAAAGGAATACAAAAATTTTTAGAGTATCAGACTTCTTGGTGAAGACTAAAAACAGCCAGAAGAGAACTAAAGAGTTCTAACACAGGGAAGGAAATTAACAGTTCCCTTTTGACTGTTTTTGTATTGAAAAATCTTTAAAACAATCTACAATGAAACAGACAACAGGGTATATGAGTTTCAATCCTAAAAGAGAGGGACTACAGACACATAATTCCAGTTGATGATCAAAAAACAAACAAACAAACAAACAAACAAACAACAAAAGTAATTTAAAACTATGGGAATTAGCTCTCTCTCCTCTTCTACAAAACAAAGTTCAAATCCTAAGCCCATCACTACATGGCCCTCTATCACCTGGAACAACTGGTCAGCACTTCCCTGACTCCACACATACTCCATGTAGTACCACTGTCTCTAATGCTTAATGCTATATCATCTTCACTACTTGGGAACTTTGTTTCTTGTGGTGCTGGGGATGGAAAAAGGGCCTCATGCATGCCAGGGGAAGCAATCTACCACTAAGTCATCCCTAGTCCAAGTACTATCCATTCCTTAAGGCTCCTATCAGAACCTCTTTTGCCACAATTTCCCTAACACACACACAAAAAAAAAACCACCACCAATTTAAAGTAACATCTCCTTTTTCTGTAGTTGCCAAGTAACTGCTTTCTACATGTTTGATACTTACTTATAAAGGCAAGTTACTGCTACATGCTAGCTTATTCCATTAATATGCTCAATCCTAATGTTCACACATTTTGTTCCCTGGCATCTCTAATTAGTGATTACTTAACAAAACAAATACATTTTACCCTTTTTTTTTTTTTACTTGCTTTAGGACCATAGTCCAACCCTGTGAAAATGGTGAGCAATCTTAGTTACTTGGTACATTTTCGAGTACACTGAGGTAGTTAGGACTTTCAGATGTATTTGCACTAAATTGAAAGAAAGCACAACTCATAAGAAGGTATACCTTCAGTCGTTTGGAGAAAACACTAATTTCCACATAGTTTTCCAACAAGGCTGACAAGGCATCACTGTATTTAAAATGTAAACATTTTGTTCACTGGGAACTTACCTATGTCAATATCAGTAAACCCTTCTGCACTTATTGCATCCATTGTGCTTTTGTCTATCGTGTCTAGACAAAGACTAGCCAGCTGAGGTTCATCAAATAACCGCGCCTACACATACAAAGAAAGTTATCTTACTTTCAGTTACTTTACCTTTAGGCTGTGCACATTCAAAGTTGACACTGTAGAAAACTGTAATTGCTAATTATGTAAAAATATTGACAATGAGAAATGGAAAGCTAAAGAATACTAATATTTCACTGAGCAATGAATTCACATTATCAACAATCTTGCTACTTTTACTTTCATATGCATATACATACACATGACAGCCTATTTTCTTAGGCATTACTTAGTGTGATCCTGTGTATCAATCAGTGCAATGATTTACATTTATTTGTCTAAGGTCATGTAGTTGCAGACTACTATTTAAAATTTTAGTCTTACCATCACTAGTAACTAGGACATCAACTGTCAAGAATAAAAATACATCACAGTTTTGTTGTTGTTTTTAACATTTCCTGTTATGGTATAAGAATTTTTTAAGAGTGGTATAAGGATTTTAGAGCACCATAGCTCCGGGCACCTATCTAATTAACCACACCAGAAATGACACCCATAACCTAATATGACAACGAAGTCTTCACTTAATTTTTATTTTTTACATTCCAATCCCAGTCATCCCCCCCTCTCCTCCCATTTGCTCCATGGAGAGGGTAAGGCCTCCCCTAGAAAGTCTAAGTCTGTCCCATCATCTCATTGAGACAGGACCAAGGCACCTCTCTACCCCCAACACCCCTGTGTCTAGCCTGGGCAAGGTCTCTCTCCACATAGAATGGGCTCCACTAAGTCAGTTTGTGCATTAGTTAGATTTTGGACCCACTGCCATTGGCCTCATATATTGTCCCAGTCATACCACTGTCACCTATATTAAGGAAGTCTAGTTCGGTCTTATCCAGGTTCCCCATTTGTCAGCTGATTCTGTGGGTTTTCCCATCATGCTCTTGACTCCTTTGTTCATATTATAGGTCCTCCCTCACTTGGATTGTACTCCAAGTTAGTTATAGGTTTCTGCATCTGCTTTCATCTTTTTCTGGAAGAGGGTTCAAGCTTCTCTGGGGTTATGGACTATAGGCTGGGTTATTTTTTATTTTATTTGTATGAGTGTTTTGCGCGCGCGCTTGGTGACTGCACAGACCAAAGAGCATTGGATTCCCTAGAACTGGAGTTACAAAAGGTTAAAGACACCATTTGGTGCTAGAAATTGAACCTAGATCCTCTGAGAGCAGCAAATGCTCTTTAACTGCCGAGCCATCTCTTAAGTCCCAGTGAAATTAATTTTAAAGGATTCAATGATTTATTTCTGTGTATGTTAGTGCACGTGTATAGTAAATATAAGCGTATCCTGTAGGTATATGCCCACTCATGTGCACACAGAGACAAGGGGATGAAGTAAAATGCTTTCCTCTATCACTCTGCATGTTATTTCTTACAGTCTCTCACCGAACCTGAAGCTCAGCAGTTCAGCTAGGCTGGTTGGCCATGATTCTACCTGTTTGTATGTCTATCAATGCTGGTGTTACAGATGCACAGTGTGATGCACAGCTTTTATGTGAGAGTTAAGGAGGAACTGAATGCATGTCCTCTTGATTTTACAGCATTTCTCCAAACCAGATTCAGTAATTCAGATGCAAATGAATAAATTTTATGGGAAAATTTGGAATTTTAAATTTATAGAAATGTTTAAAGGATAGTATACAAATGCACATACTCTTAATGTATCCTATATTCAAATTACCTATCTAAAAGTTACCTATTGTATCTTATTTATTCTCTTTCCTCCATACAAACCTTTTCTCCATATACCATTTGTGAGGGAGTAAGCCATGAGAGTAAGTTGCATATATTGTGGACTTTTAAATTTCCTACAATATTCTCACGTTGGATGATTTCAGTTTTGTAACTCTGACCTGGTCTTATTTTTGTAACATTTTCCTGTAGTACAGGATCCAGTCCTCAACCAGAGTTTGCACATTCTTAAAGAAAACTTAGTGCATTTTTTATAACATGAAACTCTATCAGATTGTTTCGTTTTATGGTTTTTTGAGACAGGGTCTCTCTGTGTAGCTCTGGCTGTATTGGAACTCGCTATATAGTCATGGTTGGCCTCAAACTCACAGAAATCTGCCTGCCTTTGTCTCTTAAGTGCTGGGATTAAATGCATGTGTCAACAGGCCCAGCTTATCAACTATTTTTATTTTGCCTTTAGTCCCAGCACTAGGGTGGCAGAGGCAGGAGGATCAAGTCAGCACTACACAAAGAAACCCTGACCCTGTCTCAAAAAACAAGCAAAAGTAGTTACTTAATCTGTTCTAATACGTTAAAACTTCTTGAACAATAATCTTACCGATTTTAATATCAACTTCTTTAAATGTAGGAAATAACACATATTTATTATATGCCTTTGGTTAAGTCATTTCACCTCTGCCTCTATTTCCGCCCATCCCTAGGATTGAACACTTGGCCTGTTTCTTCCCTAAGCCTCCTCAGACTTTCAGTTTCTTAATGGTATATAAGTCTTCACTCTGAATAACAACAGTTCATGAAGTTATAATAATGATTAAATTGACTATGTAAAATACTAAGAAAGCTATCTGACTCAATAGCCTTTATCCAATATATTCTGTTATTATTTTAGTCTCTGGCATATATGGATTTCTAAAACTATGTCAGTGACATCAGCTTCTTCAAGTACAATTATTTAATAGAAAGTCTGTTTTTATTTTAATTTTTTTTAGATTTTATTTATTTATTATGTATACAACATTCTGTTTCCATGTATATCCGTACACCAGAAGAGGGCACCCGATCTCATAACAGATGTTTGTGAGCCACCATGTGGTTTCTGGGAACTCATGACCTCTGGAAGAGCAGTTGGTGCCCTTAACCTCTGAGCCATCTCTCCAGCCCGAAAGTCTGTTTTTAAAGCACCCAATGTTTCCTACAGAATAAACAACTATAAAGATGAGCTCTGGCCCTAGCATCACTTACTGTGAGGTTTTAGACAGGCAGTTAATCTGCCCAAATTTTAATCCTTATTTATAAAATGAGAATTGACCTAGCAATCACCAGTAATTATTTCTAGTACTAAAATTCAACAGGAATATATATTGTTATACACAGTTGCAATATGTTGTCCAGGTTAGTATCAAACTTCTGAACTCAAAGTAATTCTCCTGCTTCAGTTTCCTAAGTGCTGTATCTACAGGCATGAGCCAGTGTGTCAGGCAGGATTTTTTAACTTTTTTAAAAAATTATTTTAGAAGCACTCTTATTTACATATCCACCCCCAGTTCCCCCACCCTCCACCCACTCCCCGGGGATAGTGAGGCCCTCCATGGGGGATCATCAAAGTCTGTCACATTATTTGGAGGAGGGTCTAGACCCTCCCTCATAGGGAATGGGCTCCCCAAGTCCACTTGTGCTCTAGGGATAAACACTGGCTCCACTGTCAGAGGTCCCACAGAAGTCCAATGTGCTATCCCTTGCACCATAGAGCCACATGTCAGGCAGGATTTTATCTGTCTGTCTGTAGCTTTTTCAACACAGTGTTTCTCTGTGTAACAGTCCTGGCTGTCCTGAAACTCGATCTGTAGACCAGGCTGGCCTCAAACTCACAAAGATCAGCCTGCCTCTGCCTCCCAAGTGCTGAGATTAAAGGCATGTGCCACCACTGCCGGGCCCACAGGATTTTATTTTATCAATTCACAATTTTAAAAAATAGTTCATATTAAAGTATTAACAAGCTGCACTCTTACAATATGTGTACTTTTCTCTATGGATTGTACTTAATGTGGTACAAAAAGTATTTCATATAAACCTAATGCCAATAACTGCTCCAATAATGGGTCAGGAAGCTTCCAAGCATAGGCATAGAAATAAGACAGTCAATCTTAGAACCTCTCTGATAGTAAATACTCAATTTTTATTTCAGATCCAGCAAAAATTGAAAATGAAGATGTCCAGAAAATTTCATTGTATCATACTCTCAATTATAGCAAGAATAATGTGTTTTAATGACATCTCAAATCCTAAATAGCTATCTAACCTAGTATCATATAACCCCACTTATATAAGGCTTCAGTTTTTTTTCCCCCGATGATTTAGCATATTAATTTACATTTCTATTCTAAAATCTTATAAATACATCTTTCCTATACAAAAATAACTGCACACTTTAAAAATAATGACCTAGAATTATCTAAGAAATATTAATATTTATATATAATTATGTTTAAGTTCCATTTTTATTGTTGTTTTGAAACAGGGTTTTTCTGTGTAGCCTTGGCTGTCCTGGAACTTACTATGCAGACCAACAAGGCTGACCTCAAACTCAGACAGGCAGAGTCCTTGTAGGCCCCACCCCTGGAGACCTCTAGCAGTTGGGACCCATTGAGGTTGGGCCTGACCCCTGAGGAGCTCCACATGTCAGGTCTCACCCGCCAAACTTTCCTAAGGGCCCTAACTGTCCATTGCTAGGATCCACCCTACAGGAAAACAAAACAAAACAAAAACAAAAACAAACCACCAATCCTGCTCCAAGATCAGGCTACATAATCCCTCCAATCCCAGGCCACCCTGGAAAGCCCCTCCCCCCAACCCTATAGAAACCTTGTGTTCTGCCAAGTTCTCTGCTTTGTCTCACCCAAGCAGAGGCAGCCACTCTCCTGGGTCATTCCTTCCCAATAAATCTTTTAGAAGGCTTGTTATGCAGTGCGACTTTTCCTTGGCTCCTGACTGCCAGGATACCTTTCCATCCAAGCTGTAACACTTCAGCCAAATGCTGGGAATGAAGCTTAAGTTCAGTTTTTAAACTATTTTAGCTATATTTACTTACCTGAGTAAGCAACATAAAGGCATTATCTGCCCTAAGATGTTTGGTGAGAAATTCTACACAGTGTGCTTCCAGGGCAGGGACTGCATATTTCTTAGCAGTATAAAGAGTGGTCATAACTGTTTCTGGCCCAATTTGAACTTCATCTGAATACAAAAATCTGAAAAGCAATGAAAAAAATTAAATAGATGATCAGCATTGTTTATGACAAGCAATCCATCAGAATTAAACTTTAATGAGCAAACAAAAGAAAAAAAACCCTGAAATTTATATCAGGGTTAAGACAAATCTGTACAGACATTGTATTCTTATTCATGAGAGGTACAAAGTATTTCCATTTTCAGAGGAGGTTAAGCAATGCTCAGAAGACAAACACACACACATGTCCCATAAGTGAAACTTTGGGCTCTTTTTAGCACTCTACAGCTGCTTACAAGAACTAATGTCTCCCTCAGCAAAGGATAGTCATTTGAGTAAATCTACAGTTAGCTGAGGTCACACTTCCAAATGGTAAAAGTCATTGATTTCTTGACAGCAGAACCTTCTTATTCTTTAAAACTTTTCAGTCATTCCAGAATTAGCACAATGACCACAGATTAGAGTGGTGGGGCTTTAAAGGAATAAAATAATGTAATAATCCAGTTGGCCTGTATCCACAGGTTTCACATTCACAAACTTAACCAAATCTCTATTAATAATACATGTGAGGGAGGGAAAGATAAACTGTGTGGGCTTCAGACAGTGCTATCATTTACTTGGTATGTGGCTGTAAGCAAATTTTCACAGAGTGACTCTCCAAAGAGATGAAAATAGCACTACCTATTTGTAATGCTGCAGAGAGAATGAACACAAGCTAAAATAAAGCACTCTCAGTACAGCCCTACAAAAATTAATCTGAATAAATGTTAGCTTTTCCTCTGTATTCTGGAGTATTTCTTTTCCCTTTTTTCTAGCCCTATCCCTCCCCCAATGACATTCAAATTTTTAAAAACTCCTGCTTTGTTCCTGATTGTTTTTCTTCCCTCCACAACTCTATGTCTTTGCTTTATGGATACAAAAACTAAGTTTCCAAAAACACTTAATAGAAATGTTTAGGTTTTCTTCTTTTCCCTAAATTGCTTCCTTACGTCTTGCAAATGCAAAGACGAGGGTGGGAGTTTCCAGTATGTGGAAGCTGTTGACCAGCATCTTGCCTTACAGTGGGAAGCCAGGGCTCCTCATGCCATTATGAGAGCTTTACTCAGAAATTCCAAAATCATACCAACAGTTCTATTTGTTGTTGCCAGGCAGTTTGTTCAAATTTAGAGGAACCTTCAGTTGTTGTTAAATACTTGGTTGGGGAATAGTCTGTAAGGTGACTTTAAATGAATGTCTATATCTTAGCACTTATTTTCTTTCCTCTCTCTTTACTACCAACTCCTAGCTGGGGTTCTACCAGAACAACAGCTCCTGACTCCACTGCAGCTCCTCCTAGGCTCTAGATGCAGCCACTCTCATTTTATTCACGTAACTTCTAAGCACATTATCTGTTTTCTACACCTTGGCCAATCCTTTTCTCTGTTCAGTATGTAACAAGCATTGTCTTTCACATTTCTCATCATTTTAATCGGGAGAGAGATGGGAGATGGACAACACAAGGCTGATGTATATGGTTCTGTATCAATCTATGTTGGAGGCTCCAATTTAGGCAGGCATGAAATATTTGTGAATATATTCTAGGTAAAAAAAGAATTGTAGTTTAGATTATTCTGCATGTGGTCCTTCACATTCAAATTGTTTTTATTAAATTACACTTTGATAATAAGCTTTAGCTTATATCAAGGAACACAATCATTTCTACATTAAATAATCATCTGTATCTAAAGCCATAGATTGCAGACATTGCTCATTATTATAATAATAGCCTCTTTATAAGGGCACTTCCAACTAGAACATCAGTTTCATTATTGCTCTCAGTACTAGAGTTACAGATCCCCTAAGCAGTTTGTTTTTAAGCTTAGAAACACCATGAATTATTACTGCTCAGGCATGTTTCCTTTTTTAATTTGTTGCTAAGACAATTACAAATAAAAGCTGTGTCTTGATCACAACATACTTTTTTGTATTAGCCTTACTTAGTGCTATTTTAGTTTTTATCCTTGGATTTCTTGTACAATGCCTTAAATTATTTTGAGAATGCAAGTTAAAGTAAATACTGGCTTGTAAACAATAAGGGAATTTTTCCCCTACAGCACCTGACATTGTGTGGGCACATTTTAATGAAAATACATTAACAGACTAGGCAAAAGTTTCTAGGTAACTTCAACATGGGGAATGGGGTGGTGTTTTCATTTCTAAAAGAAAAGTTACTAAAAACCCAAGAATCCTCTTGCTCATATTTCATTTATATGTTCTCTGAAATATATCTAATCAGTAGAATTTCCTTTTCTTTAAAGACTTATTTATAAAAAAATTTATGTACATGAGGCTGAGTTTGTGTACCACTTGATGCAAGAGCCTGCAAAAGCCAGAGGAGTCTGATACCCTGGTAGTGGAGTTATATGCAGTTGTGAGCTGTCATGTGGGTTCTGAGAACCCAATCCTGGTGTCTATCAGAGCAGTAAGTACTCTTAATCACTGAACTATCTCTCTAGCCCCCAAATGGTAGAATCTTTATAACTAAAACTTAAACATGAAATTATCATAATTCTCTGCATTTTAATTATTAGTGAGCATGCATGATGTATGTGTTGGCATGTAAGCTACAGCATGTGTGCAGAGGTAAAATAAAACTTTGTGAAATTGGCTCTCTCCTTTAACTTACACATGCTCAATTCCAACTGCACAGCAAGCACCATAAAATAGGCCCAATTCTTAGTGTTTTAAAGTGACAGCTGAAGCTTCCAGATACAACCTTTAAGGACAAGAGCAAAAAATAGAGAAATGATTGTGTGTCAAAGTGTATCTGTTTTCTTATCCCTACTCCAAAGATAGTCTTCAAAAAGGTAAAAATCTAAGGCTATATTTAATATATATTTTTTTAATTTGAGCCAGGTGGTGGTGACTCACACCTTTGATCCCAGCACCTATGAGGCAGAGGCAGAGGCAGAGGCAGAGGCAGAGGCAGAGGCAGAGGCAGAGGCAGATCTTGGTGAGTTTGAAGACAGCCTGGTCTACAGAGCTAGTTCCAGAACAGCCAGGACTATACAGAAAAACCCTATCTTGAAAAACCAAGACAAGCAAAAAATTTTTCTTGGATATGTATGTAGGCAAGTTTCATGTCTTAACTTTCTGATCCTCAAGCCTCCATCCACCTCCCAAATATTGGGTGACAAGTGTGTCACCACACCTGGCTAATTAAAATAATTTTATGCACATGTGTCGGGTATATGGAAGCTTCAACTTCCAGAACACCGTGCAGTTCCTAATGAAAGCAGGGTCTCTCAGTGCCTGAGCTCACTGATTAGGCCAGACAGGTCAGGGAGCCCCAGGGTCCTCCTGACTTAGCCTGCCCAGCACTGGGACTGCAAGTACATGCCTGCCACACCTGGCATTTTGATCCAGGGTTCTGGGAATCAGTTTAGGTCCTCCTGTTTACAAGACCAGCACTTTATCATTTAAGTTGTTCCTCCAGCCCTGAATTAAAATATTCTTGAAAGGACAGAGTGGGCTGGACAGTGGTGGTGCACGCCTTTAATCCCAACACCCCCCACCCCCCACCCCCGAGGCAGAGGCAGGTGAATCTCTGTGAGTTTGAGACCAACCTGGTCTACAAGAGCTGGTTCCAGGGCAGATTCCAAAGCCACAGAGAAACCCTGCCTCAAAAAACCAAAAAGAAAGGACAGAGTGAATATTTGATTTTATATTAGGATGGGAAATGTTACAAGATCACATCTGAGGAACTTTGAGGGACCATGAATAACATTAGGCATTGTGATACAGCTACAAAAAGGGTAAGATAGCTGTGTGTGTAGTAAGTTTATAGTTTGATAATGAAATGTTTAAAAAGTAACCCCTCCCCCCAAAAAAGCTAGGTGATGGTGGCACACACTTTTAATACCAAAGAGAGGTAGAAGTAGGAAGATCTCTGTGAGCTTGAGGCCAGCCTGGTCTACATGGAGCAATCCAGGTCAGTCAAAGCTACAGGGAGAAACTGACTCAGGGAGAAGAAAGAAAAAAGGAATGCCAGGCACTAATATACATTTAAGATGCCCACATTAAATCATGCCTTCTAACATTAATGCTGTTACATTCATCTTTGCTAGTTGACATGATTCCCGTTCACTATTCATCAACAAAATGTAGCAGAGAAAATACGTCCGTTTGGAGCCTGCACTCTAAGAATACCTGGCAGCTCCTACTTTTGTCTAAGAAATCAAGCTTGCTGAAATGACCAGCTAGAAAAGGCACATGGAAAGGGTCTCAGACTATTTGAAAAATCCTCCATATGACCACAGCCTTAGATGCTATCTGAAATCAATTCATTAAACCTTAAAGATATGCCAAACAATCAGCCAGGTAATCCCATCAACCCACACAGCTCTGAAGATAATGAAATGGCTGTTTAAACTACCAGGTGTTTTGGAGTGGTTTGTTCTAGGGTAACATGTAACCAAAACACTCCGAGAGATTAAGTGAATTAGTGTACAAATCTGCCCGTAGGGGAAGGGAAGTGATTTAATCAAAAAAGTAAAGCCCAAAATTATTACCTGAAGTATAATAATTACTGTCTTTTAGGTAGAGGCTGTACAGTTAGAAAAGGCCTTGGAAGGCAGGCATTAAAATAAAGAAAACGCCACCAGTAATTAGGTGGGGACACACAACAAAGGCCTTTAATACCTGTAGAGTATTAAACTTTATCCAACAGACAAAAATACCTAAATTATTCAGAGAAATCACATGGTGATGTGAGTGCTAGAGTGAGAAATGTCTAAAGACAGTAATTTGGTTAAAGAAATGCAAGGGGAGAGAGTAGAACACTCTGGCAGGGTCCAAAAATGAGAAATGTGTGGAAAAGAGGAGTACCAAAACTACAACTTGAAATCAAGGCCACAAGTCTCTTCCCCAAGGAATCAATGAAGAGCTCATTGGTGTTTTGTTTACTCCTCCCCAGGGCTATCAATAGCTTATATCTTATCACAGCATCATGATTTCATTTCATAATTTATTTCATTTAATCATTTACCACACCATCATCATTTTCACTTCACCCAACTCTCAGTACTATTTAACACAGCTGACTACTTTCCATAGCTGGGAACTTTCCCACTCTCGTTTTCTTCGACTCTCCTCCAATGGGCTCCTGCCTCCTGTCCCACCTCACCGACAGCTGCCTGTCTTGTTTTTTGCTCCCTTTCCCTCCTACACCTCTATGAGCTATAAGATCTCCGGGTTCATCCTTGTACTTCTTTTCACAATCCACTTCTTTCCCAAGTAAATTTTCATTCAGTTATATCATTTAAATACCACTCATTCTTACCTTTCTGATTCTACCCTCCAAACAACCAGAATTTGACCACTTCTCATCAGATTCACTACCTCCCTGGCAGCTTTACCATCATCTCTTATCTAAGTAGAATACAGTAAAACCTCTTCATTTATCACCCTGCTTCCCATTTAACACCCGTGCCTAATCTCCAAGTAACAGCCAGATGATTTTTTAAGCAGGATCACAGCACTCCAAAGGAAGAAAATCCTCTGCAAGCTTTCTCATACTCCAGGTGAGAACCCAAGAGTCTTTCCTCCGTCTGTCAACGACCTACCTGGTCTTTTTTACCACTATCATCTTGTTCGGCTCCCTTCCCCCTGCCCCCCCACCACCTTTTTATCTACTTAAACCACACTAGTTTACTCTTATAGTTCCTCTAACTGGAGAGAATTAAGATCTAAAACATGGCCCCCACCCCCGCAATGTTCTTTCTCTTATTTATGGCTTGACCATTTTTCTTCAAAACACTGTCAATTCTTAATATTATGTCCTAGTTTCCCTTTTGTAATTATTGACTTCATGAGAGAAGACTTTTTCTTGTTCACTGCTGTAACCTACAGCAAAAAAATAAGCTGCAGAGGAAGTCTCACAGTATTTGTCAAATGAACAAGAACATCATTTGTGAGAGGGCTTTAAGTGAGCAGTTTATCAGAGTTTAAAACCTAAATTCATAAGCCTGTAAGTTATATTAACTAATTTGGGTTGTAAAAACAATAAAAATAAAGCAGAGTCCTGGAGAAGCATGTCTTTACCATCCCAGCACTCCATAGGCAGAGGCAAGAGAATCTTTGAGTTCAAGGCCAGCCTCGTCTACAGAGCTAGTTCCAAGACACACTGTCTCGAAAAACAAAAACAAAAACAAAACAAAAAAACCAACAACAAAAATAAACAAACAAAAAACAATAAAAATATACCTCAGCTTACTTTTCCAGTTCAGCAAGCTCCACCAGACTTTTTGTCACACAATATTAAGTATGATATCAATGTTTCAAAGCTAATTAATACCTAAATAAAAATTAGCCTAGAAATTCATTTCAGAATAGAAAAATGACCAGAACCTAAATACCATGAACACATGTAATTTACTAGAAACAAAAAATGAGAACTCAAATGGCACTGTATATCTCAAGGGATCTAAAATTAATTATTCCCTATTAAAACTAATTAGCACATTCAATGAAAATACAAATTAGAAACAAAAGTATGAAACAGCCCCCTCTATAATTTCATCCTAGCCCTAATAGTTTTGGATTGAAGTTCTCAAATTTCGCCAGTGTAAATATCATTTAGAAAAAATATTTAAAATGCTTAAGGTTTCACCTCTAAGCACGAGACAAAAGGAGAGATTACTATAAACTTAACATCTTAGTGGATCATGGCGCAGGTGACCCAAAGAATCGTTTTGTTGCATTTTTTCTATCCTGGATGTGTAGGCAGGTACGCAGGGACACACATATATATGGAGGTCAGAAGACAACTTGCAGGGGTAAATTCTTTCCTTTCTTCTTGTGGGTCACAGGTATCTAACTCGGAGCTTCACTGTGCCACCTCTCTGGTCCTATCATTTTAACTAATGCTTCTAAACTGCATAATTTAAGCAAGCTATACCTAGTCCTCCTTGTCAATTTCAAAATCCAAATGTCCCAGATGCTAGCTAGCCTTGAGGTTGCACACCTATCCCCCCAAATGAAGGTGAATTAAATGCTGGAAATATGAGAACAAAAAGAGAAAATTGTATCAGCTTTCCATTCAACACATCTTACTTGGTTTTCCTTCTATCCTGTCTCCAGGTACATAACGTTTGTTCCATTCCTTTTCGGTTGTTACTACTGTGCTCAAAACTCAAGATGCTAACATAAAACATTCTCCATAGTATTACCTGGTTTTCAAAAACTTCAAGTGGACCTATCACTGTTTATTTAACTGCTTATTCCCTTGGCTTGACTTCTTGCCACATTATCATGAAGAATGCTACTGCAGATATTTTTCTCAATGTTTTCTAAGTGTGGAAAAGAAATCTAAGGTGCCCAACAATTTTTCAAAGGCTTTGTATGAACATCTTTGTCAGAAAGTGTTCCTATAGTCATCTTTTAAAAGGTTTTGGTGGGCCAGCACTCAGGGGATCTTTAAGAGTTGGAAGCTAACTTGGTATACATATTGAGCGCCAAGTCAGCCCAAGTCTACATAATAGAACCCAGTCCCAGAAAATAAAACCCCAAACCCAAAACAAAAAAAAATGGTGGAGCTAATGAGGAGGAGAAAGTACTATTTTAACTTGCACGTCTTCATTTACTAGTGAGGTTAAACATTCTTTAGTTGTATTTTCCATTTATTTATCTTGTCCTTTATCCATTCATTAATGGGATTGTAACATTTATTTCTAGTTGCTTCGTATTTCACTCCGTATGCATCTTCTTGATGAAGCTGTGAGCCTTTGTGGGCTCTTCTGTTCTTCTCATCTGCCTGTTTACGTCAGAATTACTCAAGACTCTGCTATCTTAAAAACACACCACTCAGGCAGCCAAAACCATCTTAGTATAATGAAACACACATGGTCCTCTGGGAGCTGGCTCAGTTACCTTGGGCGAGTTGCTTTTCTGGGCCTCAGTCCCATTTGTAAAGATGGGGTAAAAACACCACGATATACCTCCCCAACAGGACTGCTGTGATTAAAAAAACTAATAACGCCAAAGTGATACTCCCATTAAAGCTATCAATCTCCTGCCCTCAAATCACCAGAAAGCAAATTCTTATCACCAGCGGCGGGGCTTAGGATACAGTAAATGTCACCTTGTTTGCATAAACACGAAGCAGGTCAGCTAGTACCTGTTACTGCAATTACTTTTTGGGGTCTTGACAAGACCTGAACCTGAAAAACACCAGTCCTCCAAGATCCCCCGCCCCGTCCTTCAAACAAAAACAAACCCTGCAAGTGGGCAATCAGGACAGCCTGCTTCCTCGCTCGTCCTCTACTCTGCTCACTTGACTCTGAAGCCCGGGCGACAGCTCCCGCACTGGAATGTGACAGCGCTGGGATGGCGACTCCGGCTTCAACCCTAACGTCTGGCCGACCTGCCGAGCATCTCCGGCCGGGGAGGAACCGAGGGAGGCCGGGGCGCATGGCCCAAGGTCACCCAGGAGTCGGCGCAGGCCCGGCCGGGTGCCGCCCCCTCTCCAGGCCGCCGGCCACCAGCTCCGCGGCCCCCCACTCCCCGCCGCTCACCTCAGCAGCGCCAGGAAGGCGGCGGGCTCCACGTCCGGCAGCTCGATCTCGGCCGACGTCGTGGCCATGCCGCCGTTGAACATGGCGTCGAAGACCGCGCTGCCGGCCGCCAGGACGAAGCGGTGGGCCGGGATGCGTTGCGGGCCCCCGGCGGCTGCGGCGCCGCGGCCCTTGCCGAGCACGAAACGCACATCGCTCAGCAGCTCCGAGTTGAAGAGGAAGGCGAAGCGCTCCTTCAGCGACGCCTTGGTGGCCTGCCAGTTGTACAGCGGCTCCCGCTGCAGCGGCAGCAGCGGCCCGAGAGCGGACGGCGAGGGTGCGGGCGGCGGCGGCGGTGGCGGCGGAGGAGGGGCCGGAGGGCCCAGCTCCGCCTCAGCTCCGGCCGCCGGCTCACCTGCCGCGGCAGACCCGAGCGAGGCCATCCTCCCGCTGCGCGGCTCGGCTCACTGAGAGAGCAGCCGGGGCGCCGACGCCATCGTCGAGCCGCCCCGAGGCCGGCGCCGCCCCCCTGCCTTCCGGGAAAGGCGCTTCCGGCCGCGCGCCTCCGCCCTCCCGCAGGGCGGCGTTGCTGAGGCGGGCGGAGGCGGAGGCGGAGGCGCGCGGCCCAGTGCTCGCCGGCCACCGCCCGTCGCTCCTCCCCTCGGGCGCCCCGCGTTTCGGCGGGGTTCACCCTGCCTCTTCCTCTTTGCTGCGACGCGAGGACGCGGACCCAGCCCTCTTGGTGGAGGAGCTGGAAGTGTGGAGACCTCGAGGGCATGGCAAGGGAGCTTGTGGAGGGAAGACGCCCTGCTGTACTCCGGGCGGGATGGTGGCCCTGTCTCCTCCCCGATGGCTGCATCAGCCTTGGACACCCCACTAGCAGAGCTGAGAGGCTAGGCACCTCGTTGACCTCTCCCCGGGTCTTCAGGTGCCTTATCCCTCCGCTGTGCCTTGAGAGCAGAGCGAGTTCCTCCTCCATTTCCATCTCTGTGGTTGAGGCTCCTCTGCTCCCTCCACCCTCTCCGAGGCCTTGTTTTCAGTTCCTATGCAGAAATAACGACCCTGTAAGCCAGGACTGCTCCTGCCCATCCCAGCAATTTGGGAGGCCTAGGCAGGAAGAGTGCTGAAAGAGGGAGCCCAGCCCAGCCCTGCCTTAACGCCTCTCCCTTAAAAACAAATGGGAAAGGCACTGACAGCTGTGTGACTCTCCTTTCAGGCAGTGTTTCTATGTGGTTGACATTATCTGGGAGCCTTTCTTGAGCCCTGGAGTAATAATTAGATCCCAAGATAAATCCGTTGTTAGAGACAGAAGCCAAAATGGACCCAGAAAATGATTCTTTGCTAGGTGAGGATAGATGGAATAAAACTTCGGTTTGGTGGTGCACGCCTTATTTAATCCCAGCACTCGGGAGGCAGAGGCAGGCCGATCTATGGGAGTTCGAGACCAGCCTGATCTACAGAGGGAGTTCCAGGACAGTCTCCAAAGCCACAGAGAAACCCTGTCTGGGAAAAAAAAAAAAAAAAAAAAACCCTTCCGGTTTACAAATGTCAAGTAATCCAAAAGTCCTAAATTTGAATTCTATAGTGGGATTGGAAAACAAATTTAAGCTGATTCTTTGAAAGCAAAAGCAAGATACCACAACAACCTTTTTTTTATTTCCATATTTTAATCTTTTTATGAAGATTAAAAAATCTGAAAAAGCCCTATTATTAATTTTGAAGTACCAAAGACATGAAATAGTTTGGTGAATATGTACAGTTCAATGATCTATTACAGGACTTTAGAAAGAGTTGCACTTGCCACCAAGCCTGATGACCTGAGTTTAATACCCAGGACCTACAAGGTGCAAGTTGTCCTCTGGATATACAGACCCACCCCATAATAAAGAAATGTAATTAAAAAAATAAAGCTGGCAGGGCAGTGGTGGCACTCACCTTTAATCCCAGCACTCAGGAGACAGAGGCAGGTGGATCTCTGTGAGTTCAAGGCCAACCTGGTCTACAAAGCTACACAGAGAAATCCTGTTTCAAAAAACCCAAATAAATAAAACTCAGTATGGTGGTGTACATCTTTGATCCTATGAGGCAAGGGTTTACTGAGCTCTGTGAGTTCCTCCCAGGCCAGCCAATGAGATCCTGTCTCAATAAATAAATAAATAAATAAATAAATAAACAAAAATAGCCCACCAGGCCAGAGAGATGGCTCGGCAGGTAAAGGTGATAAGACTAAACACCTGAACTCCATCCCAGGAGAGACAGACCGGTTGTCCTCTGACCTCCACAACCTCACTGTGGTACTCCATCATATGTACATACAAACAGACACACAAAAATAAATAATTAAAAATAACTACAAAGAGGGAGGGGCACAGTGTCCAATACCTTTAAATTCAGAACTAGAGACGCAGAGGTCTCTTGTGAATTCTTGGCTAACCTGGTCTACAAAGCAAGTTCCCAACCAGGGTGAGACCCTCTCTCAAAAAACAAAACAAAAAAACAATGCACAGTAAAATTAGTTTCTGTCAGGTCCAAAGTCCCCCTTTTCCCAAATGGCAGTGCTGGTGACATTGTCCTAAATAGAAGGATTTGTGGTAAACAGAGAGTTGCTGTTGGGTAAACAACCAAATGTTTCCAATAACCAGAGAAGCACTTAAGGCAGCTGCTGTTCACCAAGAATCTCCCTTAATCCCTCCAGGAACCTGACAGTAGATAGTGGCCTGCACCTTTAGTCCCAGTGCTCATCAGTGGCAGATTCAGGGCCAGCCTGGTCTACAGAGTGAGTTCCAGGACAGCCAGGGCTTCACAGAGAAACCCTGTCTGAAGGGGAGAAAAAAAAAATCCTCCAGGAACCTCCCTTAACCTTGCCCCAAAGGTCGACTACCTCAGGCAATGGGCGCCTACTTCCCAACCAATCCAGACAACCTGTATCATCTCAGATTCCCCACTCTGCTGACTGTTACTCAAAAATCCCCTTGCTTTTCTGACATTTTTCTCCTCTCTCTGCCCCCCACCCCCGACTTGGTAGTTTCTCTGAGCCATTGCTTATAGCTCCATTACTGTTTTAATTTTAATTGTAAAAGAAAGTTTCAGAACAATGCATTCTTGTTACAGAAAATAAGCAGACATGGGTTCAGCCATAATGCTGTTATGGGTAGCACCACTCAGACACAGTTTACAACCAATTAAAACTCTTGATTCCAGCTGGCTAGGACTACACCCAAGTATTCATGGACCTAGGTGTGGCCCCGAGTGTCCAGAACACAGGGTTTTTGAAGTTTTGAAGGCAAAAACCACTCACTGGCTTCTTGCTAAGCCAGTGAGTATGGTAAGGTAAGGAAGCAATTTTACACAAGATAAGCGGTTAGCTGGAAGGGGCTCTGCACAATCAGGGCATTTAACAGAAGCTAAGTTATCCAGGACATCCTGACCTTTGTTTCCTAGAATAGAGTTTGGTAATCTCCCATGGGAGTGTTCATCAAGGAGATCAAATTCTAGTTAAAACTGAAATGGCCTCAGCAAGAATACAAGTTGGAAGAACCTTCCCCCTGTCTCGCTCTGCCACCCTCTACTATTCAAATACAAAAGATACAAAGAAGAACCATGTGAGGGCATTGCTAAAGGAAAGATTATTTTGATACTTAATGAAACATAAAGGAAGACTTTTGTTAAGATTGGTACAATGGGGCATTGCAACAAAAGAGAGAAGCCAGATTCAGCTGTGACTTTAGCAAAGCTAGCTAGGGATTTGTGACCAAAAGCCAAAGTCAACAGATGGAGACTTTTAAGAGGACACAGGAAGGCTAGGAAGATTCCTGCTAAGGATTAGGAGGATGTTTGCTAAGACTACATTAGACACACCAAAGGTCAGACATGGGCCTTCCTTGAAGCCTTGAACTTCCTACCTGCACCACCACACCCTCACCCCTTTTTCATGTAGTTGGGGGATTGAACTTGGGCCTTATGCTTGCTAGACAAATACTCTACCAACTGATTTACATCCTCAGTTCCCAATATTTTTACTTTTATAAACGATTATCATTTTATTTTATTTATATTACAAAATATATTCTAAAATAAAATTGTATATTATAAATATTATCAGATATTATTTTATCTATTACAGAAATATTAAACTAGGAATTGAAAAGGCATCCTACTATGGTGGTTTGAAAGAAAATGGACCCCAGCCCAGTTCCATAGTGTAGTGGTTATCACGTCTGCTTTACACGCAGAAGGTCCTGGGTTCGAGCCCCAGTGGAACCACGTGGTGAGGAACTTTAACTTTGCTGGGTGTTGGTGGCGCACGCCTTTAATCCCAGCACTCGGGAGGCAGAGGCAGGTGGATCTCTGTGAGTTCAAGGCCAGCCTGGTCTCCAGAGTGAGTGCCAGGATAGGCTCGAAAAACAAAACAACAACAACAACAAAAAAATTAAAATTAAAAAAAAAAAAGAAAGAAAGAAAATGGACCCCAAAGGGAGTGGCACTATTAGGAGGTATGGCCTTGTTGGAGGAAGTGTGTCACTGCAGGGGAGGGCTTTGAGGTCTCTTTTGCTCAAGCTTCCCTCACCGTGTGACTGTTAGTGGACTGCTCATTGCCTGCAAGATGTTGGACGCTCAGCTATTCATCCAGTCCCATGTCTGCCTGCACGTCACCATATTCTTGATATGATGATAATGGACTAAATCTCTGAAACTGTAAGCAAGCCCCCTCAATTAAATGTTTTTCTTATAAGCGTTGCCATGGTCACAGTGTCTCTTCCCAGCAATAGAAACCTCACCTTGGCAAGGGCATAAAGAAAATTCTCAGTTACTCATATTTAAAAACATTTTACCCCTAAGATCAGAGAGGAGTAAGACAAGGATATCATCTGCTTTTACTGTATGTATATGACATTGTGCTGGAGATTTGGCCAGGCCAATTAGTCAAGAAGAAACTGTTTACATTTGTTTTACATGTAGAAAAAATCCTAAAGCCTGGCTGGGGCATGGTGGTGAGTGCTGTAATTTAACAGTCTGAGGTAGAATGATTGTCAGCTCAAGGCCAGCATGAACTACACAGCACAGCAAGTTCCAGGCCAGTATGGATTACACACCTAGGCCTCTCAAAACAAAGAAGAAAGAAGAGAGGGGGGAGGGCAGCAGAGAGGGAATACAGGAGCTCTTATGCAAAATATATGAACACTTTTGAGTATGAAAACTCATAACAAGTTCAAGATTCCAAGATATAAGGTCTATGGAAAACTCAATTATACTTCTGTATGTGAGCAATGAATAATACCAAATGAAATTAGGAAAATGATTTAATTTTGTTAAGAAGATGGGTCAGTAAGTAAAGTGCTTGCCTTGAAAGCCAAGGGATCTGAGTTCTATCCTCAAAACTCATGGAATACTCATCAAGAGAGAGCTGGTTAAATAATATTTACTCATATAATCTAACACTAGAGTCACTAAAAAATGAGTACCATAGGAGACATGGAGGTCTTTGTGCTCACAGGTGAGCACTAGGGGAATCTGAAATGCTAAACACACAGGGGTGTTACTTCAAAGGAAGGAATGCACAACCTGTTATTACCCAGAAAGCTGGAAACAGATGTGGTTATTGCCTGGTGACCTGGTGACCTGTCTGAGACCACACTGAATCTTTCCACAGACCCTTACTAATAGGTTTTCTGTACTCCAATAATAGGTTTCTCCGATGGGGCAGTAAGCCAGATCAAGTTGAATTTAAAAAGTAAAAGAACTTGTTTATTTGACCCAAGCAACTCCTGGGTGAGTTCTCCAGCACCAGAGATCAAGGCAGGAAAGGTCTCATGCCTGAACTAAAGCAGGGAGCTTATATAGTCTGTAGGCAAGGGGTGATGATGTATATACATCACAAGCTGGGTTTTTGATCAAGTATGGTCAAAAGCTGGAATAGTTAGGCAGGGACTTGGGCTACTGGTAACTTCAAGGGGGGGGTGCTACCTTAGCCACCAATAATGCTGAACTGGGCATTTTGGTGCCTTCCCTTGGTTCAGAGATTCTCTGAGAGGTTTGGAGAGACAGGAATGGGACTTTCTGGATCAAGCTGGAGTGAGCTGGAGGTTCCAGCTGAACACTTACCATGAGCTTGTCTTTTTTCTGTCAGTATGTAGAACCCATCTTTGTGGAAGGTGTCACATGTACTTTACAAAGAGTTTTGATATAGTCATGTTTGATCTTTATTTAGCTTACTTTGTTCCTCAAGGAGATTTATGTCTCCTTTATTGTATACACAGGATTGAGTTAATTATTGCCAGCAAAGATTTGACCAAATTGTGTTGTGCTAAAAATGCCTAAAAACATGCCTAAAAAACTAATCTATCCAGGGTCAGACTCCCATGTTTGAAACAACAACACTGGCTACTTAGTCATGCTGAGCTGACCTGCCTGCAGGTTGTTACTCTGCTGGCCATGGTGATCACAGAGCCCCTTGCAGAGTATCATGTGTGCCAGTATGGGAAGCTCTTCAAGTTGTATTACTCAGTGTTTTAAAAAGGAAGATAAATATACCCCTAGATTGGGATAGAAAGATGGCTCAGTGGTTAAGAACACTGGCTGCTTTTCCAGAGGACCCAGGTTCAATTCCCAGCACTCACATGGCAGCTCACAACCATCTATAACTCCAGTTCCAGGGGTTTGACACCCTATTCTGGCCTCAGAGGGCACCCGACATGGAAGTAGTGTACAAACATACATGGAAGGCAGCAGGCAAAGCGCCCATATGCATACAATAAAAATCAAATGTCCTCAGAATTATAAAGCTGAGATAAGATGCAATATAATGGAGCATGGCCATTTACAGACAGTCTAGGTCAGCATTTCCCAGCTTAGTGACAGTATGTTAACCAGCATTGCCTTGACCTCTCCCTACTTCATTTTCTCATCTGTAAAATTACTGTACCATAGATGCATATTTTATGAGGGACTTTTAAGAAAAAATAATGCAAAGTAGGAAACTGGCATGTGCAGCCTTTGTTACACAAGTCTTTCAACCTTTCCAGCACACTTGAAAGAGGAATGAAGTCACTGAAACACCTCTGAAACACTGTGCTCCTGGAGTTCCAACTCTTCATG
Organism: Cricetulus griseus; assembly: GCF_003668045.3. Taxonomy (NCBI): domain Eukaryota; kingdom Metazoa; phylum Chordata; class Mammalia; order Rodentia; family Cricetidae; genus Cricetulus; species Cricetulus griseus. The sequence continues at coordinate 115,716,488 of NC_048596.1, read as the reverse complement.
TGATAGGAAAATGTTTTCAGAGAGAAAAACAGAAAGATTACTTTCTAAAATGATCAGAAGACTATTGTTTTTTGAGAGAATGTCATCAGCTTTCACAGTTGTTAGTGGAGACAGTTGCTTTTGTGGGGGACTCTGAATTCTAGGGACATTTAGAGTACAGATGTGTGTTTTACAAACACAGGAATGCTGGTAAATTTATCTTGTGTGATTTCACAAAAAGGATATGATTATCTAATTAAAACAATGACATCAAGAATAGTCTTGATAGTGGGAGACGTATCTCCATCAACTGTAACTGAGAACAAAGTTCTCTTGTAAATCCGTACTTTGATGGGTTGGAAGAAACCAGTAGACTGACTGACTTCAAGTGCAACAAATTTTTGACCTTGTTTTTCCTCTACTGTTCACATGTTCTGGGGCTGACATCCAGCTATAGAAGAGTTCTGGCCCTGTCTGTGTCCTCCTGTCATGCTGCTGACTTGATCCACACAGTAGATGGTGGGAGTCTTCATAGAAACTTTCCTACACCATCACCTAGCTTGAGAGGCTGGGAACCACAAAAGTGTATCCTACTAAACCCAGTTAAGTGCACCCTTGTAGCTCAAGCTATAAAAAGCCAGAGACAGATATTGGGGCTAAAGCTGAAGATAAGAGCAGCAAAGCAGCAAGCCAATAGAGACTTCTTACTTCTACCAATACTTAGATCGAAGGGGCAATCCTGTCCTCAGATTGCATCTCCAGACTGCATCTGTCTCCACCAAACCTCAGACTGCACTGAACTCCTGTCTACTCACACCTTATATTCCTCTCTAGTGCTGGGATTAAAGGGTGGGATCCCAAGTGCTGAAATCACCTTTGTGTGAGTTCTGTTTCTCTTTTAGAGTAGATCAGTTTCATGTAACTCAGGGTGACCTTGAACTAACTGAGATCTGTCTGTCTCTGTCTCCTAAGTGCTTAGGGATTAAAGGTATGCACCACCACTGCCTGACCTCTATGGGTAACTAGTGTGGCTGCTGGGATTAGAGATGTGTGCCATCCAAATGGCTGGAACTAGAAAAAACCATTCTGAGTGAGGTAACCCAGTCACAAAAAGACAAACATGGTATGTACTCACTCATATATGGATATTAGACATAGAGAAAAGGATTACCAGCCTATAATCCACTCTGCCAGAGACGCTAAGAAACAAGGAGATCCCTAAGGGACATATATGGTCCCCTAGAGAAGGGGAAAGGGACAAGATTTCCTGAGCAAATTGGGAGCATTGGGGGAGGAGAGAGGGAGTTAGGAGAAAGAGAAGGAAAGAAGAGGAGGGGAGAGGAAGACATAGGGGAGCAGGAAGTTTGAGTCAAGGAAGAATAGAGGAGAGCAAGAAAAGAGATACCATAATAAAGGGAGCTATTATAGGTTTAAAGAGAAATCTGACACTAGAAAAATGTCTAGAGATTTACAAGGATAATCCCAACTAAGAATCTAAGCAACAGCAGAGAGGCTACTTTAAATGCCCGTTCCCTATAATGAGATTGATGACTACCTTATATGCCTAGAATATTCATCCAGTAGCTGATGGAAGCAGAAACAGACACCCACAGTTAAACACTGAGCCGAACTCCTGGAATCCAATTGCAGAAAGGGAGGAGTGATGAGCAAAGAGGCCAAGGCCAGGCTGGAGAAACCCACAGAAACAGCTGACCAGAACAAGGGGGAGCTCATGGACCCCAGAATGATATCTGGAAACCAGCATAAGACTGTTCCAGACCCCATGAACGTGGGTGTCAGTTAGGAGGCCTGGGAAATCTATAGGGCCTCTGGTAGTGGATCATCAGTATTTATCCCTAGTACACTAATGGACTTTGGGAGCCCACTCATTATAGAGAGATACTTTCTCAGCCTAGACACATGGGGGAAGGCCTAGGCCCTACTCCAAATGATATGACAGACTTTGAAGATTCCCCCATGGAAGGAAGGGGATGGGATAAGGGGTTGGTAGAGGGCAGGGGAGGAGGGGAGGGAGAGGGAACTGGGATTGACATGTAAACAAGACTTTTTCTAATTTAAATTAAAAAAAAACCCTCAAATTTGTTGCCTGGCCTTTACGACTAACTAGTGTGGCTAGCTTTGCACTCTAATCTTCAGACAAGCTTTATTTGTTAGATCATAAACAAAATATCACCACCGTACTTAGCTTCTTATTATTATGCTCTGACTCAGGGAAGTTTTCATGGAAAAGGTTTTCTTTTTCATAAGCAGCAAACAACCAACTTATGAGAAATATCTTATTTTTCAAAGTTTACAAAAACACAGGCTTGTGTGGAGATGTTGCTGGTCCCTGCTCTGAGGAACTGTCCTGAGCTTTAGCTTCATGAGTTTGAAGACAAGGCTTCCCTGTGGAGGTGCTGTAACGGTTACCTAAAGTGAGATGGAGAAAGCATTTAGAGACTCTGGTGACCTATGTGGTCTTGACAGGTGTATTTATTACATATGACTGATGTAGTCTGCTATACTTGTAGTGACTAGGAAGTCCAGAAACTCTATTATAGAAACAGACAAACAAGATAACATCACATGTTAGTGGGGAAAGCAGGGAACCCATTAGTAAAGATAGTAGTGTAAAATTACTTAACTTTCATGAGTTAGATTATATTTCTCTCACTATATATTTGAAATAGTCTATATTTTGAAATATGATAGAAATCTGGGTATGTTTGATACATGTGTGTAATCGCTGCACTCAGGTGGCTGAGATAGGTAGATTATGAGTTTGATGTCAGCCTGGGATACATAGTGAGTTCAAAGCTAGTCTGAGCCATATAGAGGGATCCTGCCTCAACGAAACAAAGTCATATAATAAAAAGGAAAAGCAAGGAGGAACAATGCCAAGAAGAAAGTATAAAAGAACCAGAGGAAATGCTTTTCTAAACAGGACATCAAAATCAATACCCAAAAGATTTTAAAAAAAAATACAGGCATGTTAGACTACATAAAGCAGTTAAATTCTGCAGGGCATTGGTGGGGCACACCTTTAATGCCAGCACTCGGGAGGCAGAGGCAGGTGGATCTCTGTGAGTTCGAGGCCAGCCTGGTCTACAGAGCGAGTGCCAGGATAGGCTCCAAAGCTACACAGAGAAACCCTGTCTCAAAAAAAGAAAAAAAAAAGCTGTTAAATTCTATCTACCTAGAAATGATGCATGATAAAATTAAAAGTAGAAAAGAACAGAAAAATATTGAGTTTACATGATTTATGACGAAGGTGTGGTATTGTAATATATAAAGAACCTTTGTAAGTCAATAAGACAAATACCTATCCTCCTTTTTTGTTCTGGAACTCAAACCCAGGGCCTTGTCATATTAAGGAAGTACTCTACCAATGAGCCATATTCCCAGCCCAGTCTCCCTTTTAATGAGCAAAACGGTGAATGCGCTGGACTAACTCAGAAATATATGTCCACAGTTTAAAGCTAATGAGTTTCTTGCTTAAGAAATTGTGTCTATAGCAACCTATCTTAAAGAAATAGATCTGGGTACAGATTTTAAAACAACAGGGATATCAAAGTATTATAATGATTTTTAAAGTGGAAATAACCTAGATACTTGACTGTTGTTCTCGATTGGTCTCTGTTACTGCCATAAAATACTGACCAAAGGCATCTATGGGAGCACAGGGTTTATTTCATCTTGCAGGTTACAGTCCATCATTGAGGGAAGTTGGGGCAAGAACTATCGGCAGGAGCCCGAAGCAGGAAATAAAGCAGAGACCATGGAGGAACACTGCTTACTAGCATGTTTTCCCTGGCTTGAATTCAGCCAGCTGTCTTACACACCCAGTACAACTTCCCTTGGTGGCACTGCCCACAATGGAATGGCTCCTTCCACACCAATCATTAATCAAAAAAATGCTCTGCAGACATGCCCACAAGACAATCTGATCTAGGCAATTCCTTAATTCAGGTTCCTTCTTGTCACAATGACAGCTGAGGCTAACTAGGACAACTACAGTACAGTCAGTCACATGATGACCTAAGAACTATCTGTTGGAAAGAGGTTTATTGATGTGAAAAAGTGTTCTCAACTCATAATATTGACCCAAAAAGAACAGGCTACACAGTAAGGTACACAGCATACTGTTTTGTCTTCTAAGCTCAGAGAAAGGCATTTTGTTTGAAATGCCTAGTGCTTTATATAAATATATGTACAATATTCATAGAAAAACATGTAAGCACTGCTATTATATCCTACAGAGTGATAAGGTTATGGGTGACTTTCCTCATGATAATTAATTGAAGAAAAAGAAAGAGGTTGGGTTTTTATAAGGAAACACACTGAGAAGAGACTACATTGAAATCTTGAATGAGCTCCTGGGTAAGCTCCAAGAAGGACACCAGGTGTGATTGTCACGTTATCATTTATTTCCTTGAGCCCTGTAGCATGAATTCTAGTTGCTCTTAATAATAAAAATCCAGAGACAGATATTGGGGCTAAAGCCAAAGATCAGAGAAGCAAAGTGGCCAGCCTTTACCAATGTTCAGACCAAAGGGGCATCCACCAAACCTCATAATCCTCTGTCTTCACCAAACCTCAAACTGCCTAGACTGCTCTTGTCTCCTCCCACCTTATATTCCTCTGTAGTACTGGGAATAAAGGCATGCCATCCCAAGTGCTGGGATCAAAGGTGTGAACTCTGTTTCTCTTTTAGACTGATTCACGGACACATAGTCCAGGGCTGCCTTGAATTCACAGAGATCCATCTGCTTCTGTCTCTCAAGGGCTGGGATTAAAAGTGTGGTCATCACTTCCTGGCCTCTATAGCTAACTAGTTGCTTAGGTGTGTGACTAACTAGTGCTTAGCTCTTAACTAGGTATGTGACTAACTAGTGGCTTAGTGTGTGTGTGTGTGTGTGTGTGTGTGTGTGTGTGTGTGTGTGTGTATAACTAGTGCTTAGCTCTTAACTAGGTATGTGACTAACTAGTGGCTTATCTCTGCACTCTGATCTTCAGTCAAGATTTATTAGACCATAAACAAAATATTACCACAGAGCCCCTGCAATGCTGTTCGGTATACCTGGAATCTGAAGCAATGCCATTCAATTCACTCCACATCTACTGCAAGAACCAGAAGTGAGATGGCAAACGGGACTAGAGCGTTACTTGTCCCACGAAGCTTCCAACTTATCAAGAGATGGAAGCCCATGGAGGCCTGCTCAGTGCAAAATCAAACTCCCCTTTTCTGCATTTCTTTAAATAATACAGCAGCAACGGCAACTTGCCATGTCCTAAACTAAATGTGGCTTTCTTACAGAGCCTTTCTTTCTTTGCCTGTCAGTGCTTTCTGGAACCCAGCCTAGGGAAGGTAACATATGCCACCATGCGTGCTGGTTTATAATTAGAATCAATGTGAGGACTCAGAAGAAAAAGACCTACTGGCAGAAAGGCATTTAGGAAAACTCTAGAAAAGGCAGCCGGGCAAAAGGAGGAGGAAAAGACCTATTTTGGAAAATGATTTAAAGCCAAAGAAGAGAAGAGATCTGGGAAGCATGAAAAGCAGTGATTAGGTCCTTGGAATTTGTGTGCATCAGGGAGTACATGAAATGGTAGCTGCTGTTGGGCTACCCGCCCTTTGAAAGGATGAGCACTGAGGATATAAATAGAAGCTGAAGCCAAGGAGCCAAAGGCAGAAACACTCACATGTGCCATAGAAACCGATAAGCATAAGCGTGTGAAATCAAATCCTCTACCCTTAAATTAACTGCACTTAATGCCTGTGACTCCAGTATGAGCTCTAGGGAGGGCAAAGGTGAAGGAGAGAAGAGCCCAAACTTTCCCTTCTTGTGGCTCTTAAGCCAGCCCCAACCTCCCACAGGTTTCACTAGAACTCAGAGATCCACCTGCCTCTGCCTTCTGAGTGCTGGGATTAAAGGCATCTGCCTTCTTTAAGATAGATTTATCCTTCCTCACAATGAAAGACTGGAAATTCAGTCTCCTTCTTCATCAAGGTTATTTGGAGGAAGTTTAGTCAGTGGTTAGGGAGGAGATGTGGCGCTCCCTCCCAAGCTTCTTTTAGCTCCTAGGATTAGAATTAAGAGCAACTAGACCTGCTGGGTGTAGGCAAAGTAACCTCCTTGCCTGGACCTTCTAGTCAGGGCCCAGTAGACAATGTGAGCTCAGTGGGTCAGTCAATGCCAAACTGAGGTTGAGCCAGCTGGAGAGCAGTCCTCAGGCTCTGACCAAGAGAAACAAAACTAGGCTTCAGGTTAGCATAACTGCTAAGGTCAGCTGTGGACACCAGTACGCCAGGGCCAGTATGCCAACCGTCAGCAGAACACACATATCCCAGGTCCAGGACAAGGATAAGGTAGCTGAGTATCCCAACAATATCCCGAGGGCACGTGGCCCTTCCCCAGATTATACAGTTTACAGATAGGCTGGACAGCAAGGTGGAATCTAAGACACACACTTCATGAATGGATGGGCTTATAAGGATTGGTTGTCTTCCTGTTTTGGACAAGTCACTGAAGCAAGTTAAAACACATTTCCCCATTTTATCTGGTAGGTGGGACCTGGTAATACCAATTTGTTTTAAGATAAATAAGGAAATTCCACTCTTTGGTGTTTCTGAGTATTGTATGGGTACATTTACCCTCTCTTTTGTTTATTTTCCCCTTGGCTTTGCCAACTTTTGTGGTTACCATGACAGCAGTTTACTTTGAACATTTTTCTAGACTTCTGGTTAGAATTAAGGGAAGGAGCTGGACAGTGGTGGCACACTCCTTTAATCCCAGCCCTCGGGAGGCAGAGGCAGGCGGATCTCTGTGAGTTCAAGACCAGCCTGGTCTACAAAGTGAGTTCCAGGACAACCAGGACTGTAACACAGAGAAACCTTGTCTGGAAAAACAAGACAACCCCCCCTGCAGTCCCCCAACAAAACAAAACAAAACAAAACAAAACAAAACAAAAAGACTTTAAGGAGGAAGCTCTAAGCAATACTGTCCCATACTACTCTTTATTAGTAAATCATTTTAATATTTTCTCCCTTTCACTTTGTTCATCATCCAATCATCTATCCTGAGCAGCAGCCATTTCTTTTGGAGTCAGGTACCAGGTACTGAAAGAGAAGATGGGGAAGACATTCCTTGACATCATGCTTCTAGAGCAGTGACTCACAGAGCTACAGCCACTCTCCTACATGGCCACATAGATGGGTCTAAGTGCTGAGGTGAGACCCAGGACGAGACGGCAGTTGTCTTCTGTGCTTCAGAGTATGTTGTGATGCATAGCTCCTGCCTCCGACCCAAGAGCTTAGTGGTTCTAACATGGCATCTCACTGATGGGTTTGGTTTGTATTTCCCTAGTTATTAATGCACTTTCCTATTCATCAATTCCTAGTGCTTCTTGGTCATTTTAAAAGTGGGGTGTCTTTTGTTTTTGAGTTGTATTCTTTATATGCTCTGAATAGTAGAGCTTTATTGAATGTATGGTTCACAAATATGGTTTCCATTCTATTTGTTGTCTTCTTACTTTCTTGGTAGTATCATCTGAACCTTAAAACTTTGACATTTTGATTATATCCACTGGTCTAGTTTCACTATTTTCTTTTTTTAAAGATTTATTTTTGTAAATTTTATGTGTATGAGTATTTGCCTGCATGTATGTGTACCACGTGCATGCCTGGTGTCCTCAGAGGCCAGAAGAGGGTGTGGGAGCACCCTGGAACTGGAGTTATAGACAGTTGTAAGCCATCTTGTAGGTGCTAGTAACCAAACACAGGTCTTCTGCAAAAACAGTAAATGCTCTTAACCATTGTCTTAGTTAGGGTTCCTGTTGCTGTGAAAAGACACCATGACCACAGCATCTCTTAAAAACATTTAATTAGGGTTGACTTACTGTTTCAAAGGTTTAGTCCATTATCATAATGGGGGACATGGAGGTATGCAGTCAGGCATGGTGCTGTAGGAGAAGCTAAGAGTTCTACATCTAGATCTGCAGGCAGCAGAAGGAGTTTGTAACACTGGGAATAGTACAGCATAGGAGACTTCAAAGCCCACACCAAAGTCCACTCCACACACACAATGACACACTCCCTCCAACAAGGCCACACCTACTCCAACAAGGCCACACCTCCTATAGTGCCACTCCCCGTGGGCAAAGCATTCAAACACATGAGTCTATGGGGGGGGGCATTCCTATTCAAACCACCACAACCACTAAGTCATCTCTCAACCCCTAATTTTTCTACTTTTAGTTGAGATTTTAACATCCTTTCTAAGAATTGATTGCCAAATCCCAAATTGTGAAGATTTATCCTCATGTTTTATTCTAATAGTTTCACAATTTTAATTCTTAGGCTTGCGTCATGCATCCATTTTGCCTTAATTTTTGTATATGCTATAGGGCAAAGATCTACCTTTATTTTATTTTATTCTATTTTTGTTTTTTCAAGACAGGGCTCTCTGTGTAGCCCTGTCTGTCCTGGAACTCACTCTGTAGATCAGGCTAGCCTCAAACTCACAGAGATCTGCCTACCTCTGCCTCCTAGTGCTGGACTAAAGGTGTGCACCACCACTGCCTGGCCCCACCTTCATTCTTTTACATGTAAAAATCCTGTTGTCTGAGCACCATTTATTAAAGCACCATCTTTCTCCCACTAAATCAACTTGGTACTCTTGTTGAAAATCAACTGACCACAGATGTTTGGGTTTATCTCTAGATTTTCAATTCTAGTCTATTGATATGGTTATCATTGTACCAATACCACACTGGCACAATTCTTATACTTTTGTAGGTTTCAAATTACGAAATGTACATCTTCCAATGTTAGTTCTATTTTTCAAAATTGTTTTTTTCTAATGGGAGCCCTTGCAATTCCTTTTCAGTTTTTACTTTTTCATTTTCATCAAAAAGTCTTTGTTTGCATGAGCATTGTATTGTCTTTTCACAGCAATGTAACGCTAAGATGGACAGTGTTTGGTTTTGTTTTCTTTAAAAATATAGATGTCACCTATAGAACCATGTCTGTCCTCTGACCTCCACACGCAAGCGTGCACATGTTCACATGTATCTGTACACACATTATTTATACACTTATACATAACACACACAACAGAATTTGTACCTCTTTTACCAATCTTATTCCTAAGTAGTTGTTATGTTGCTGTTACAAATGGAATTTTTAAAAAGTATATTCGAATAGTCCATTGCTCATATAAAAATACAGCAGATTTCTGCTACACTGTCAAATTCAGCAATGGCTTTTGTGCATGTATTCTTTGATACTTTCTTTCTATATATAGGATCAGATAATCTGTGAATAAAAACAGTTTTGTTTCCTACTTTCCATTTTAGATGCTTTTGTTTGTTTGTTTGTTTTCCTTTTTTTTTTCCTGATTGCTTGTCTGGGAGTCCTAGAGCGGTGTTGACTAGGGGAGGTGAGAATCAGCATATTGTGTTCCTGATCCCAAGAGCTGCTTTGGAGGTTCTGGAAGGGGCGTCTGATACTTATGTAAGGTACTTAGGGTACTCAAGTATCCTTGCCAAAGGAGTAGCTCTTCCCTGTGGGGAAGGCCATGCTCTGAGTGCATAGCTTTAGCAGGAACATGCATGGGATAGAGAGGGAGAAAGGGAACACTGCCCATCCAGCCAGGTCAGCAGACTCAAACATGGCGGTCAATGGTACCAAGCACCTTCCCATCTAATGGTCACATCTTCGGGGCAATGTCTTCCATCTTTCCCCATTGCGTATAATGCTAACTATGGGTTGTTCTCAGCTGCTTTACCATGTTGAGGGTAGCCACCTTTTTATTCCTAGTTAGTTGGGGATTTTTCATCATAAAAGTCATTATATTTTCTAAGATCCTGAGACCAAAGAATGTTAAGATACTTGAGACCAATTTGAGAGCTTCAGGTATAGAGTAGGGACTAATGAGAAAAAGGATTTTTAAACCAATTTACCTGGTTTTGAATTGCAGTTGGGCCACAATTTGCTGCATGACACATGACCAATTCACTTCATTTTTTCATTCCCTATTTTCCTTACTACAATGTGTTAGCAATTACTCAAAAAAGAAGTCAATTTAAACACTAACTGCTGATTTCTTTTCCTTTTGTCTTTTTTGTTGTTGTTTTCTTTTGTTTTAAACATTCTTGTTATGTATCCTAGGCTAGCTTTGAACCCTAGATCTGCTTTAACTTCCTTAGCATTACAGCCATGGGCCACAAGGCTTAGGTTCTCACCAGTAATCTCTGTACTACAAATTTCCTAAGGTCTACTTTACATGAACTTAATAATATGACTTTACCTTTGTTTAATTCATGGTGCCTCATTTTTTTTTATTTCCCATTTCTGCATTTGCTGTTGTTTAAATTTTTGTTGTCATCTTTATCTTTATACTTTTAATCTACTTTCATCGTTTAGTTCACGATTATTGTTAGGTGTATCAGACTATTTTTGATGGGATCAAATATAAGGCAGACAACTAAACATTAGTCCAGTTTTCAATCTGTCAAGATTTTCATGATAATAAAAATAGCCTTAGGGCTGTAGGGCATTGGGACACTTCTCTGTCCCATGTGTTGTGAGCACAGTTGCTGTGGTTCTGTTACAGGGATTTGAATATGACCTTCCACGAAAAACATGTCCTGGCCAGAAATGAAATACAAAGCTGCGGGTTGAGTTTCAGAGGCCGCTTCTCTAGCATCTGCTGCCTCTTGGGTTACAGGGAAATAAATATAGATGCTGATTATATGAACACGTTTCAGTTAGCTCTGCCCCTCTCTACTTATTCCCTAGCCCTGGGAAAGTAGATAATTCAAGTATAAGCAGTTGCTTGACTGTTTCTGCCAGCTGCAGGAATCCCCCTTCTTTTCAAGACTAATTTTCCTATCTTTGCGCTTGGATTCATCCTGATATCTAGAATTACTTGGTATTCTCCTTCTGGTGTTACTCTTCCCAGGCCATAGCTGGCTCTCCAGGTATTTATAAATATATAGCTATTTCCCATCATGGAAAGTTTCCTCAACCCTGCCTCAGCCTCCATTGCCTCTTCTTCCTTCTTGTCAAAGCACCTTCATCCCCTCACACTCCACAAGCCGGTGTTGTCTGGTTCTGTCATCACTTCAGCATGTAGCTCTCCAATGCTGCTGGCTGATGATGTGTCAAGCCCAATGAGTCTGTCTTCTGTGTGACTTGAACTCCTTGGGCATGATGGTTGACACTCACACTGTGGAACTTCCTTTGCCTGGGCTTTGTAACACAACTTTCATGATTTTTCACAGAATCTCTAAGCTTTCCTTTTTAGTCCACTGTGCCACAAACCCTTCTTCTATCACTGTGGAGCACTGGCACACGGTTCCACCTTTGGACCATCTCATTGCCCACCCTCAAACCAGTTTCTTCGTATCTCAGCTATACCTACAATTCAGCTAATGCTGATGACTCCACATCTGTCTCTTTCCAGTCCTGGTCATTCTTTGCATAGGTCTTGTGGATGTCCACATTTCTACTAGAAATGTCATATCAATGTCCCACACATCAAACCAAGCTTACTACATCTCTTTGCCTCAAACTTTCTTATAAAGTCAATTGCTGCTTCCTTGAAAAACTTCGGAGCCAAGGGCTCTGTCTTCCTTAGGGTTTCTATTGCTGTGATAAACACCACGACCAAGATGAAGTAGAAGCCATGGAGGAACCTGTTTGTTGGTGTGCTCACTCATGGCTTTCTCTGCCTACTTTATTATAATATCTAGGACCAACTAACCAGAAGAGGCATCGCCCACAGTAGGCTGGTTCCTCCAATTTAATCTTTTTTGTTTGTTTGTTTTGTTTTTCAAGACTGAGTTTCTCTGTGTAGCTTTGGAGCCTGTCCTGGAACTCGCTCTGAAGACCAGGTTAGCCTTGAACTCACAGAGACCCTCCTGCCACTGCCTCGTGAGTGCTGAGACTAAGGCATGCACTGCCACCATCGCCCAGTCCACATCAATTATTAATAAACATAAAAAGTCATACAAACTTGCCTGTAGGCATCTAATGGAAGCAGTTTCTCAACTGAGACTCCTCTTCCCAGATATGTTTAGGTTTGTGTCAAGTTAAAAAAACCCAACTGGCATACACCATCAAGACTACTCAGTAGGTAAAGGTAATTTGTCACTAAGCCTGATGACCTGAGTTTGATCCCCAGAACCCATACATTGGAAAGAGAGAGAGAAAAAAACCATGAAGTTGTCCTCTGACCTATGCCTCCATGCTGGAGCACATGTACCCACACATATACATTGTACCACAAATGGATGTAAACAAATTTAAGAAGTTCAGCCAAAATTCTAGTTGTGAAGTGGAGAGAAAGTCATGCTATCTGGTTTTTGCCTGTGGTCTCAATAGTCAGTTACAGCAGAATACAAGGAAACCATACAACACATGTCGGCCATTGTGTTTACTGATGGAGTCACTTGACTTCATTCCTGTCTCATGAAATGGCATCACAGTGTAGTTAACCACAAGCTATAGTAGAAAGTCTCCAAGCCCTGGTGCTATGCTGTTCTGTTCCATCTAGATGACTTGGGCAAGGGTTTAAATCTTCCAAGCTTCTATTTCTTCACCTGTCTAATGGACATGACAACATTGATGTTTACTTGGGATAACAAAAGGATTAACTGTTTAGATTCTCAGCTTCTGGAGATCTTACCCAATACTGGCCTTTACTAATCATTAGAAAGATACAGATGACATTTGTCTAGCACCAGCATAGAGCCATATGGGACCAGCATGAAGGGCTGGCTTTTCCCACAGTAGGATGTACAGTAGCCCATAGAGAATGTACCAAATTATTAAGTGGTGCATGCAGGACACTTCTTACACCAAGGAGTTAGGAAACACCTTTATTTTATAGCCCAATAATTAAGGAACTGTTCATAACACTTTCCACTATGCTAGGTCCCTTAAATGTATTCACCCAGGTACATAGCACACATAAACCAGCCATATCCTGCTAAGTGAGTTACATGGAAAAGATGTTAAAAAAATCTTTCTAATTGTTAAATGCCCCCAAGAAGTGTTTAGGAGACTGCTTTTGGCTTTCTCTTTTTCACTCTTTCTTTTTCTTTTTTGGTTTTGGTTCTTCAAGACAGGGTTTTTCTGTGTAGTCCTGGCTGTCTTAAAATGCACTCTGAAAATCAGGGTGGCCGCAACTCAAAGATCCACTTGTCTCTTGTGAGTCACCACTGCCTGCTGGCTTTCTCTTTTTCTTTTAATGTGTTTCCCCCAATCCGGTGATGTTCCATAAGACAGACAACCACTACCTGTCAAATTAGTTCTTCTTTTCTGGAGTATAGAACCTGGTTTCATTCATCAACACATGTGTGACAGAGCCCGACTCTGGTTTCAGGGAGTAACCAACACTGATCTTGTTTCCCCACCAGTGACTCTTTCTGAACTGATCAAACCATGAGTTTCAGCCAATGAGAAGGTTTTTGTGGTCTAGTTAAAATGAAAAACCCCAGAGGAAACAGGATTGTATTAACAAGCTTAAAGGTGAAAATCCAACATGCTGAGCACGGGATTAAGAAGGCATAAAGAGACAATGTCCTAAGTGACATGCACAAGCCACTCAAGATGAAAAGGAACCTTATTTTCTTGGGGATTTTTATTTCAGATTTTCAAGGATGTCTTCCTTAAGCTAGGTGAGGTATGCCTACTGATCTTAGAACTCTTGTGTTCCCGAGGGAAGCAGAGCCACTGGGAGCTGTTTGCGGATGGAGCATTGAGTCTACCACAATGGCAAAATCACAAATTCCCGTGATCCAGCAGTGGGGAGACTGAGATAGGAGAATAATGAATTCCAGGGTAGCCTGGGCTACACAGTGAGAACCTTGGTGGAGAGGGTGAGCAGATAAAACATTCAATAGATCTCTATCCTACAACTACTTCCTGATAGTTTTTCCTTTATTTCTCAGTTTATAAAACTCTATTATTTTATTTGGGCAGCAGCAAATGTAAGGAAGGAGGAAGCCATCTCCAGGTTCTAGAGATAAAACATAAAACACAGTAGGACTCAGTACATTTTAGAGAATCTTGGTTGCCTTGGCTCCTTTCCTCCTTCCCTTCCCTAGCCACCTGCCATCCCTAAATCCTCTCATTACTCTCGGGCAATTAATCCCCAGACTCTAGACTCCAGTTCCTAATTAATATGTCTTTTCTGCTCTTGCTGTAGCTGCCCAGCGCAGGGCCCTTTGTTTCCTGCTGAGTGTTCTGTTCCTCTTTGCTGCTTGCCACTTCTCTTCCTCACCTGCTTTCTGCATACCTTCCAGCCCCAGCTACCCAAGAGCCCAGGCAAATGCGACTCTCTTATAAACTTTTCAGTTGTCCTCTTGCCCTAAGCATTTCCTCCATCCAGCAGTTCCACACGCTTTGCAAAAATCCCCCACCACTCTGCTCCTCCTGGGGTCACATTTGCTGACTTGCCTGCACCCTGAGGTTCAGGACATACTATCCCTTGTGGTGGTTTCAAGGAGAATGGTCCCCATAGGCTCATATACTTGAATTTTTAGTTGCCAGAGAGTAGCACTACATGAGAGGAATTAGGAGGTGTGGACTTGTTGGAGGAAGTGTGACTGGGAGTGGGCTTTGAGGTTTTCAAAAACCCAAGCCTGGCCCAGCGAGTGCCTCTTTCTCTTCCGGTTGCCTGTGGATCCAGTTGTAGAACTCTCAGCTATTTCTCCAGTGCCATGCTATCTGCCATTATAATGGACTAAATCTCTGAAACTGCAAGTAAGCCCCAATTAAATGCCAGCTTTTTGCTTGTTTGGTTTGGTTTGGTTTTTTGAGACAGGGTTTTTCTGTGTGGCCCTGGCTGTCCTGGAACTTGCTCTGTAGACCAGGCTGGCCTTAAACTAGGAGATCCGCCTGCCTCTGCCTCCTGAGGGATTAAAGTGTGTGCCACCACCGCCCGACTAAATGCTTTCTCTTACAAGAGTTGCCTTGGTCATGGTGCTCCTCACAGCAGTAGAGCACTGACTACAATATCTCTGCATGCAGCATCTTGACCTCTGAGAAAACAACAGAAGCAGGCAAATCATCATTCCATTCCATTCCACCACCACCACCACCACCCTCTCCCCACCCCCATTCTGTTCCCTGAAGCAGGTCAGAGCACTTCCATTCTAGAGAGGCCCTTTCTAGACCTTGAAGAAAGGGATCTCCTCATCCCTGAAGCTGCAGAGATGCCAAGAAGAACCTGAACAAACAGGTCTCATGATGTGATAACTGCCTTTGTTCAATTTTATCTCCCCATGACAACACTTTTCATCAAATAGCATAAAAATACACAGGCTTCTGTGTTTCTTTAAACCTTCATTTCCAAAGACTCTGGTGTCACAGAAAAGTTATAAATCCACTTACAGGATTTCCTCTTGATTATCTTTTGTTTTAGGTGCCTCAGCCATGAACCTAGCTATGGGTAAGGAAGGTATGGTCCCTCAGAATACAGCTGTGGAACTTACACTCTTACCGTGTTTTCCCAACACAACTGTGATTGTGATGAGTGACATGTCTAATTCCCTTGTAGACTGTGAATGAGTTGGTAACTTACCCACAATGCCTAGTACAGGAAGTATTTCAGTCAATGCTGAAATGTCCTTTGGATGTATTGGCATTAAATCTGGTAATCAATGTAGAAGTTCACTTTGTTCTCTAGCACTGAGAGGTGTAATTAGTTAGTCTCCGTGCTGTATTTTCTTTCCCACTTCTCCTTTCAACTTCCTGACTGTGGGCCAGCCTCACTAACACTAGGATCAAGGAAGTGATGAACTCCTGAAGGAAGAGGGAGCAAGACCGTTAATACTCCTAACACCCAGAATTCATATTGTCTAGTTATCTGTTATTCAAGACCCCACAGTAGAGTGTGTGAGAAAGCTTTCATCATGACACGATGCCCCAGAAGATGAACTTACAGTGGGGAAGGTTCACTTCATTTCAAAGTTTCACAGATTTCTGTCCTGGATCACTGGAAGAGGCCAGAAAATATCCCCTTAGGATGCTCTTAGGTGACTACTTTCTCCAGCCAGGCCCCACCCTCATGACTTCAGTAAGGAGTCATGAGTGGATCAACTCAATGGTTAAGGTTAACGCCCTCATGGTCCAGTCACCACCAACAGTACCTCCAGATGGGGACCAAGCTTTGAACACAGGAGCCTCCAGAGGGAGATGGGATGTGACATGACTCACATTATATACAGTTGGTGAAAAGTAGCAAAAATCATTAACTCTCCAAATTATTTGCTATCGAGCTGGTGATCAGTGATAGAAAGTATGCCCACTGGGTTAGTCCACAGCCCAACTCTACCATTGATCCTTTTATGTTTAAGCCATCTATTTGGAAGCAGTTACCATGTCTATATCTTTGTTTCTTTGTTCTTTGTTAATTAATTTTATGGCTAAATTCTTCTAAGTAAGTCATTCGCCGCCAACACATTGATCAACTCTATGAAATTCTTCAGGTCAGCCATCCAGGAGAGGCCGACTGTGAGGGGGGAAAGGTTACTGACTCCTTGGAGAGGAACAGGCTCTGATGTTAGCATGGGTGGAGCCAGAAGATGTTTATAAATGTGAAGAGTCAAGTCATTTACATTGTGTTGGTCTAAGAAGATTCTTTGAGGATCCTCCGAATTCCTGGCTAACTTCTTCTCCTTTGAGTTTTCAGTTTCTCGTTTCCTATGTTGTCATCTTCCTTGTAACTCATTTCACTTTTACTGAACAGTATTTTTGATTAATTTTCTCATCTGGGGGGTATGGATACTAAATATCCCGAGTTATACAATGTCTGACAATTTGTCTCCTCTTTAGCACTTTTCTAGTAATTGGAGTTTTGGCAGAATTTATTATTCTAGGTCCAGTATCCTCCTTGCTAACTCTCTCTTTTCTAGGAGCTAACACAGCTCATGTTGGGTGACAGTTCTGCTTTTTGTTCTCTTGAAGTAAATACCAGCTATTTTGTGACTTCCTTCTTATAAGTGGAGCTATAAAATATTGCTCTTTGTGTCCAGATTTTAATTTAATTTAATAAAGCTTTTGGGTGCCAGGCACTGTTGGGTTCCAGACACTGTTACTGACCAAATCAGACAACAGTTCCCACTTTCCTGGAGCTGGCAGGATAGCAGGGGAGATAGATCCCAGCTAACATGTATAATTTGTAAGACAAGTAGACAGCATGCTAGTGATGAACAGTGCTATAGGGAAATGCAGCAGGCCGACCAGGGTGAGGGGCATGCTGGGAGGGGAGTTTATCTATTTTTGTCTTAATTCTGTTCAGTGGGATTTTTAAAGACTCATGAATGTAAGTAAATGTTTAGTTGGGCATGGGGGTGTGAGTCTATAATCTCAGACTGGGAAGTGATGCAGGAGGATCTGAGAGTTCAAGGTCAGCTTAGGCTATAAAGTGAAATCCTACCTTAAAACACCAACTGGCCAGCCACCAAGCAGAAAACAAAGAAACAAGGATACTGTTCCATGCCTTGAGGCCTTTCCTCTGTCTTTTCCTGATCACACAGTTGCTGGACCTCTAGCTTTCTCCTCTTTGATACCTCCTGTTGTAATTTAAAAAGTGGTGCAAGACAGAAAGACACCATGCGACAGAGCTCACATAGAGGGGTTTTTATTTGGGGAAGGGAAAGGGAAGGGGGGGAGACTGACTTCTGGGGACAGGAGCAGCAGAAGAGAAAAGAGGGGGGGAGGCAGAGAAGGAGGAGAGAGAGGGAGGGAGGGAGGGAAGGAGAGAGATGGAAGGTAGACAGGGCCCTTTTAAAAAGGAATGTAGTGGCTGCAGCTGAGGACACATCCTGCCAGAACCCCAAGGGCAGGCCAGCACAGGTGCCTGAATAACAACTCTTCCAGTCCTTTGTTTCTCTTACTCTACAGCAGTTCTCAGCTGGTGGGACCCCATCTCTTTAAGGGTAAAACGACCCTTTCACAGGGGTTGCCTAAGACCATTGGAAAACACAGATATTTACATTACAATTTATAACAGTAGCAACATGACAGTTATGAAGTAGCAACAGAATAATTTTATGGCTGGGGTCACCACAACATGAGGAACTGTATTAAATGGTCACAGCATCAGGAAGGTTGAGAACCACCACTCTATATTCTGAGATTCTGGAGTAACTACTTAGTATGTGTTCTTTGTTCCTTTTGTATAGTGCCTCTCTGTACAGGCTTTTTCTTTTTGGGCCACCAACTAACTCCAAAATCATGACATGGAGACTTATATTAGTTTTGAATGTTTGGCCTAATCTTAGCTCATTTCTGGCTAGCTCTTTTAACTTAAATTAACCTGTTTCTCTTTATCTATCTTTTCCCTCAGGGCTTTTTACTTTGCTTTCCTCCTGGATATCTTTTTAAAATTTGTTTTTGTTGTTTTATTTAGCTTTTTAATTAATTCATTTTTTAAAAGTTTTATGTGTTTTGGTGTGAAGATATCAGATGGAACTGGAGTTACAATTGTGAGCCACCACGTGGGTGCTGGGAATTGAACCTGGGTCCTCTGGAAGAGCAGTCAGTGCTCTTAACCACTGAACCATCTCTCCAGCCCTCCTTCTGTAATATCTTACTTTCACAGCTTCTCCTGTGTGGTGGCTGCCTGGCTTCTTGCCCAGGCGTGTCTCCTTCTTTCTCCTACTTCTCTTCTCGCCTTCTCTTATCTTTTTTTCCATTTATTTTCTCTGCTTAGCAGACCTGCCTATCACTCTCCTGCCTAACTATTGGCTGTTCAGCTTTTTATTAGACCAATCAGGTGCCCTAGGCAGGCAAGGTGAAACAAATGCAACACATCTTTACATAATTAAACATACATCCATACATGTTAAACAAATGCAGCATAGCCATATGTAACACACCTTTACATAGTTAAAGTAATATTCCGCAGTATAAACAAATGTAACCCATCTTTGCCCAGTTAAAATGATATTCCACAGCACCTCTCCTTACTGCTCCCAGACTCTTCCAGACAGTAACTAGTCATTAGAGGGTGCCCTCTTCTTTCCTAAATTGCCTGTTTCCTCCAAGGTCAGCTTCCCTTTTGGACCATCTTCTGTGCTTCTGATTTTCCTGGTGTATTTAGTAATCTTTAGGTTTTGCTTATTTTTATGAATACAAGACTGTGGTGGTCAATATGCATACTTTTGTGAGTCTTTGCAGATGTATAGGTTGCTCATCAGGCCTTCCTTAGTGGACAGATTGTTGGAGGTTTTGTGTGAGCAGGCAGATCTAAGGAAATGTAGAAACTGTTTTCAAGTGTTTGGATGAGAAGGAAGCAGCAGGCTTAGGAACGAATATCAAATAGAATAGAATATCAAATCAGCTTGTTCTAGAGGAAGGTCACTTTAGCACTTCAAGCTGGGGTTGGTTTCATTTGGGGGTCCTGCACCCTCCAACAGTCCCTTGGCAGATTATCTATTTCCTTCAGGGAGTACAGATTCCGGTTAGCAAACAGAAAAGCCGTAACTTAGGACCATACTTGGACTTGCAGGGAAGGGGACAGGTATGCCCAGCCCAGCTCCCAAAGATCCATCCAGAGCCACCTCCTTGCCCAGTCCAGCTCCTGAAGGGCCATCCAGAGACACCTCCTACTCTGCATTTGTTGACTCTGACCTTGGACTTACTTATCTCCCATGGGAGGTATTTGACATCTCAGGTTTAGGTTCCTTTTGGTCTTCATTACTGTTTCCTGTGTCACTTATCCACTGTGGCCTAGCAAAGCACTCCAAAATTCAGTGGCTTAGGACACCAAAACTTTGCAATTTGTAATGATTCTCATGAGTAAGAAATTTTGCTTCAGGTAGTGTCAGTGTTGACTGGCTGAAAGGCCCAAGAGTGCTGCCTACTTGCTGGGATTGTCTATGGCTGTCAGCCATGACCCTGGTCCTGTGTTGGCTTCTTCACATGACTACTGGGACTTTCTTCACCATGTGACAGCGGCACTTCAAGAGACTGAATTGGGTTCCAAGAGAGTGGATTCCAGAGGCAAAACTACTAGTTACCTCAGTTTACCTGTGCTAGCGTCTCTTTGGGAGGTATAGCTTACACTGCCAAGCCTGATGTCATGTGTCAGGGGAGACATGGATCCCTGCTCCCCACTCTCATTAACAGTTGTCATAACCTTCTGCCTATCCTTCAGACTTGGTGGCCTATCAATCATAGTTTATTTTTATTTTATTTTTAAGTAGCATATTGTTTCTAAGCCCTGCTCCAGAGAGTTCTAACTTAAAACTTAGTGAAGACTTATTGTCATGCCTCAGGAACAGTCTGAACATGACAGAAACCTAGGGTTTTGATGTAGGGCTTTATCCCAACTCACTTTTTCATTCAGAATGCCAAAGGATCTATTTTCCATACTTACTGAGAGATCATACATCATTTTTTTTCTTTTGCTGGCTGCTTTTACCTCAATCTCTTTATCACCTCCTTTATATTAAAATCGCCTCCCTTCCTTCCTCTGTCCCTCCTCCTCCCTCTCCCTTTCAGTTTTTGGAGACAGAGTCTCATATCCTGGGTTGGTCTCTAATTCAATACTCTACGTCAGTACTGAGGCTGACTATGAATTCTGGCCGTTCTGTTTTTATTTTCTAAGTCCTGGGATTACCGGGATATGCCATCAAGGTTGGCCTTAAAACTTGCTTTGGGAGTGTGTGCTCATATTTCTGTGTGTACATAGATGTATGTATGTTCATGTGGAGGCCAGAAGTCATCTTGGGTATCATTCCTCAGGTACCAGCCCTCCTTGTTCTTTTGAGATAGGATCTCTTATTGGTCTAGACCTTGCTGATTAGTCTAGATTGGCTGGTATGGTTATTTGAGCAAGATTGGCCCCCATAGGCTCATATATTTGAATGCTTGGTCATCAGGGAATGGCAGTACTTGAAAGGGATTAGGCCTTCTTGGAGTAGATGTGGTCTTACTGGAGGAAGTGTGTCACTGGGGGGTGGACTTTGATGTTTTAATAGGCCAAACCGGGCCCAGTATCTCTTTCTTCCTTTTTGCCTGTGGGTCCTGTTGTAGCTCTCTCAGCTACTTCTTCAGCACCACGTCTGCCTGCCTGCCACCATGCTTCCCACCATGATGTGAATGGACTCAACCTCTGAAACTGTAAGCCAGCCCCAGTTAAATGTGTCTTTGATTTTGTTCTTTTGGGTTTGGTTTTGGCTTTTTGAGACAGGGTTGCTTGGCAAACACTTTACCAAGAGAAACTTACCAGTGTGCTCTGCTGGGAAGGTGTCACCTCAAACAGGAAAGAGTATCACATTCAGGTGGTGGCGCCCAGCTGGTAAAGGTGCTGGAAAAATATCTTTGATACATCACTGTCCCCTGATCTTAACAAACCTCCCTCTGAACCAAGTCTAAATGTTCAGAGAGTTTTTATCTCCATGAAATTGTTTTGACCACTCATGTATCCTGTATGACACTTGGCAAAATGCCAGTCACCTGCAGGAGGCTGTACTGAACAGCAGCTGTCCAGAACACAGCCTATATTTACTGTAGGAATGCTCCCTTAAGAAGACTGGGGGAAGAGTCTTTCTGAGCAGCTGCTCTGTTTTTTATCTTCCGGGCAGCGTGAATGTTATAATTGAGTATGTTTCTTTTTTTTGCTCTAGTTGCTAGGAAACCCAGGGCAAAACTGCAGACCTCACTGGCAACTGCACAGAACCTTTGCAAACCTTTTACACTCTCATGTTATTTGCTTACTGCTCTTTTCTACATCATTTCTATTTCAGGCACCCCCACTTCCTTTCTCCTCTGCAGTCAGTGTTGCGCATGTTCTATGCTTGGCACTGTTGTGGGCTGGACACATAGCAACCTCACCCCCCTCAAGATCCTTATCAATAATTTCAGCCCACTCGGGGCAACTATAGAGTTAAGCAGTCATATGCACTGAGAAATTCTTGCAGTCCTGAGGTTTAGGGAGGGAAGTGGTGGGTTATTCTCTCTTGGTTTCTGTCATCAAAACGTGTCCTCATTATCCACCCCATGAGTCACACAGTCCTTTCTTTGATTACTTTCATGTCATTTGTTTTGCCACAGTGTACCCCACAGAGCATTCTGAGTGCCTCATGCACTCTCATCTAGAACATGGAAGCTTTTGTAAGAACATATACTTGCCTTTTTTTTTTTTTTTTTTCATTTTGCAAGGCTGGAACTCACACTCACTAGATACACGCTCTTTCGCTGAGCTACAAACCAAGTTACACAAACTCAACTAAAAATTAACACAGGAAAAGCTGCAGAGAGGGAAAGCCCTAGGGCTAGGGGACTAAAAAGTGAAAGGTTGGCTGATGTTTGTTGTAGATTTTGGAAGACTATCAATCTGAGAGACCTCATCCCTGATTGATAAATGTGATTTCTTAGTTCCTGTATGACCAGCCTCTGTAGAGTCTTGTTCTCATTTCTCATCACTGGTGGAAACAGGTGTGCTGAGGGGAACCTTCATTTAACTCCTCACTAGCCAGCTGTTGAATTGATGCTACAAAAAATGGTGGTAGATTTCTATTTCTGTTACTCGGGGATACTTGGAATCAATCTGGTGCTTGTTTATAGCTAGAGTCTTAGCTAGCATTCTGGTTTTATGGGATTGGTACTTCTTAAAAAGCAAACAAAAAGTTACCTGTAAAACAAAGGAGGACTGCATTACCTGCATGCCTTAAAACTTTAAAAAATGCCAGGCAGTCATGGCACATGCCATTAATTCCAGCATTCAGGAGGCAGAGGCAGGTGGATCTCTGAGTTCGAGGCCAGCCTGGTCTACAGAGCGAGTTCCAGGACAGCATCCAAAGCTACAGAGAAACCCCGTCTCGAAAAACAAAAACAAAAACAACAATAACAAAAAACTTTAAAAAAATTGTGTGGATGGTATTTTGCCCTCATGTATGACTGCACACCATGTGTGTTCCTATGAATTTCAGAAGAGGGAGTTAGATCCCCTGGAACTGGAGTTACAGATAGTTGTGACCCGCAGCATGGGTGCTTGATACTGAACCTGGGTCCTTTGAGAGAGCAGTCAGTTTTCTTAACTCCTGAGCCATCTCCCCAGGCCCTCTGAATGCATTTTCTAAAAGCTGGATTTGTCCCTCTCTTAAACTTAAATTATTAATGCACTGAGTGAGACTCTGACCTCCAGAGCAATGAGTCACCAAACAAACCTGGGGTACATGCACCCACTTTTCCCTGAGACGCCATTCCCGGTGCTCTGCTGCTGGCTGGCTGTGGGATCCTGAGAACAGCAATCGAAAGGAGATGTGAGTTCATCAGTGGTTTTCTGTTCTCTAGCTTTGAGCAAAGTCAGCTAACTTCTTTGAGTTCTCAGCATCTCCATCCTCGAATGGCTCTGCACTCTTTAGACACCTGCAACTGAATGGCCTGGAGCAGGTTATTGCCGACCAGTGGTTCATTTTCCTCACATTTAAAATGAGCCAAACGAGACTGGAAGGCACGCTACTCTGCTGTTCCGTTGTTGAGCAGGAGCCTACTTCTCTTCCCTTCCCCAAGGCCATACCAACCAGGCTCAGTCCCAGAGGACTTTCTGAGCACCCCCACCAGAAAGCCATCTCAAGCAGACAGCCATCACTATCATGCTCCACAACCAGCCATCTGTCTGGCAATATTTCGACGAGAGCCCTTGTATTCTAGTCTTTGCAGCCTTTGTAGTTCTTGACCTGGCCTACAAGAACACTTATAGGCAAAAAATGAATGCTGCCCCTGGGTCCTACACCAGGGTGTTCCTCTGAGGGTCAGTCCTGCTACAAAAAGGAAAGGGAGCAGGAGACAGACCCACTGGTGTGCTGAGCAATGCAGGGCAAGCACTTCACACTTGTTAACCCTGTAATTTTCACAATCATACGATGGAGCAGGCTATCCCCATTTCAGAGAGAGAAAAGATACAGAATGCTTCAGTAACTTGATCAAGGTCAAGGGCTGGTGAGCGGGTAGCCAGGGTGGAAACCAAATATTTCCACTGGGTACAAGATCCTTGGTTGCGGGCCGTTTATGGCTGCTTGGGGGATGGTGGGAGAGCGGGGAGGTACCAAGGTTCCTGCAGCATCTGTCCCTGTGGGTCTCTGAACGGATCTCGCTGGCATGCAAGCTCTGACACCCTCGGGTCTGGCTCCACCCTCTGCTGGCCCTTGGCTCAGCCCAGCGCCGCTCCAGCTCGAGGATGCCCAGCTCCAGGCTGTGACCCGCGTCCTTCACCCGGCCACTCCTTTTCCCAGAGAGCAAGCGTCCCGGGGCACTTGTCTCCTCGCGGCGGCCTCTGAACCCCCGCATTTGCTAGTAGGAATCGGGCGGG